>NW_006921850.1:2820412-2857853 GCF_000298275.1 Orycteropus afer afer | reverse complement strand
TATCACTACAGAAGTAGATTGCCCCATCTTCCTTCCGAGGAGTGGCTGGTGGGTTTGAACCACTAGCCTTCTGGTTAGCAGTCAAGTGCCTTAGGTACTGTGCTACCAGAGCTCCACATGTATTTATATAAAAATTACCAAAGGTAACAAGTCAAAATAAGATCTGTGGTTATTTATGAATTGTAAATATTATGCATTATTTTCTATGTAGCAAGCCACATTTTTCAAATTTTCCCTAAGGATTCTGCAATATTCTTATATTCAGGAGGAAAAATTAACATTATTAAAAAATAAAATAGCCGTAGTTTTGCTTTTTCCAAGTAATTGGCACAAATGAAAGGAGTCTAGTAGTTGTGTGGGCTACTGTATCAGATAGTAAGTTATATTTTCTCTATATAAGAATAAAAAAACAACATTCACTTTGACAAACTCAAATAACTCCCTATGGCTGTGTATGACCTCAATTGACGTTTCCCCAGAGGGAAACAGCCCTGTAAGGGGTTAGCAGGGGGCACAGGAAAGAGTACTGGTATATAAAAACTCACTGCTCTGTAGTAGATTCTGCTCATGATGACCCCACATGTTACAGAATAGAACTGCGCTGTAAGGTTATCACGGCTACAATCTTTATGGATGCATATTGCCAGGCTTTTCTTCTGCAGTGCACTGGGAGGCTTCAAACCGCCAAACTTCTCTTTAGTACCAAAAATCAAACCAAACACACTGCCGTCGAGTCAGATCTGACTCACAGTAACCCCTCCCTGGGTTTCCGAGGCGGTCTCTCTATGGAAGTGGATTGCCCAACCTTCCTTCCGAGGAGTGGTGGATGGGTTTGAACCACCAGCCTTCTGGTTAGCAGTCAAATGCCTTAGGAATGCAAACCATTTGTACCATCCAGGGACCATACTGGTAGTGTAAGTGTCAAGTATTTACCACCTGTTTTGGAAAGTACTACATCCAACATAATTCCAGGTCTATTATGCCAGTGAAGAAGTAGTATAAAAAGTCCTTGGGTTTCTAAAATTTCACCCAAATCACAATAAAGTGTTCAAAAAAAAAGTCCTACATTGTCAAGTTTCACAGAAATTTTCAAATGGGTACTCAACATGCCCCATCAATCTTCCTACATTTTCCTGAAATGTTTGCATCTTCCAAAACTGCTCCTTCATATTCTTTCTTCTCTTCTTAAACCTCCTCTATCTCTTTACCTGCTTCCCCTACAGTGATTATCTTGCCGCATATTTTACGAAGGAAATCTAAAAAATCAGTCAAGAATTTCTTTATCTTCCTGATTCTAAGAGCACCAGTTCACCAGCATCTCTACCCACACACTCTGCCATCCTCCAATACTATATAGATCAATTGTCCTGTTTCCTATCAACATCAAATCCTTCCCTTATACTCTGGATCCCTTTCCTTCTTCCCTTGTCAAGTACTGTACTTCAAAAGTAGCCACTTTTCTTCTTTACCATGGGGTTGTCTCTGCACTAGATCATTTCTAGTAACAGTCTGTAGAAGTTACTTTCTTAAAAACAAACAAACAAGAATCTATAAATATCCACTGACCCAATTCCCTCCAGCTATTACCTCATTTCACTACTCCTATTCTCAGCAAAGGGAGCTCTGGTAGCATAGTGCCTAAGGCATTTGACTGCTGACCAGAAGGCTGGCGGTTCAAACCCACCGGCCACTCCTCGGAAGGAAGGTTGGGCAATCCTACTTCCATAGTGATACTGCCTCGGAAACCCAAGGAGGGGTCGCTATGAGTCGGGGCCGACTCGACGGCAAACAACAACAACAACAAAAATTCTCAGCAAAAGTTCTGTAATGAAAAATGGTCTAAAGTCACTGTCTTCACTTTACCTCATAGTCTCTCTTCTTCCCACTTCACTTTGTTTCCAACTCCTCCCCACACTAAAAGTGTCTCCATGATGCTGTCGATAACCTCTGTGTGGCAGATCCTGGGGTCACGTTCCACATCCAGTCTTCCTCATCTTCACAGCAGTCTTGCACATACCTAAGTACTCCCTCCTCCTTGAGGGAGTACTTAGGTTCTAAGTACTTCTCTAGGCTTCTTGGAAGACTCTTCCTCTAAATCTGAGCTGAGCCCTTCTTTTCTATTTTCCCTGTGGTGACCTCATCCAGCCCCAAGTTTTTCCAATGGCCATAGAGTGCACTCTGACTCATGGTGACATCATGTATGCCAAAGTAGAACTGCACGTAGGGGTTTCATGGCTGCGGTCTTTATGAAGTAGATCACTAGGTCTTTCTTGCAAGATGTCTCTGTGGAGATGCCTTCAAACTTTGGTTTAACACCCAAGGGTGTTAACAGCTTGCACCATCCACAACTTTAAACACCATTCATATGGTGATAATTGACAAACCTATGTTTCTACTGGCTGCCCCCAAGTATACCAAACTGCCTAGTTGACATCTACTAAGTGTTTCAAATGCTTCAGTTTCCCTTGCCCACATCGTCTATTCCTGTAAATAGCACCACTCTTTACCTTGCTGGGAAAAAAAAAAAAACAGGATGATCCTAGCGTCCTCCCTCAAGGTGCACCATACCCAATCCCTCAGGAAGTCAGGGAAACTTGCCCTCCAAAACATGTCTTCAAACCTTCACATGCCCACAACACAGGTAGTCCAAACCATCTTCAGCTTCTGCCTGGACTACCTGTGGCTATCAAGTTGATTCCAATTCATGGCATCTCATGTGTGTCAGGGTAAAACTGTGTTGCACAGGGTTCTCAATGGTTGTGATTTTTCACAGGTAGATCGCCAGACCAAGCATGTAACCGTCTGTGCCCCCCAGGGACTCCTGGTAATAAATTCCTACTCAGTCTGCTGCTACCCCTGCAATCTGTTCTCAGGTAGCAGCCAGACTGATGGCATCACTCCTCTGCCTAAAATTCTTCATTGGTCCTTTCTCCCTAGAGTTAGGCCTCATAGAGCAATGGTGAGAAATGGAATTTAAGCCATTTTATAATTTCGTTATGAGTTTCTCAGGCCAATAGAGAAAAATTGATTCAAAACATTGTTATTTATTAGTAAATCTTATTGTTAAGGATCTCTGCTAACTTGAATCCACAGAGCAACTGAAATAGTATCATTTTTCTTACTGCCAGTATAACAAGTACCAAAAATCAATGTGACCAGGCCCTCTGACTTAGAAACTTCTAATACTGATTTCCTAAACAAGAAAATACAGGAAGGGAGGATTATGCTTACAGCTGACAAAGCAACAATAGATATTGTTAATGAACAGTTTCATTTATACTGTCCACAGAGGGCAAGATAAGGAGTAAGGGGCAAAAGCAATTCAGACTATAGGTAAAAGGGTTCTTAAAAATCTAATCATTTACATTTGACCCAGACATTCCATTACTAGGTATATATCCTAAAGAAGTGAGAGCCATGACAAGAACAGACATATGCACACCCATGTTCATCGCAGCACTATTTACAAAAGCAAAAAGATGGAAACAACCTAGGTGTCCATCACCTGAGGAATGGATAACCAAACTATGGTGCATACACACAATGGAATACTATGTAATGCTAAAGAATAACGTAGAATCTGCAAAACACCACATAACATGATGAACTTGGAGGACATTATGCTATGTGAAATAAGTCAATCATAAAAAGACAAATATTGTATTAGTCCATTATTGTAAAAGTCAAGGAAAGGTTTATCTATGGAAGGAAATTTTTTTTGCTGGTTACCAGGGGTGAGAGGGGAGGGTAGGGAACACTGTTAGATAGACAGAGATAAGTATTGATTTGGGTGAAAAGAAGGGCAATGTACCAAATGTGAGTGATCAATATGGTGGCATTGAGTAAGAGAAAGACATAGAGAGGTACATGGGAGGTACAGACAACAAAGATGAACCTTTCTTGCACATAAAGTACTGCATTGTCAGTGAAGGAAAACATGGGTATATGGGTGGATAGATGGGTGGACAGGCTGAACTAGTAGGTATGTCTATGAAGTGGCAAGTGTACCCAAGAACATGTACAGGGTTGGCAGACAATGATCCTATAAGTTTATGTGTATGATCTGAATTCCCAAGTATATAGTAGAGCTGACAAGATGCAAGGTTGTAGTCACTGCTTGGTCACAGTCAGCTACCCAGAGGGACTGAGTAGTTGAATCTGTAGGCTCGGGACCATAGTCGCAGGGGACATCAAGCTCAGTTGGCATAACATACTGCACAAAACACTGATCCACCTCCTACTTTGGCGAGTAGCGACTGGGATCTTAAAAGCTTACAAGCTGCCATCTAGATGCAACGATGGGTCTCTACTCGTCTGGAGCAAAGAAGAATGAAGAAAACCAAAAATTCATGGAAACAATTAGTCCTAGAGACTGGTACACCATCCGATCTGCAGTCTATACGACTATGAGACCAGAAGAACTAGATGGTGCCTGGCTATCACTGTCAACCACTTGGAAGGGGATCTATGTAGAAGATCCTTGATAGAGAGGGAGAACAATGTGGAACAAAACTCAAAATCATTTGGAGAAGAAAAAAAAAGAGAGGGGACCAGGTTTGCTGGTCCAATAGAACCTGGTGGAACCACTGAGACTATGCCCCTAGCTGCCCTTCAAGCCTGGAACTGAACCCACACCTGTGGCTTCCAGCCAAACAAAAGACAGACATATGAGTTGAACATTTACCTGAGGTAAATAAACTCCTTGGAGAGGACAGTCATAGGAGAAACAAGGGCTGTTTACTATGCACAGGGAGACAGCTCAGGGAGCAGGAGTGCACAGAGGGATGGACACAAGGAAGAGGTAACTATTGAGAGGAAGTGGGAGGGGAGCTGTTGCATTGGGGTAAATTGTGGTCAATGTCATGAGATAAAGTGTATGTGAACTGCAGTATGAAAAGTGAATTTGGTCTGTAAATTTTCACCCAAATCACTACACACACACACACACACACACACATACATACACACATAATGGGGAGCTCTGGTAGCATAGTGGCTACGACACTTGACTGCTAACCACAAGGGTGGCGGTTCAAACCCACCAGCCACTCCTCGGAAGGAAGGTTGGGCAATCCTACTTCCGTAGTGATACTGCCTCGGAAACCCAAGGAGGGGTCACTGTGAGTCGGGTCCGACTCAACGGCACATAACAACAACAACAATATATATAATGGTTTGGACTACTGAAATGATTTCAGCATGAGACATTATGATTAACCTTCTGTATATGGTATTGACTTTATGGTATTTTTTATTTGTATATTTATTTGTTGTTGTTAAGTGCCATCAAATGAATTTTCGACTCATAGCAACCCAGAGCAACAGAGTAGAACTGCTCCATAGGGTTTTCCAGGCTGTAATCTTTCCTGAAGCAGATGGGAGGCCTTTCTTCTCCAGTGCTGCTAGGTGGGTCAGAACTGTCAACCTTTAGGTTAATAGTCCAAGACAAACCATTTGCATCACATAGGGATCTTTTAAATTTAACTAAACCAAAAACCAAACACACTGCCCTCGAGTCGGATCCAACTCATAGCGACCCCTCCTTAGGCTTACAAGGCGGTATCACTACAGAAGTAGATTGCCCAACATTCCTTCCAAGAGTGGCTGGTGGGTTTGAACCGCCGGCCTTCTGGTTAGCAGTCAAATGCCTTAGGCACTATGCCCTCAAAAGAGGTTGTATTATTTTATACTCAGGGGCCCATAGGAAATTTTTCTCACACTCTGATTATCTAGAAATATAGATTTGAAACTTTTTAAGAGAGTAGTTGAGATCAATTTCATATGTATATTAGGCATCTGTGGAGTTTTATTTATTTATTTATTTTCTCTTTGACTTCCTTGTTTACATATATATCCATATTTCTTTTTTTTGGGGGGGAGGGCTGTTTGTTTATTCATAGTTATGACTCAGAATGACCCTATGTACAACAGAACGAAACACTGTCAAGTCCTGTGCACATCCTCACAATCTTTGCTATGCTCAAGTCCATCACTGTAGCCACTGTGTCAATCCATCTCATTGAGGGTCTTCCCATTTTTCATTGACCCTGTACTTCAGCAAGCATGACATCTTTCTCCAGGGACTGGTCCTTTCTAACAACATCACCAGAGTATGAGAGATAAAGTCTGGGAATCCTGAAAATTAAATAAGTTAGTCCTCTATTTATCACAGAGGACTAAATTATTAACAACAACTATTTATCACACAATGAGCTCTGGTGGTGCAGTGGTTAAGCACTCAGCTGTGAACCAAATGTCGGTGGCTTGAACCCATCAGCCACTTAGAAGGAGAAAGATGAGTTAGTCTGCTTCTGCAGACATTTGCAGCCTTGGAAACCCTATGGAGCAGTTCTATTCAGTCCTCCAGGGTCGCTATGAGTCATAATCTACATGAAGACAATGGGTTTGCTTTATTATTTATCTATCTATCTATCTATCTATCACAAATGTTGTCAACTGGTTTTTTGCAGTTTACTATTTTTTACTTTATTCATGGCATTCTTTCCAAGCAAAGGTGTGTGGGGATTTTATGTTTTGGTAGTCCAATTTATCAGTCTTTTATATACAATGTTTGGGTTTTGTGTACTACCTAGAGTAGCTGTCTTCACTCCAAGACCATAAACGTATTCATTATAAGGACATTTTTAGACAAAACTTTCAGGAACACAAAAACAATGGTGTGTCAATCCAAGCTTCTTCTGATAGGAACAGTAGCCAAAAAAATATTTTTAAATCTACTGCATCCAATATGTGTCCTCAGATTCAATTTCTACAGCTATTATTACCATGACAGGCAGAGGAAATATTTCTCAGCTGCACAATCTGAAGCTATCCAACCCTTGAATTGTTCCAAAGCCACACATATTTGCTCACATTCTCCTGGCACACTTCTGACTATATTCTCATGACACGAATGAGATGGATAAAGATGCAACATATGGATCTATACCTGGGTTCTCAATTCTATTCCATTGGTCTATGTATCTGTCATTGAACCAATACCAGGCAGTTTTGACTACTGTGGCTGTATAGTAGGTTTTGAGATCCGGCAATGTGAGACCTCCTACTTTGTTTTTCTTCTTCAGTAGTGCTTTGCTTATCCGAGGTCTCTTTCCTTTCCATATAAAGTTAGTGATCATTTTTTCCATATCCATCAACCTATAGTCAGCTGATCTTTGACAAAGGCCCCAAATCCATTAAGTGGGGAAGAGAATGTTTGTTTAATAAATGGTGCTGGCAAAACTGGAGATCCATTTGCAGAAAAATGAAACAAGATATGTACCTCACACCACACACAAAAACAAACTCCAGATGGATCAAAGACTTAAATGTGAAACCTAGAACTATACAGTTTCTCAAGGAAAATTTAGGCTCAAACTTAAGGGCCCTAATAGTTGGTATAAATAGACTACCAAGCATAATTCAAAATGCACCAACAGCAGAAGAGAAGCCAGATGATTGGGACCTTCTAAAAATTAAATGTTTATGTGCTTCCAAAGACTTCTCCAAAAGAGTCAAAAGAGAACCTACAGATTGGGAAAAAATATTTGGTAATAACATATCTGACAAGGGACTTATCTCTAGAATTTATAGAACACTCCAACACCTCAATAACAAAAAGACAAACAATCCAATTAAAAAATGGGCAGAAGACATGAACAGACACTTCACCAAGGAGGATATTCAAGCGGCCAACAAACATATGAAGAAATGCTCACGATCATTAGCTATTAGAGAGATGCAAATCAAAACAACAATGAGATACCATCTTGCTCCAGCACTAGTAGCAAAGTTCAACAAGACAGAAAATAACAAATGCTGGCGAGGTTGTGGAGAGATTGGGACTCTCATACACTGCTGGTGGGACTGTAAAATGGTACAACCATTGTGGAAAGCAGTATGGCGATTCCTTCAAAAGTTGGAAATACAAATACCATTTGACCCAGCCATCCCATTACTAGGTATATACCCTAAAGAAGTGAGAGCCATAACAAGAACAGATATATGCACGCCGATGTTCATCGCAGCACTATTTACAATAGCCAAAACTTGGAAACAACCTAGATGTCCAACAACTGAGGAATGGATAACCAAACTTTGGTACATTCACACAATGGAATACTATGCAACGCTAAAGAATAATGTAGAATCTGCAGAACACCGCATAACGTGGATGAACTTGGAGGACATTATGCTGAGCGAAATAAGTCAGTCACAAAAGGACAAATATTGTATTAGTCCGTTATTGTAAATGTTAAGGAAATGTTTATATATTGGAGGACATTTTCTTTGTTGGTTACCAGGGGTGGGAGGGAAGGGGAGGGAATGCTGTTAGATAGATAGAGATAAATATTGATTTGGGTGAAGAGAAGGGCAATGTACCAAATGTGAGTGACCAATATGGCAGCATTGAGGATGAGAAAGACAGAGAGAGTTACATGGGCATTACAAACAACAAATATGAACCCCTTTGTAAATACAATACTGAGTTGTTAATGAAAGCAAATATGGGTATAGGGACGGATAGATGGGTGAACAAGCTAAACAATTATGTATGTCTAAATGGAGAGTGTATCCAAGATCATATACAGGGTTGGCAGAAAATGGGCCTCTCGAAGAGTATGAAGGGATGGACACTGGGAGGAGGTAACTATGGGGAGGAAGTGGGAGGGGAGCTGCTGCATTGTAAATTTTGGTCAATGACATGAGACAAAGTATATGTGAACTGCTGTATGAAAAGTGAATTTACTCTGTAAATCTTTCCCCAAATCCCTACAAAAAAAAAAAAAAGATGCAACATATGAATGATCCAGGTGTAGTAAAGAATTTGGCCTTGCCCAAATGGAGGTCCAATCTTTGCCGTGAGATTGTGGGAAGTAATGTATGTCACACTTAATAGGAGTATGTTTGTTTAGCATGGCAGTCAGTCACACTAGAACTCAGGATGGCCTGGCCATACCCAAATGTTTTACGGTAGGGGCTGGCCATGCCAAAAGATCAACCACATGATTTGGAGTGAGAGTTTGGGTTACATGCTTTCAGTCAGCCTGAAGGCTGAGATCAATCAATCAATCATTTCTACATAATGGTTCCCTAATAAAAATCTTTGGGCAAAAAAGCTCAAGTGTACTTCCCACATTGATGATACTGTGTATGTACTATCACACATCAATGCTATGAGGGTAGCATGCACTGACTGCACAGGGAGAGAACAATGGAAGCGTCCTACATGGAAATCTCCCAGACCCTGTTCTATGTGTCTTTTCCTTTGGCTGATCTTAACCTGTATTCTTTCCCTGTAATAAACTATAACAGCGAGTAAAACAGCTTTTGGAGAGTTATGTAAGTCTTTCTAGCAAATTATCTGAGGGTGATTTTAGGAACCTCTAGACTTGTATCTAGCATCAGAAGTGAGGGCAATCTTGTGTTGAGTCTATGCCCTCCAACCACTGCAGTTTGGCTACCTCCAGGCAACATGTTTTAAAAGACCACTAAAGAGATCATCTAAGGATGTACAACACAGTGGGTGGGGCCATCAGCTGAATGCCAGGGCTTTCACAAAAACAACAACGTAAGGTTGCTGTTGAAATCCTTATCAATGCCCTATTTCACTAGTAATAATCCAAAATATTGTAGTAGTAAAGGAAGACAAAAAATAAATTCATCAACCAACAAAAACACCACCTTTGATAAGGGGAAGATAAAACTCTGCACAGCTGCACGTTATCTTAAAAATAAGTCTGTGCTTGTGTGCATGCACATAGATGTACTGATGTGGATGTTCTTATTTAGCTTCAGAAAGAGTGGAGTGGGGGTAAAAAGAGGACTTTAAAAGCTAGGATACGCCATTTGCTGGGTTTCTTTATGGCACTCTTAACACTTCCTGGCAAATTTGACAGAGAGTGAGTTTTAAAACATGTATTTATTGTGTACATAAAAAGCCCAAGAGTTATTAGCATGAGCTAACCCATATTTTTTCAGTTAAACACAAAAAACTAAAAAGCAATCTACTGGACCACAAATAAAGTCTACAGATCCAAACTATCTTGCTTATAGAGTAATTCCCAATTCTTCACCCGATGGCTACAGTCAAACCACTAGGAGTTCACTTAAAATGCAGATTCCTAAAACCTCATTGCAGATAATGTAAAGGCCCAGACATCAGTATTTTTAAAGCTCCACAACTGATTTGGGTTTGGGGACCACTGCTCTGTAGAAAATGTAAATGACTATCTTATACACAGACTCTCCATCTTGTACTATTGGCTTCCACACTGGCTTAGCATCTTTCCATTGAGCCATGCTGGAAATGTGGGGGTAACTACCTGAAGAATTCAAACACCACTGTCCCTGATGCCAAGTAACCTACAGTATTAGTATATTCATTTTCAGGATGCTGAATAACTGTATCATGCCAAACATTTAACCTTTTTTCAGGGAGTGACTTCCATTGGGGAAATTTTGTTCCTGAACACATGGCAATAAAAAAGAGAATGGATCCCTTCATTGGCTTAGAGAAGGCCTAGATTTAAAAAAAAAGCTGAGCATGTCTAATTCTAAGAGGAAATTAAAGTCAAGGTGTGTTCTTTCTGCTCAGTAAGCAAATGAGTAATTTTAGCAAGATAAATACAAACTATAAGAACCATATGAAACATAGTCTCTAAAGGTCAAATTAACATTAATTCATGCTGACAACAGTAAGAAGACCAATGCTAAGTCAAACAAAAACAAGTCAGCTAGCTCATCATATAGTCACTGAAAAATGAGTATAAATTATAATTTCCATGAAGTGGAAAAGGAAACATCAAAAGACAATCAACAATGCATTCTATTGAGCTCATCACTGTGTTTAGGTTCAATATGTTATTGGGTAAAATGTTTAAGACTTTTTAAGCCTCTCTAATGTAATTTGCAATAAGAAGAATTTATGGTGGTTACAGTACCCGCAATTTAATTGTAGCCAGATGCTTTTCTCAATTTTTAATTTATTTTTAGCCTATAATAAGACTTCAGCGGAAAATGAAAATGATGGTTAGACACAGTTTTCATCACATACGCAAAGTGAAAATAGTAACACTTGGTGTATTTTATGCAGACTATGTTTTAGAAAAGCAATAAAATGCACCATGAAACAATGTAGCTTAAACATGCTAATGTTACTATCCAAAGTATCTGCAAGCAAGTTAAGAAGAATGTAGACAAATGACACAGTCAGCTACAGGAGTCTAAATGTATTGTACCATCTTGTTTAGCAGCTTTTATTGGATGACTTTATAGTATTTTATCTAGAATCCACTGTCAATAAAGAGTTTAAGCAACAAATATTTCTTAAGCTGTATTTCTATGAATTTGCATAATAGCTGACCAAATTCGAAACCAAACTCACTGCCATCAAGTGGATTCCGACTCATAACAACTCCCTTTGAGTTTCCAAGGTGATAAATCTTTATGGAAGTAGACTGCCCAGTCTTCCTTCTGTGGAGTCGCTGGTGGGTTTGAACCAACAGCCTTCTAGTTAGCAGTCAAATGCCTTAGGCACTATGCCACCAGAGCTCCTTAATAACTGAACAAAGATTTAAAAAGTGTTTAAACTGATACTTTCTCCATCTCTCTCTCTCCAGTCTCCCTCTTCTGTCCCTCTACCTTTCTGTCTCTCTCACACACTCTCTTTCTCATATACACTTTCTCTTACATATGTTTGCTCTCTCGCTATATAAAGAAGTAACAGGCTGTCTAACTTTGTTTGCTTTCTTTGTTGTTTGAATTTGCTCGAGTGGATGTGTGGGCAGATAGGTAAAATGAATCCACTCAGCTGAATTATCCTATCTAAAACATGAAAATTGTTGAGATGACTGCCAAACCCTAACTTTATAGGTTTCACAGTCAAATAACCTGCTCTTATCAGTCTTCCTCTTCTGTAATGGAAAATATAAGAAGAGATATTCATATAAATCAAGAATCTGCAAGTGAGGACAGTCCAGACACTTTTTGTTTTGCATCAACATCAATCTCAAAAATTCATATCCTATAACTAAAAACAGTGGAATTGGAAGACAAAGAGTTTGTTAGAAAGCTATAAACTAGTATCAACTTACTGGAGATGTGGTTAATCGAAGAATAGTGCCATTTTTTATCTCATTGCGATTCTGGAAAAGAAGAAAAAAGTCTTTGTAAATCTTCAAGTAGAAACTTGGTAAAGAAAAGAACAAAAGCAAATAGAATCTCATAAGGAAACTCTATATAATAGATATTCTTATGATTCCATTTATTCTCACTTGAATAATTTTCAATTATTTCTATAAAGAATTTTTAACTGGGTCCCAGATGAGATGACTTTACATCAAGTCACAGACAATATTTAGCATGGAGGAAGCAAGTATAAACTCAAAGAGTAGGAATATGTAGCCAAGAACAGCAAATTAGAAAAAGTCATTTAAAAGGTTTTGAAGGACACGTGACACTGATTCCACTCCCAGGTATACACCTGAAAGAATGAAAAATATTTGCCCACAAATAAAAAACTTGTACAGGATATTCAAAAAAAAAGAAATAAGCTTACTGTCATCAAATCAATTCTGACTCACAGTGACCCCCCTTGGGTTTCCGAGATTAATGTAAATCTTTACATTAATAGATTGCCTCATCTTCCTCCCACAGAGAAGAAGCTGGTGGGTTTGAACCACCGACCTTCTGGTTAGTAGCCAAATGCCTTACCCACTACACCACCAGAGCTCCTACAGGATATCCATAGCAATATAATTCTTAATTGCTAAAAAGTGGAAACCAACCCAAATGTCCATCAACTGAGGAATGCATAGATACAATGCATTATCAGGCCGTAAAAAGTAATGATACATATCACAACATGGATAAACCTTGAAAATCTTATGTTAAGTGAAAGAAGCTAGACACAAAAGCCACTTACTGTATGATTCTACTTTTATGAAAAGCCTGGGACAGGCAAATCCATAGAGACAGGAAGGAGATAAGTGGTTTCTAGGGGATTGGGGGCAGTGACTGCTAATGGGAAGGGGTTTCTATTTGGGGTGATGAAAATGTTCTAAAATTGATTATGGGGATGGTGGCACGACTCTGTGAATGTACTAAAAACCACTAAATTAACACTTGAAGGGTGACTTTTATGTAAATTATATTTCAATAACCAGTTTGCTATCGGCGTCTGACAGGCTGGCGGTTTGAACCCATCCAGTGGTGCCAAGGAAGAAAGGCCTGGCAATTTTTTTCCATTAACATTACAGCCAAGTACACCTATGGAGCAGTCTACCCTGTAATATATGGGGTTGTCATGAGTTGGCAGGGACTTGACATCAATAGGTTTGGTTTTTGGATTGTTATATTTCAGGAAAGCTGTTACTTCTTTATAAAGATTACTAAGAGGCTTCGTTCCTTAACATTTGCTGGCCCTTCTACAAGTTGCTTGAAGTTGAGGACAAACCACATAACTGAGGTGATCTCAATTCAGTCTGGCTCCACTTGGCAAGTATATCTGAGGTGAGTGTTTGAAGCCATCACTCAAGCATCTTTGGCATTGAAGGTAGAATTCACTGACAGATTTCTTTTCTGAGTACGCACCATGCTCAGCTTCTAGGAGGTGGCCTAAAGGAGTCACCATGGACCCAGCCTTCTCCTGGACCCTAATGTCAGGAGGTTAATAAACATGCATCAAAGATCATGCCTCTGCCTCTTCTAAGACAAGCCACATGCTGTAATGTCCTCAGGATGCAGCAGGCACAATGAGGTGATAAGAGAATTTCTCAGGATAAGACACTAGAGTCACATGGAATACTTGCTCCCTAGCCAATTCCACCTACTTACTGGAAAATGAATTGTCTAAAAGAATTCACCTGGAAAGAGCCACTAGTCAGAGACAGACCACAGGCCAATGATCTCTCCCACAGAAAACCAAAACAGACATTTCACACCAAGGGCAGGAAGGTCTGAGAGCCTAATACAACCACATCAAAATCCTCTTCAGGAGCCTGGTCACACTGGAGCAATTCTAGCCCAACCAAGAATTCCCAGACGCGCTGGGCCAGATGCCTCTGGAGAGAACAAATGCCTCATCATCACAAGTGTGCAAGCAAGTGCTGAATGGCCACTCAATAGGCAGACTCAGATTTGAGATGGTGAAATAAACTTATGTCATTTTAAAAATCTCTTTCACTCTAAAATTATAGGGCTCTATGAGAAATCAAGAGAAAAATAGTGAGTATATAGAGTACTGAGGAAGTCAATTACGCAGCACATCTCTTCCATATTAAAGTCTTATGCAAACTGAGAAGCAAGAGAGTCAGAAGATAGAGAACAAAACACTTTATTAGTGATTTTATTAGTGATTTGGAGAACAAGGCTCAGTATAAGAGCCATTGAATACGGTAACTGAGCCCCTGGAGTAAGCAGACCTGTCCAGGTGAGATTTAAGGCAGGTTATTTCCCAAGAGACAAACCAAACCAGCTGTCATTAAGTCAGCTCGGACTCATGATGACTCCATGTGTGTCAGAGTAAAACTGTGCTCCACAGGGTTTTCAATGGCCGATTTTTTGGAAGTAGATCACAAAACCTTTCTTCTAGGTGCCCCTAGATAGACTGGAACTTCCAACATTTCTGTTATCAGGCAAGTGTATAACCTTTCTGTTATCAGAGACTCCACAAGAGGCCAAAGGGCCCAATTTATTCTTTTCAAATTTTCTTAGAGAAGGAGGCCATGAGGGTTTAAAGGTAATTTCCTCATGGAAATTTGGAGTGGAGGTAAGATATTCCTAGTAAGAGTGATAAATAAGGTAACATTTATTGAAATGAACTAGACTGAGATTTATTTATTTTTAATGGTTACTTAAGTAATAAGAAGAACGATGCTCATTTAAAGATAAGATATCAAAGCCACTAAAAGAACAAATTATTTGCCCAACATTAAAGTGAGACTTTGTCTCACCTACTTTGGTCATATTCTAAGAAGGGACCATTCCCTAGAGAAGAATATCATGCTTGGTAAAGTGGAGGGTCAACGAAAAAGGGGAAGGCCCTCAACAAGACGGATTGACACCATGGCAATAATGATGGGCTCAAGTATAGCAAAGATCGTGGGGCTGGCACATGACCAGACAGCGTTTCATTCTGCTAGACACAGGGTCATTATGAGTTGGAGACAACTCAACAGCACCTAACAACAACAAGGAGGGGGTAATGTCTCGAACCTAGGCAATCTGAAACCAGAGGCTGTGCTCTGTCTATTGAGCTGGAAAAGGAAGATGACCATGTTCTACATTTATCTATAAACCCAAAAAAAACAAACTCACTGCAGTTCCGAGGCAGTACCTCTATGGAAGTAGACTGCCCAGTCTTCCTTCCAAAGAGTGGCTGGAGGGTTTGTACCACCAGCATTCTGGTTAGCAGTCAAATGCTTCAGGCACTATGCCACCTTGTTGTTGTTGTTGTTGTTGTTGTTATTTGCCATCGAGTCGGCCCCGACTCATAGCGACCCCTTCTTGGGTTTCCGAGGCAGTATCACTACGGAAGTAGGAATGCCCAACCTTCCTTCTGAGGAGTGGCTGGTGGGTTTGAACCACCAGCCTTCTGGTTAGCAGTCAAGTGCCTTAGGCACTATGCTACCAGAGCCACCATAGCTCCTACATTTGTCTACAGAGGTGTGAATTCATCAGCTGGTGGACATATATGAGAGCAAAATAAGTCAGAGTCCTGTTATAACATGCTCTGCAGTTCCTAGGGGAGCCCCAGTGATACCAACAGGCTATGGGTGCTGGATAGGAGTATGACTGGAATAAAGTAGGTTTCCACCAGGCCCCCATGCTAATTCCTGCAGTACCACCTTACTTGCTAGACTCTAAATATGGACTTTTGTTGCTTTATTTTAAAAAAGCATTATTAAAATCACTGACAAGCTGGTTGCAGTGCAGTGAAATATTTATATGGCCCTTCTAGCCACAGTCTTGTAATACTCTCACCAAAACATTAGGTAGTACTATGCAAATAAGGTGCTTGTGACCCACCAAGGAGATTGGATAGCTTGTTAATAACACAAATAAAGTGCCTGACATCCTTGTGTGGGTGGGACCATGCAAATAAGGTATATAGAACCATAATGAAGGGATGGGTCAGTTTTGCCCTCCTGTTAGGCTTAAAAGAGAGTCAATCCCAAAGCAGAAAGGAGACATGACTACCGCCAAGAAGAGACAGGGGCAGAGCACATCTTTGGACTCCAGGTCCATGTGCTGGGAACCCCTAGATCCAGGAGACAAAGAGCTATAACACCAGAGATGGTGAGAGATGGCAAGAAGGAGCAGTAGAGAAATGATGGTAGCAGAAACAAGAGACCAGCACAAGACAGCAAAGCGGGCTTCAAGGTCCACAGAGCACAAAACCTCAGTGCCACTGAGTGAAGGCTTACTGGCAGAAAGGGGTGCCCCTGGGCAGTTGGTGGAGTTAGGTTTGCTGATCCACAGAGTTAGAGCTGAGCACCTTTGGGCCAAGGCTTGCTGGTGGAGTAGAGTGCTTCTGGGTACTTACTGGCAGAGCTAAAGAGCTTTGTAACATTTGCCCAACCAGAGCAGAGGCCAGGCTGATGGAACGAAGCCCAGAGAGACAGAGCTACCTGCAGGCACAGCTGAGAAAAGGCTGCCCTGATCAAAGAGCTGAATCCTGAGCATTCTTAAACCTGAATTGCAGCATGTTGGTTCACTAATGAATCCCATAATCATGAGCATTGTCTGTGAGTTCTATGTGGCCATTGCAATGAATTATTAACCCCAGTAGAGTAAGTGCTGTGGAAAGGACAGTTGGTGTTAGAATTTGTTAAAAGGTTGAAGTGTGGAAGCATGTCCACTTCATAGGAATCAGCCTTGGGCTATTGACTGTATCCTGGTCAGACACTTTGCCAGGCCATTTTTATACCGGCCTACCTGGATTAAAATTCTAGCGCTCCTACCAGCTGTATGTACTCACTGCAAGCTATTTAGCCACTGTGACCTTGTGTTTTCTCTTCCTAAAAAATGGACAGAACAATTCATTGCTTAGAGGGCTACTGTAAGAACTAGAGGTGTTATATATATATGCTATGCCTGGCCTAATATTAGCTTAAAATTAGGAGCGTTTAAGGCTGTTCCCGAGAGAGTAGCACCCATCCTTTTACCTGTACCTTCTCAGTCAGCAGTACATTTGCCTTCTCTCTCCGCCTTTCCCATGTTCTTTAATATTTTGCATTATGGAACAAAAAGATACATAGAAGAGCTACTCAAATGCTTTTAAAACTGTAAGGTCCTAACAGAAAAGTATTTGGTCCCTTGGTGACCGCAAAGGGTTTGCACTCCACTAGTAATCTAATGACTGGTAGGTTGAACCCACTCAGCAGTGCCCATTAAGAATGGTCTGGTATCCTGCTTCTGTAAAGATTACAACACAGAAAATCCTATGGTGCAGTTCTACTCTGTAACACACGGGGTTGCCATGAGTTGGAATCAAATCAATACCAATAGTTTTGTTTTTTCAATAGAAAACTGGATGAAACTCAAAGAGAAGGGCAATGGTAGATATCCACTTCAAAGACTATCTTCTGTCAGGAAAATCAAGTGGATCACATGTTTCACCATGTACTCATGACACCTCCCACTCCATAAGGAATGCCTAACTTGAAATATAAACTGTGGGAACTCTGGTGGCGTAGTGCCTAAGGCATTTGACTGCTAACCAGAAGGCTGGCAGTTCAAATCCACCAGCCACTCCTCAGAAGAAAGACTGGGCAATCTACTTCTGTAGAGATATGCCTTGGAAACCCAAGGACGGGTCAATATGAGTCAGATTCGACTCGACGGCAATGAATATGTTTTTTTGAGTTTAATGAAGCAAAGGTTTGCACTTGCTCTGGTTCCGTAAATTCCATTTTAGCACTGCAGAGAATACACTAAGAGCCTGGTCTCCAGGTGGGATGCCCAGATTTGTAGTGCATTCCATTTCCTTGCTGGCAACTTGGGGGAATCACATTATCTGTCCTTTTCCCAGCTTCTTTGGTGGAAAATGAAGATAATAAGAGAGTGCCTATCTCCTAAGGTTTATCTGAAGATTAAATGAAACCATCTATCACTAACATGTTAGAGCAGTGCCTAACATATAGCAAACGTTCATACACACACATAAAAAAAAAGTTAGCTAATTTATAAATCATAAAAATAACACTCACAAAATATACTGCTGTGCCATATTTGGTTTTCACTAGTTCTAAATGCAATCTGATAAACACGAATAAAAGTGTGATTGATCTATGTTACCATTAACCTGCAGAAAAATAAATATGAACAAATATATGTCTTTCTATAAGTTTGCTGGCATGACTAACAAGGCCTCTGCTAAGCAGCATGCTTCTCTTTGAAGCTGTGGACCCCATCACTCACTCTTTCTTTATACTTGGTTTTCCATGTCTATGTCAGAGGTGCATTTCTTGATGCAATCCTCCAAGTATTCAATAAGCAATGTGTGTGTAGGTGTGTGTGCATGCACATCTGAGTGCATATATTTGCATGTTTGATATTACTTATCTTGTTCATTAAATCTCCAGGAAGCACAATTTGTGCTCAACCGCTAATCTAAAGGTTTGTGGTTCAGACCTACCCAGTGGCACTGCCAAAGCAAAGTTCTGGAGATCTGTTTCCCTTACAATTACAGATAACAAAACCCTGTGGAGTAGTTCTGGCTCTGTAATACATGGAATTGCCACTAGTCGGAATTGACTTGATAGCAGCCACCACCAACAACAATTCCTTCTTCATTGGCTGTCTCCTCACCCCTCACTCCTCACCCCTGCCTCCAGAATTGTCAGCTCCATGGAGCAGATATTTTGGCAGTGGGTTTTGTTTACTTAGAATAGTGCCTGGCACATGGCTGGCACTCAAAAATATTTGTTGAATAAATGGCTGAACCAACTATATGCCAGTCTATAGGTGGGACACCAGGGTAAATACAAAGTTAAAGAAAATTTCATCCCTGTCTTCTGTAAATTAACTAATAGAGAGCAACAAGCATTCATTATATCTGTATCATCAGGAAGATGTAGGCAAGTAAGGGGGTGATTAGCACTGCTCAAGCACAAATGTGTGATGGGGAAACGGAAGAAAGGAATGGGAAGAGGGTGTGTAGCAAAGGTCTTATGTGGAGGGAACATTCAAGAAGGCTGTCAGCATAAGCAGAATTTCCCAAGAGAGAGGAAGAAACAGCATATGCCAAAGGAGGCAGGCAAGGACATGAGGACATCCTCATCAAAAAGAGAAAAGTCCTGTGTGCTCAACTGGAGGTGGAGATGTACAAAGAATGGGAAGATAGGACACTAGGAAGGTGACTGACCTTTAGCCATCTAGAAAGAGGGAGGGGGCAGGAGCGAATGAGGTGAAGTGCTGGCTCTGAGTTTGCAGTCAGTGACTGTGTTCTCTATGTGGAAGAGCCAGTCTGATAATAAAGTATCAGATACCAGTGTCAGATCACCCAATAAGCAATATAAGCACGGATTTATTTGTGCTTACTTACTAATATATAGTGAATAATTTCACATTTTTTCACCATATCAAAGATGCTGCTTCTAGGTATGGCTGGCATCTTTCTCTATCCCAGTTCAACAATGAATTCTTACAGAATCAAAGCTTCTTTTCAAATTTACAACCCCTGACACAGAAGGAGTACCTAGAAAGCAAGCTAAGCATGGGCTTACTTGTGCTCACTTATCTATAGTGAAGAGTTTCACGTGTTTTTCATCACATTATCTGCCCTTGTCTATATCTATGCTCCACAGGTAATAAGGACTAGGCTCATGCTTTGGAACAAGAATAGTGTGACCTGCTATATGAGAAAGAAGTCCAGTGCTTCTGGACTGAGAACAGAAACTATCTACCACACACTCAGCACCGACACTGAACAAAGCCTTCCTGCCTAGTTAACATGACTTTGTACTATTCCTCTGTGTTTCTTAGCATGACTCTATTCTTCTAGGAATCTCCTACCTAGGTAAATGGTTAGACTGCTCATTACAGGGACTACCTGACAGATTCCTTAAACTTTTCACTGGAAAACATCAACTATTTTCACCCCAAGATTCTTTGAATCTGTCACCTGGAAATTCTCTGCTATTTCCATCAATCCTGGACTGATGTATTGTGACTCATCTATGTTTTAAAAGATGTGTCTAAATCAAACTTCCAATTCTCAATTAATTCTGAACTTAACTTCTGTGATAGTCTCATTATTATTATAAATATATTTGTAATATATCATTGGTCTTTTTAACATTCTTCACATGTATAATTAATTCAGTGACATTAGCTACATTTATCATCTTGTTCAACTATTCCCTCCTCTGTTTCCAAATTTCCCCATTACCCTTAAGCTCACTGTCCTCTAAGCAATGAGTCACCATTTTACCCTTCCTCCTGTCCACTGCTGGTAACCACTAATAAACTGTGGCCTCTATACAACGTTTATTCTAGATATTTCATATAACTGGAATAATACAGTATTTTCCCTTTGTGACTAGTTTATTTCACTCAGCGTAATATTCTATTTTTTTTAATGTGTCAGTTTGGCTTAGTTACCAGTTGTCATTGAGTCATTGGAGGCTCCATGTGTTTCAGGATAGAATTGGGCTCTACTGGGTTTTCAATGGCTGACTTTTCAGAAGTAGATAACCAGACTTTTCTTTGGAGGTACTTTTGGATGGACTCAAAGTTCCAACCTATCTGTTCACTGCCCATTAACCATCTGTATCACCCAGAGACAGTCACCAGTTATTCAGTCAAACATTAATCGAGGAATTGCTGGGAAGGTAATTTTTAAATGTGGTAAAAGTCCATAATCAGTTGACGTAAAGTAAGGGAGATGATGCTAGATGTTCTAGGTGGGCCTGATCCAATCAGCTGATAAACCTAAATGCAGAGCTGATGTTTCTCTGAGGAGGAGGAGGAAATTCCACCTGTGGACAGCAGCTTCAGCCTGAGTTGCAGAGTTTTCAGCCTGCTGTACAGATTTTGGACTTGTCTAGCGAAATCCTATAAGTCAACTTCTTGCATTGAATCTCTTAATACAGGTAGTCCTCAACTCACAACATATTCAAGTTACAATCAACAGCACTTACAACTGTGGGGTTTTTTTTGTTTTGTTTTGTTTTTTGTACACTTATCATTAATGATATGCATTACATATAATGTTGCAGTGTGTAAACTGTTTCATCCCAGAAGTGCATGCCTACTGCCTTGAAAAGAGAATTCCTTTCAAGATTTTGGTGCTACTTGATAATCCTTCCACGCAGATGATCTAAACCAAGATATAAAGTGCTGTACCTACCTCCTGATACAACAGCTGTGGTTCAGCCTATGAATCAAGGTGCAATCATCACTTTCCAGGCATACTACCTACAGACTACGTTTGCTCAGGCAATAGCTGCAACAGATGGAAGTATAGTAGTAACGTTACATGGTTTCCAGAAGAATTATAATATTCTTCAGTGTATCTGGAACATTGCATCTTTCTGGGAGGAAGTTACAGAAAATGCATGCAGAGAATTAGAAAAAAAAAAATGGCTGAGCTATGTGAACACATTCCAAGCATTCCATCAGGATAATATGACGAAAGACATTGGTGGAAACATCATCCATATGGCAATCATGTGGAATTTAGAACTTGATGTTGCTAATGTGGAACAGTTCACAGATCATGAAGAAGGGAAATTGACAGCTCAAGACTTAATGGATTTTCAAAAGGAAAGAAATGCTGACGAAAGAAACAATGAGGAAGAGGGAGGAGAGAAGTTGTCAAAAAAATTTACAGTGAAAGGATTAGCTGAAATTTTTTCTAAACTAAATCAGGGGTTCAGTTACTTGAAAACCAGGACTCAAATACTGATTGCTTTGCTTAAGTTAACAGGCAGATTTGGGGAGCAATGAAAGGGTACCAGGAAATATATGAAGAAAAAAGGACCATACAGACAACTCTCACTAATTTTCTGAAAAGAAACACTATCCTCACTCCTAAGGATAATTCAGATGATTCAGAACTTTCCACAAGTGGAGTTATTACCACAACTGACAAAATGCCAACGTTACCCAACTCTTCTTCATCATCTGAGTAAATTTTTATAATTTGTCTACTTCTTTATGTATATATGTATTAAAATATATCTGTAATTTTATATGTAATGTTTCCAACCCCTAAAGACAAAAAAAGATCAGATTTACGAAAAATAAAAACCAAACACCCTGTCATCAAGTCGATTCCCACTCATAGTGACCCTGTAAGACAGAGTAGAACCGCCTCACAGGATTTTCAAGACTGTAATCTTTACAGAAGCAGACTGCCACATTTTTCTCTTGTGGAGTGGCCAGTATGTTTGAACCACCAATCTTTCAATTCACACCCAAGCACTCAATGACTGAACCATCAGGGCCACTGATAATAAACAGCAATAATAATGAAAACTAAACTAAACTATAATAATAATAATAATCCAAAGAAATATTTGATTTTTGTCACAATCAACTTACAGCAAAGTCGTTGGAACAGAGCCCTTTTTTAAGTCAGCAACTACCTATATATAGCTATTATTAGTTTTGCCAGGAGCTCTGGTGGTGTAGTGCCTAAGGCATCTGACTGCTAACCAGAAGGCTGGCAGTTCAAACCTACCAGCCACTCTTCCGAAGGAAGGTGAGGTAATCTACTTCTGTAGTGATACCGCCTCGGAAACTCAAGAAGGGGCACTATGAGTTGAAATCGACTTGATGGCAGTGAGTTTGATTTCTGGTTTATTAGTTTTGCCAAGATCATTATACAATGATGTCCTGGTTGGTCAAGTAGAGGGTTATTGAAAACAAAGAAAACCCTAACAAGCTGGATTGGCACACAATAGTCACAAAGCTGGACTCAAACATACCAATGATCATGAAGATGGAGCTGGACTAGGAAACAGTTGGTGCTGCGAGTTGGGCCTGACTCGACAGCAACTAACAACAAACAGCAATTAGTTTTGCTTCTCTGGTTGAACTCTGATCTTCTTACAGTGAGCAGTAAACTCAGCTTTGTGAACACCTTGTGTTTCAGGACAGAAACACTTGGGGAGTCAGCTTTCAGCAGGGTCAATCTTAGCAGTATTCACCTGAGGTAGGGTTCCCTTTCTCAGGTTGGACAAAGAAAACCACTGAATGACGACAGTTAAACGTGTGTAGAGAAAGAAAGGCAAGAAAAAAATGGGTGAAAGCTCCAATCCCTCCATATTGGATGGCTACCAAACCAAACTCACTGCCATCAAGTCGATTCTGACTCATAGTGACCCCCACTGGGTTTCTGAGGCAGTAAATCTTTACGGAACTAGATTGCCCAATCGTCCTTCTGCAGAGTGGCTGGCAGGTTTGAACCTCCAACCTTCTGGTTAGCAATCAAATGCCAGAGGCACTGTACACAAGAGCTCATTACATTGGGTAAAGGAGTCAGCAAAAATGGAGACTGTATCCATGTACTCACTGCACCAAGAAACTGCCACATGCCCCTCTCTGGGAACTTGGTGTTTAATCCTCCATCTCTCCTATGTTCCTCAGACCACCTGATTTAGATCAGTGCAGGTGTGTATTACAATGCATATTCCGGGCTCTAGCCCACATCCATTGAATCAGAGATCTGGGCTGTTGCATTTTCCACTATGATCCCAATTCTGAGACACAGCAAAGTTTGACAATCACTGCAGTCTAATTATTCAGACTATCCAGCACATGTGGAACACGTACTCCAAATTTCAAGGTAATAAAACTAATATATTCTGAGTCAGAGGCAAGCAACATTCATGCAGCTCCTCAAAAACTGAAGAGGAGAAAAGAAGCAAAAAGAACATTTCTGCAGGGAAATGTCTCAGTTGTATACAATGTACAAGAAGAATGACAAGTGGCCCAGTGAAAACCACTGAAAGCCTTGCTGTCATATTTACTCATACCCCCACAGTTCCAGACAGTACTAGCCCCTAACATCCACAGGCATCTCAATAAGATGTCTTTGTGTTTCTTTACAGAGCTAATTCATCGACATAGCCTCTATGTGGATTAGATAATGAGATCCTGCAGAAAACTGTCACTGTTGTCATATTTTTCCCTCTGAAATTTGTTTTTCTCAGTATTCCAACTTCCTACCTAGACAGATAAATTGTTATTCTTTGGTCAAAAATCCTAATTCCATCAGCCCTCTTCCCATTATTTAGCAAGGACAATAGAAGGCCCAAGGGGAGAGGACCCTAACAGCCCCCAGCATCCACGACACTAGAGGGTAGGCAGCTCCACAGTCGGCCTCCTGCCTGTGTTTCGCTTCCTCTCTTCTCTATCTCTGTCTCTCTCCAAATGAGAGGAGGTGCTCCGTTGGATATATAACTACAAAATAATGCTGCTATACAGATCCATGAGGAGCTCTGGTGGCACAGTGTGTAAGCAATTTGGCTGCTAACCAGAAGGTCAGCAGTTCAAACCCAACAGCTGCTCTACAGGAAGATGACGCAATCTACTTCCATAAAGATTTACAGCCTTGGAAATCCAATCGGGGTCACTGTGAGTCAGAATCGACCGATGGCAGTGGGTTTTCCATATGGATCTGATCTTTTTGTCCTTTATGTGTCCTCTGCTTGATCTTCACAGCTCCAAGCTGAACAAAATAAGTGCGGGACAGTATAGGATGGAGACACTGGTTGCTAGGTTACAGAGCAATGCCTTTAGGCATTAAGACTGCAGGTCTGACATTTGAGGAGGCATGTTATAAATACCCTAAAATACCCCCAAAAAACACCAAAACCAGAAAAAAAAAAAAAGGCTGAGAGCTGGGGTGAGGAAGTAAGGTAAGGAAGGCAAGATGGCAAAATGTTTTAAATCTCTACTTCTCAGAACAGAGATTTCAGTCTTCTCCAGGGTTATTCTCCACCAGGGACATTATCTTTACCACTCTCTTTTATGGCTTTAGCATTTTTTTCTCCATTACTTGAAGGTAATTTGACTTCTTATGCATTCTTTTTCTGCCCCTAAATGGATTCTAGGAATTCCCGAGTGGTGCAAAAAGTTATTGTGCTTAGCTGCTCACCAAAAGGTGAGCATAGAACAGGCTTACCTTAAAAGTACATGCACTATTTGACGTCCTGTTGAAAGAGTGCTAAAAATAAGGAATCCTTTCAACAAGACAGGGCAGTTGCTGCTTCTTTAGCTACATTTCACTTGGTAAGACTGCACATATACCTGCCGGCACCTGGTATCCAGTTCTCAGGACCAAACACTCGGGGTCAAACTCAAGCCATGTCTGTGGGTAAGAATTTATTAACGCTAATGTATTAAGAGTTTTCAAAAGTAATGCAAAGTAATGTGAGTGAGTCTTAGATGTGAGTCTTAGACTCAGCCTTGAAACCCAAGGCTGTCCCCTTGAGCACAGTGGCTCAAGTTAGCATCCCAGACAGTAGAACCAACACCAGCAAAGGCACAGTGTCAGCATTATGGGGGTGAGGTAAAATCTCTCCCTATGAGAGCTATGCAGGGAAAGTTAGTTAGAGGAAGAGATTAATGGAAGAGATTAATGGTCAAGTAGCCTGCAAAGTGTAGTAGATTGGAAGGAAGGAAGCCACAGGTGGAGCCTGGGCCAAATAACTTCCCACAGGCAGTCAATTCACTACAGTAGCCTCTTCAACAGAAAGGAGGCAAAATGCCCAGCTCTAAAGGTCAATTCTCTTCTCTGCTTTATTCCCCAATACAACAAATACAATAAACAATAGGAAAATATATAAGGATTTTGAGCAAGATTATTAATATGATGAAGGGGATGTTTTAGGGAAATGAACCTGTCAAGCAGCAGTGAACTGGAGTGAGGAGGGAGTTAAATCAGGGAGATTGGGCAAAGTGATGGAGGACTTCAGGAACACACCTTTGCTCCCATCATTTCAGCACTTGGCAGTTATTAAGTGATAGTACAAGTTACAACCACAGAACTGTGGCCCTGAGCATGTCCCTGTTTCCAAGTTAACAACTGGATAGATGAAGCCAAGATCCAAAAAGCCAGTAAGTAGTAGGTTCTAAGACAAAAATATCTGCCTTTCCTCTCATACATAGCTGGAGGGAGAGTAAACAGAGAAAATTTGGAGTAGATGATTTACAATGTATAATTAAAGTCTTAAAAATATTCCAAACCTAATTCTGTGAATTTATGCTACAGGAACATCAGAAATGCAGAGGGTGTTTTACAAAAGATGTCCATTGCTGCATTATTTATAACAAAGAAAAAAACCGAAACAAACCCAAGTATTCCAGTTATCAATTTATGGTCTCTGAACTGGAAATCCACCATTTTTTTGTCCTGTTTTGTGATACTGAGCTGGATGCTGAGGGCATTTCCCCTTTGTCAGATGGGAAAATATAAAATTTCACCAACAGAGGGCACTTGAGTAACCCTGTATGCTGGCAGGAAGGCACTTCCCCTTGGGATCCACCATTATTACCATTCAGTGTGGAAACCCTCAGTCTGGCCACACTGCATCCTCAGAGGTCAAGCTCTTCCTAACAGAAGCCTCTTCTAAGCAGCACTATCTGACCTACCTCTGAAAACCACGTCCTCTGACAAGTGTTTTGATTCCCCTCCCTCTGCAGCTTATATGTTCCTCTGGTAGCCATGACCTCTTTGAAGAGCCTCGGAATGTAGGAGTTATCCAATACTGGCCTTTAGTTCCTAATCTATCAACTTTTCCTTAGAGTAGAGGTCATAGCTACTTTCTACAATTGTTTCTTCTGAGCCCATTCAAGTCCTCTTTTACCCCTTCACTCATTGTTAACTAGCTTTTACAAGTTACCTATTCTTTGCATTAAAGTTTTCCCATCAAATAATGGTATCATTTCTGCATCCTGACTGGACCTTGACTGATACACTACGTGTTCCAAATGTCCCTTTTTACCAGTTGTATCAAGCCAAGCACATTAACTGTTTACACCACCCAGTGCCTCCAAATATCCCCTAATATGAAGGAAATTAAGATAAATTACAGTAAAATAAACCAATGAGACATAACATAGCCAATGAAATGTCATTATGAAAGACTGTTTTATCATATGAAAACATGTCACATTGTATTGTCAAGTGAAATAAAATAGGCTGCAAAACAGTATCGCAGCATGATTCCAAATTTATAAAATATAACGAGGGTGTATGCACTGGAAAAACACTGATGCCCAGGTAGGCAATCATGTTAGTAATACTTTTCACTTACGATACGTGAAAGCAAGAAAGAATACAGGAAGAATGCTTGACAGTGTGGGCATTTGCCAAACCCAACTAATGAAGATGGTCTATATTTCTCAGGGAGAAAGCTACCTCACTGGTTTTGGACAGAAGGGACCTGCCCAAGTTGAGGTGAACCACGTGTAGCTGGCCTTCCCCAGAATCCTCATTTTCCATCCATCTGAGACAGGGACTTGATGTCAGCCCTTCTTGTGGCCACCAATTTGGACCTACCCTCCAATCAAAGGACATGTGCAAATGTTTAAACCTGGATTGCAATGGGCAAGTCAAAGCCTGTGGTCTCAGAAAGCCACAGCTGCTGGAGACAAGAGTTGCACTTATAGGAAAGAAACTTGTGTTTGCAAAAAAAAACATGTTTAAAGGGCCATTCCAGTGGCATTGGCACTGATCACTGAGGATGCTACTGCAGCTGGGAAAACACTGACTCTATGGCAAAATCAATACATATTTGGAGAGAGAGAGAGATGTAAAGCTTTACAACACTAGGAGCTATGGAGGAAAGCACCAGAGGTGGAGGCACCAGAGGATGGAGGGTTGACTACCCTTGAGGATGGGTGGAATGCACCAGATTCAAACCTCGGGTTTCCCATGTAACAGCTTTGTGTCCTGAGCATTTGGCACAGTATCTGGCACACAGCGAGTGCTCAATAAATATATGGTAAATGAAATCATGTACATCACAATATCCCTGGGCCTGTCTTTACTCACTGCTGCATAGTTGTTGTTGTTGTTGTTGTTGTTATGTGCCGTCGACCCAATGTCAGACCCGACTCATAGCGACCCCTCCTTGGGTTTCCGAGGCAGTATCACTATGAAAGTAGGTTGCCCCATCTTCCTTCCGAGGAGTGGCTGGTGGGTTTGAACTGCCAGCCTTCTGGTTAGCAGTCAAGTGCTTTAGCCACTGTGCTACCAGAGCTGTGTAAGGATGGTAATAATTACACTGCATAGTGTTGTTATGGGCATTGTTGTTATTGTTAGCTGAAATAGATTTGGTCCCCAACTCATGGCAGTGCAATGCACAATGAAACTGCCCAGTCCTGTGCCACCCCCATGACCATGTGCAGATTGGACCATTGTGATCTGTAGGGTTCTCACTGGCTGGTTTTCAGAAGAAGATCACTGAGCCTTCCCTCCTAGTTCATCTTAGTCTGAAACCTGTTCAGCATCATAGCAACACTCAAACCACACTGACGGATGGTGGTTGAGCATGAGGTGCTTTGGCTAGGAATCAAACCGTGGTGTACTGCATGGAAGGTGAGAATTCCACCACTGAACTATCATGGCCTTGGGGATTATTAATTAGATGGAATTAATAAGGCCTCTGCCAGGTACCTGGCAATACAAACATATTATTAACAGAGAGGAGGTGGATTCTGTACTGGATACCAAAAGATACGTGGAATTCTGCCAGATATAGACGGGCGAAAGAGTGTCAGGCAGAGGAAATACTGCTCAGCTCATTTTGCTCCCCTGCCTCAGACTCTGCAATGCAGGGATCTGTGTTTTCCTACCCTGGCCATGGATGATTTGGCAGCCAGGCAAAGCCTATAGATCACTTCTTTCGATGTTTTTAAATACATGAAATAAACTACACAAGTATGTAAATGAACCATTTACCAACATATTTGTTGGTTGTGTTATATGTGCTGCTTTATTAATGCAGTTGTCAGCAAACTTCTTTACACAAAAGGCCAGAGAGTAACTATTTTAGGTGTCATGTGCCAGGAAAGTCTCTTTTTCAGCTACAATACATAAACTATGACACACAAATGAATGGGCACGACTGTGTTCCAATAAAACTTTATTTACAAAAATAGGCAGAGGCCTGTATTTGGTCCATGAGCTATAGTTTATTATCCCCTCTATCGATGCATGAAATAACAAGATATATTATAAAGTTTAATAACCACCATAATTTCTAGTTAGGTTGATGTTTGTAAATGACATTTAAGACACCCATAATAACAGTACCAAATGGAAATAAATATCTATGATTTCTACTGGTAACAAAGGCTCAAATACTATTTATACTACTGTGGCTACATTCATGATTGAAACAATTGCTAATTTTCATTTTCATAAAGCTGCAATTGTCTTCCTACACAAGTTCATGGGCCCCCAGGTTAAAATTTCTGCATAAAATTTCCATTGTATGCAGAAAAAAATCCAAATTCCTACCTTAGTTCAGAAGACTCAGCATGATGAGGCTCACAGCCAGCACTGACAATCACACCTAAAGCCACAGCATCCGGCATCCCTGACACCTAAGAAAAGTTATGAACAGCCGCACATACCTACAGCTACTGTGCTCTGAGGCTCATACAGCTGTCGAGAAGCATTCCCAGAAATTCATCTGTTGCAGCCCTAAGAGGAAGGGCCCTAGTCTGCGAGAAGGCCAGATAAAGGCCCTGGAAAAGTGGAACCTGGGCTGAGGGCCAGAAGTGAAAGAGTCCAACAGCATATGCTAGACAACAGGTAGCCTTAGCTTGAACCCCAGTGGAGGTTCTTTACTTCTATCTTCTCTTATTCCCCTCCTTGTACCAGGAGTGAAGTTGGAGATATGTAGATGCTTCAAGAGGAGTTAGTCAAGATACTAGACGCAAATGGAAGGAATGAACCAGTCAAACCTTAAAGTGTATACAAAACTCATCTGCATCTAAGCTTTTTTTCCTGCTCCTTCACTGAAGAGCAGGAAAAAAGCTCCGATGCAGAAGTTGTCTGTCTTGTGGGAAAAACTAATGCTACTGAAGCCCAAGTGCTAGTGAGGTAAATCAGTTGCTATGGAAGCAACTCTGACTCATGTGACCCCACGTGTTCCAGGGTAGAACAGTGTTTCATAGGGTCTTCAAAGACTGATTTTTAGGAAGCAGATCAGCAGGTCTTCCCTCTGAGGCACGTCTGGTTGGATTCAAATCACCCAGATCTAAGCACATTAACTGTACCACACAGGGACTTCATTATTGACCAAACCAAACACTACCATCAAACTGATTCCAACTGATAGTGACCCCCATTGGATTCCTAAGGTGGTAAATCTTTATGGAAGTGGACTGCCTTTTCTTCCTCCCGTGGAGCAGCTGGTGAGTTTGAACCTCTGACCTTCTGGTTAGCAGCCAAATGCTTTACCCACTATGCCAACAGAGCTCCTTTCATTAATGAGGTAAAGAGCAATAAAAAAAAAAATAAAATAAAATAAATGCTATTTCAATCAGGATAGGTCTTTTCCTTAAAAGTGGATCCAATAATAATGACCAGAGAAAGCATTTCTTTTATACACTTATCCTTTACCACTAACGTATCTAACCAGATGAATTAACTAATGGGTACTAAGGGACATCTACTTGGTGAATTAAATGCTTTTTCACATAGAGTCCCTATAATGAGATTTTGGTTTTTACTATAAAAAAGATCTTGCTAAACAAAATGGCATACATCAGGGAAACATTAGACAATTTAAAAGTAAAGCCATTTAGCAAAAAATAAAGAGTTATACAAAACTCTATTCAAATCCACATTGTAAAACTTACTTACTAGTTATGCAACCATAAGCAAGTTACTTAATTGCTCTAGCAACTTATTTAATTTTTTAAAAGGAGGAAATACACTAAGAAATATATCCCAGTGTATTTGTAAAACTTAATTAACCTCAACACAGAGTATGCCTTATACACAGCAAGCACATAATAAATGTTACATAAGGGCTCTAACAATAGAAGTAATTAAAAACAAACACCACACCATTTCCGATGGATACAAAATTATGAGGCACCAAGACTTCAGGAAAGATTGAGGAATAGGCAAACAAGCGACACAGACCTTCTTCAACAAAGAAAAGAAAAAACAATTGCCAGAGATACAGAAGACAATCTTGGAGCCCTGAGCTTTGAAAGGAACTATATAGAAGTGGATTAGGCACCAACTAGTAAAAAAACCTGCATGAAAAAGAACCTAAGAATAGGCTCCATTTGCCAAGGTCAGCAAGAATATATGAGAGACTGACAACAGGAAAGGAGGCAGGTGGTGAGGGTATAAGTGCTGTCAACTAGTGAATAGAGGAGCACAGCACAGTACCCTGCTTGCATAGATAACATACAAAGAAAACTAAAATCATGGGCAACTCACTGCAACATACAACCACCAATTAAATATAATCACAAAAACATCGCAATGCCTCAGAGACAACAGAGCATCATAGTCCACACAAGAAGCAAGATAAAGCAGGAGAAACAAGGGACCAGGATATAGACCCAAAACATATCCCTGAAGAAGATGCAGCACTGGAACTCCCTGATAAGGAATTCAAAAGAATTATATTTAGGTATCTTCAATGAATTGAGAGACAGATCAAGGAAAACACATAGAAAACCCTAGAACAATTTTAAAAGACAATACAAGAACAAAATGACAAATGAAAAATTACAGATGATACAAAAATCTACAGACAGAAATCCAGAAGATTAATACTAAATATTCAGAAATAGATAAGACATTGAATAGGCAAAGGAGCAGAATTGAATCAATGGAAGACAGAATTGGTGAGATTGAAGGCAAATACCTGAACACTTCTTCAGAAAGGGATCAATCAGAAAAAAGATCAAAACAAAATGAAGAAAGCCTAAGGTTCACATAGAATACCATCAAAAGGAATAACCTACATGTCATTGGAATTCCAGAACAGGAAAAGACAAATAAAACCACAAAGAAAATTGTCAAAGATTTGTTGGAAGAGAATTTTCCTGGTATGATGAAGCATGAAAATACATTCATTCAGGAAGTCCAACAAACCCCAAACAGGATAGACCCCAAAAGAAAATCACCAAGACATATATCATCGTCAAGCTTACCAAAACCAAAGACAAAGAAAATCCTGAAAGCAGCACAGGAAAAACAATAGTTACCTACAAGGGGTAACCAATAAGACTAAGCTCGGATTTCTCCTCAGAAGCCATGCAGGGGAGAAGATAATGGGATGGTATATATAAAACCCTGAAAAAGAAACATTTCCAACCAAGAATTATGTACCCAGCAAAACTGTCCCTCAAATATGATGGTGAAATTAGGACATTTCCAGATAAGCAGAATTTAAGGGAATTTGTTAAAACCAGACCAACCTTACAAGAGATCCTAAAGGGAGCCCTTTGGACAGAGAAGCAACAACAGCCAACAACAACTGATCATTAACACACATGATGATGATATAACCCAGAAACCAACCCAGCTGTGGAAGTATCCAGAGTAAAGAAGCCTACAAAACTGTAAAGAGGGAACAAATGAGGACAACTACAGATCAAAAAGAGGGAAAAAACTGTGTCATTACAGAACTTCTAGATGGCAGGGAAGTCAAGACAACTACAAGATAGAACGGACTGTTCTAAACTTGGGACGAAATCTATAAATCACAGGGTAACTTCAAAAAAAAAAAAAAAAGGAAAACCTTCACATCAAAAAAGAGGACCAGCATAAATATTCAGCAAATACTAAAACAATAGCAATGAAGGAAGTGGTAACATGATTCATAAACAAAATGAGCTCAACATAGAAAATAATTATATGGAACAAAGAAATCAACACCACAAAAAAGAACATAACAAAAATGACAGCAACAAATTCATATTTGCCAATAATTACATATCTGGCAAGGGACTTATTATCTCCAAGATTTATAGTGGAAGAGTGGATGACCAAACTGTGGTACATACACATAATGGAATGCTATGCAGCACTAAAGAATAATGTAGAGTCTGCAAAACACTGCATAATATGGATGAACTTGGAGAACATTATGCTGAGTGAAATAAGTCAATCACAGAAGGACAAATATAGTATTAGTTCGTTGTTGTGGAGGGTCAAGGAGAGGTTTATATATGAGGGAAACTTTCTTTGTTGGTTGCCAGGGGTAGGGGAAAAGGGAGGGAACACTGCCCCCCCCCCCAAAAAAAAGCATCAACCCATGTCACTTTAGTTTTGTGTATTTCATTGTACATAAATTATATTTCAATAAAATGCATTAAAAAAATTGTGAGGCACCTAGGCACACATTTTAGTAATATATATAAAAACTTTATGGGGAAATTTATAAAGCTTTACTGATGAACATTAAGGAACATTCCAACAAATGGAAAAAAATATTGTTTTCATGGATGGGAAACCTAATATCCTAAAAAAGCATATTTCCCAAAAGAAATCCATAAATTATATTAAATTGTATTCAAAATCCTAATGAGATTTAATAAACTGATGCTAAAATGTTTATGGCAAAGTAAAAAACCTAGACTAGGCAGGGCAATTTTAATGAAGGATCACTTTAAAAAAAAAAACTTACTGTGATTTGGATGTAATTTTACATAGCAGATTTGTTTTACACTCAACAGTTCATACACATTTTGTTTCACGATACTGATTATAATATCCACAATTGAACACGGAACTGTTCTCTTCCCACCTCCTCCCTGTGGTTCCCCTTCCCCGTGTCCTTCTTACCTATGCATGCCTGTCTGCATAGCTTTCTCCTTGTGCAAATGCTGCCCTTCTGATCTCCCATCACTGACTGTTCTATGGAGTGCATCTCCCTGGAATAGTTCTGCAGCTCATAGCCCTGTCTGCTGTTTGGCTGGGAGGTTAACCCAGGAGTGAGTCCAATTCTAGGCCCAAAGGGTAACATGGGGCCATAGTCTCAGGGATTTCATCAGTCTCTATCTGACCAGTAATCCTGGTCTTTTTTATGTTTTTTAATTTTGTTCTACATTTTTCTCCCACTTAATACAAAATCTCCAATTCTGATCCATTTCCAAGTGGTGGGCATTAGTAGTGGGGCACCATGTAGTTCTTCCGGTCTCAGGGTCATGTAGGCTAAGGTTTCTATGGTTCATTAGCCCCTTGGACTGACTATTTCTATATGTATTTTATTTTCTTCACTGATGAATTTCATTCTACTGGATATCAAGTTACTAAATTACTAAATTGTAATGATCAAAACTATATGGTAATGAAACAAAACAGAGAGCCACAGAGAGACCAATATTCACAAGACTTGACATATCAATTAGATGAGTGCATTGAAAAGACAAAATTAGATCACTCTCATTCACACAGACACACACACACACACTTTCAAAATGGGTTAACAATCTTTATGATAATCAAAACTTTCTAACTTTTGAAAGAAAACCAGAGAGAATAATCTTTATAACATATAAACAGGTAAAGGTTTTTAAACATGACACCAAACACTCAAATATAAAGAGAAAAAATGATAAAGCTGATCATATTAATATTATTTTATAAACTTCTTTTTGATAATAGGTATCATTAAAAAGTTGAAAAGATGGTGATGGAATAGGGGTAGGTACATAAAAAGGATTTTTGTCTGAATCCTATTAAAAAACTACTATAAATTACTGTGAATAAAATTCCTATCCTTCTCCCCCTCCCACTGTTGGATAAAGACTATACTGGCAGTTTATAGAAGGGAAACCTGATGAGATAATAAACACAAAAATATATGTACAGCCTCAGTAATAAGGAAAACGCAAATTAAAGCCACAGAAGTCTCATTACATCCCCATCCAGGTGGCTGAAGTTAACAAGACTATAAGAACAATCAATCACTCACGGAAGAAGCAGTCAAGAAATCAGACATCATATTGTACTGGGCAAATATGCTGCAAAACTCACTCACTGTCACCAAGTGTTGCAAAAGACCTCTTTAAAGTGTTAAGCAACAAAAATATCACTTTGAAGACGAAGGTGCACCTAACCCAAGCCATGGTATCTTCAATCATCCTTTATGCATGTGAAAGCTGGGGAACGAATAAGGAAGGCCCAAGTATTGTTGATGCCTTTAAACTGTGGTGTTGACAATGATTACTGAAAATACCATGGACTCCCAGAAACACGAACAAATCTGTCTTGGGATAAGTGCAACTGAAATGCTCCTTACAAGCCAGAATGGCATGACATCATCTCACCTACTTTAGTCATGTTGCCAGAAAGGACCAGTCCCTGGAGAAGGATATCATGCTTGGTAAGTTGAGGGTCAGTGAAAAAGGGGAAGATCCTCAACAAAATGGATTGAAACAGTGGCTGCAAAGATGTACTCAAGCACAGCAAGGACTGTGAGGATGGCGCAGGACCAGGCAGTGTTCGGTTCTGTTGTACATAGGGTCGCTGTAAGTTGGAGCCTTCTTGATGGTGCCTAACAACAACTGGTTAGGAGGTGCAGAGCAGGAACTCTGTTATCTTGTTTGTTGGACTGAAAGCTGATAGAACCACTTTGGAAAGAAATTTGGCAATACTTAGCAAAACTAAAACTAAAGGAGCTCTGGTAGCATAGTGCCTAAGGCACTTGACTGCTAACCAGAAGGCTGATGGTTCAAACCCACCAGCCACTCCTTAGAAGTAAGGTTGGGCAATCTACTTCCATAGTGATTCTGCCTCAGAAACTCAAGGAGGGGTTGCTATGAGTCAGGGGCCGACTCGACAGCACATACAAAAACAACAACAGTAAAACTAAAGAGTCCCTAGACAGTGCAAATGGTTAATGCATCCTGCTACTGACAGGAAAGTTGGCTACTTTATAGGTTTTCCATGCAAAGATACCTCAAGAAAAAGAGTGTACCCTGAGATGCCTCAGAAAAAAAAAAAAAAAAAACCTGGCAATCTACCTCCCAATTCTGAAAGATCAGCCATGTAAAACCCAACTGGTAGTACTGGTACTAGTAAAGTTTATGATAACCCAGCAGCTTTCTGCATTTTATTCTAGAGAAACTTTCAAAAGGTTCACAAGAATTCATGTTCATTAAATTACTGTGTCATAAAACATGGGGAAACAATTGCTTATCGGTAGGGAAACAGAAATATCAACTGTTTTATTCATGTATGGAAGATTATACATAATTCACCTCAAAAAATAACTTGGAGTGAAAAAATTAAATTACAAAAGGGTACATGCAGTATAATACCAATAATTTAAAATTTCAAACACAAAACAATTTATATATTATTTACGAATAGATATATATGTAAAAAAATCTATAAAACATTCATGAGAATAATATATGTCAATTTCAGGCTAGTATTTACCTCTGGGAAAAGAAAGATGGAAGAAGAGTTGGGGAAAAAAACGATGAAGTAAGGCTTTAGCTATACTTACAGATGATTGATTGTTTTCAGATGAACTGAAGCAACAGACAAAATGTTATCACCTATTAACATCTAGATGTTTGGGTACATGGGTATCACTTATATTATTGTTTATACTTAGTGGTATTTTTGAAGTACTATTTGATTTCAAGTTTTTAAGTTACTATTTAATTCTGCTTAAAAAAAAATAAAAGACTATTACTAGTGTAAAACTCATCTGTCTGAATCCAAAGCAAGGAATGAATTTCTTACATCTATGCATTACTTTGTAATGAGAGAACAATTAAAGATAAACATATATTTTAAAAACAATGTGCTGGCTATAAATTAGCCTTGCACAATGCTCTTGCCTTATCCTTGCCAACAATTACATTCTTAAAACAACCAAAATGCAGTCTTTTTAAAAAGTGCTTATTAGTCAAGGCAGTGGTTTTCAAATAATGGAATCCTTTTGTTCTAGAAAGAAAAAAAACACATAATGCTTCAGAACCTAAAATAGACATAGAGATATTTTCTTAATATGAATATGTTTTATAAGCTTAGGTTTGTAAAGCTTTGTTTTATTAAGGTAATCAGCAGGAGCAATTAGGTTTTTTATTAACATAAAAATTCAATTATCTGGTATTATGGATGATCATTACAGTATCAAAATCAAAATACTGAAATGTATATGGAAAAATAAAACACCTAGACCAGGCATGGCAATTTTGATGAAGATTCATTCTACTTGCTATAAAGTCTTATTCCCAAATTACTAAACCGTAATGGTCAACAACACTGTATGGTAATGGAACAAAATAAAGAGCCATTGAAGGACCTATATTCACAAGACTATGTAATAATATAATGAGCTTCCATATTCCACTTAGATTTTGTTGTTTTTTTCATACTCAATAGGAGTTCTGGTAGCGTAGTGCCTAAGGCACTTGACTGCTAACCAGAAGGCTGGCGGTTCAAACCCACCAGCCACTCCTCAGAAGGAAGATGGGGCAATCT
>NW_006921850.1:2812428-2820312 GCF_000298275.1 Orycteropus afer afer | reverse complement strand
GTAGTGCCTAAGGCACTTGACTGCTAACCAGAAGGCTGGCGGTTCAAACCCACCAGCCACTCCTCAGAAGGAAGATGGGGCAATCTACTTCCTTAGTGATATAGCCTCGGAAACCCAAGGAGGGGCCGCTATGAGTCGGGTCCAACTCAACAGCACATAACAACAACAACAATCTTACTGAATGTGGATAAATCTACATTTGGTCTCACAAAATATTAGTTTTGTATTGCTGCATAACAACCTATCACAAATTTAGCATCTTAAAACGCAGTTTCCATGAGTCAAGAGTCTAGCATTGTGATGCAGTGAATTACCTGGTATGGCTCTTGTAGCCATGATCTTTGTAACTCCCACCAGATTACTGGTGGAACTAAGCAAATGCAAGGTGCTTATGGCCCATCAATGGGATTGGCTAGCTTGCTAATAATGTAAATAAGGTACATTGCACCCTGGGGGGTGGATCATGGATATAAGGTGTATGGAACCCTAAGGTAAGGATTGTTAAGTTTTGTCATCCTGCTAGGCTTAAAATGAGCCTTCCCAAAGGTCAAAATGAGGATCTCACTACCATCAAGAGAGAGAAGCAGGAGTGGAGCGCATCCTTGGATCCAACATCCCTGCGCTGAGACAGCCAAGAGACCGGCAGAGAAAAGGCTGCAGCAGCAGCTGCAGAACCAAGAGACAAGCACAAGACAGAGCTGCAGGTGTGCTGGCCTACAGAGCAAGAAAGCTAAGTGCCTTTGCATGGGAGTCTTGCTGGCAAAGTGGGGTGCACTTAGGTGCACCTATCAGCAGAGCTAAAAGAGCTCTGTGACAGTTGCCTGAGCAGGGCAGAAGCCAGGCTGAGAGGCCAAAGGCTAAAGAGAGGCATGCCTGCAGCATAGCAGAGAGGAGACTGCCCTGACTGAAGAATTGTATTCTGAGGTGATCCCATGGAATGTGGAAATTATAGAACAATATCATTAACATCGCACGTAAGTAAGATCTTACTGAAGATAATTCAAAAACATTTGCAGCAGTATATTGACAGAGAACTTCCAAAGGTGCAAGCTGGATTCAGGAGAGGATGTGGAACAAGGGATATCATAGCTGTTGTCAGATGGGTCTTGGCTCAAGGCAAAGAATACCAGAAAGATGTTGACTTGTGTTTTATTGACTATGCAAAGGCATTTGATTGTGTGGATCATGACAAATTATGGATAACATTGAGAAGAATGGGAATTCCTGAACACTTGATTATACTCATGAGGAACCTGTACCTTGATCAGGAGGCTGTCTTTCGAACGGAACAAGGGGACACTACATGGTTTAAAATCAAGAAGGGAGTGCGTCAGGGTTGTATCCTTTCCCCACACATATTCAATATATATGCTGAGCAAATAATACAAGAAGCTGGACTATATGAAGAAAAATGTGGCATCAAGGTTGGAGGAAGAATCATTAACAACTTGAGATACGCAGATGATACAACTTTGTTTGCTGAAAGTGAGGACGACTTGAGGCACTTACTGATGAAAGTTGAACAATACAGTCTGCAGTATGGATTACGTCTCAATATAAAGAAAACAAAAATCCTCACAACTGGACCAATGAGCAGTATCACAATAAATGGAGAGAAGACTGAGGTTGTCAAAGAATTCACGTTGTTTGGTTCTACAATCAATGCCAAAGGAAGCAGCAGTCAGGACATTAGAAGACATGTAACAATGGGAAGGTCAACCGCGAAGGAACTGTGTCAAGTGCTGAGGAGCAAGGATGTCTCCTTGAGGACTAAGGTGCACCTGACACAAGCCATGATATTTCCAATAGCCTCGTATGCATGTGAGAGCTGGACAATGAATAAGGAAGACTGAAGAATAGTTGATGCTTTTGAGTTGTGGTGCTGGCAAAGAATGCTGAAAGTACCATGGACTGCTAAAAGAACTAACAGATATGTCCTGGAGGAAGTGCACCCCGAATGCTCCTTGGAAGCGAGAATGGCCAGACTTCTTCTCACCTATTTTGGTCATGTTGTCAGAAGGGACCATTCCCTGGAGAAGGATGTCATGCTTGGTAGGGTGGAGGGTCGACGAAAGAGGGGGAGGCCTTCAACGAGATGGATTGATACAGTGGCTGCGATGATGGGCTCAAGTATAGCAGGGATCTTGGAGCTGGCACGGGATTGGGCAGTGTTTCGTTCTGCTGTGCATGGGGTCGCTATGAATCAGAAAGGACTCTATAGCACTTAACAACAACAACAAATTCTGAGTGCATTCCTGAACCTGAATTGTAATGTTACTTCCCTAGTAAACTGCATGTTTGTGAGTATTGTCTGTGTGTTCTGTGCAGCCACTGCGATGAATTATGGACCCCAGGAGAGAAGTAGTGAGTGCCAAGGGAGGGACTATTGATATCAGAATTGATAAAGAGGTTGGAGGGTGGCAGCACATCTAGCCTCACAGGAATCAGCTTTGGGCTGCTGGTGTTGATCTTTCTCTCTCCCCATTGTGAAGCTGGAGAGGATAATAGGATGCTGTCCCCATGGTCCTTCTGCAGGCATATTTTACATGGGTCCTCTGCTCAGGATCTCCCAGCGCTGAAATCAAAGTGTTGACTTGTTGCATCCTCATTTGGAGCTCAGAGCCCTTTTCCAGAGTTCATTTAGGTTGCTGCAGAATTCATTTCCTTAACGGTTGTATGGCTGAGGTTCCGCTTCCGCTGGTTTTCTTGTTAGTTGTTGACCATAGACTGGTCTTAGCCACTTCTCCACACTATGGCATTTTTTGCCTTCCTTGAAGCCAATAGGAGAAGTCTCTTTAATGTCCCATCTTCTTTTAAAGGAGGAGCTCTGGTGGCGTTGTGCCTAAGCCATTTGACTGCTAACCAGAAGGCTGGTGGTCCAAACCCACCAGCCACTCCTCAGAAGAAGATTGGGCAATCTACTTCCATAGAGATACTGCCCTCGGAAACCCAAGGAGGGGTCGCTATGAGTGATATTTGACTTAACGGCAATGAGTTTGGTTTGGTTTGATCTTTTAAAAGCCTCACCTGATTAGGTCGGGCCCACTTAGGATAATCTTTCTTTGGATTAACTCAAAAGCAATGGATTAGTGACCTACTCCTTTTTGCCACTTAAGGTAACATAATCACAGGAGTGGTAGCCCATGATATCCACAGATTTAGACTGTAAGAATAAATGTGGCATGGACACCAGGGAGAGGGAATCTTAGGGGCCATCTTAGACATTTCTTTTCTTTTGTGTGGACATCATCTGTATTTATTTATTTTTAAAATACCTTCACCCATACCAAACGACAAAAGTCTAAGTTTTTAAGAGTTTACCTTGAAATCTCAGGAGTCTCTCTGGATACTTAAAAAAGGAGCAATAGGACTTGTTTCTTTCAGAGTTGTATAACTAACATCTATTCCCAAATCTCATGCTTTATAATAAATATTGGAAGTCAGATACAAAGCAGATTTTAGAAAGGAGTAGAATTAGGTTTTCATCTGTATGTTACAGACACCCGACTTATAATACATGCTCCCCAGCTAGTAAGTCTCAGCTAGTCCTGATCTTTATCGGCACCCAGCACAAAAGTACACCAGCAATAAACCTGCTTGGATGACTTTTTCCTGAGTGGGTGGACTCATGAGTGATTTAAAGTAAAAACAGTACAGCCTTCCTAGTCAATGACACATTTATAAGAAATCTAAGTGACACATTTATAAGTAGTGTAAATATATGCACAGAGACAGGAGAAAACAAAACGCTTCATATTGAGGCCTGCACAAAATTAGTTTAACCTGGCAGCTTAACTTCATGTGCTGTTTGCCTTCATTATGTTACTATTATTAAAATTTATGTTAATTGTTTTAGTCGAGTATAAATAGTTCGAGATAATATTTTTTTAAATGCAGTCTAAATTAACTACTTCCGCAATTTCTGAATCACTTCTGAAAGCCAGTGAAGCACAACTTTCTGCACAATATGGAAGATCTTGGCCTAGTTTCAATTTTGATACTCAGAAGCTACGTGATGTAAAATCCCTAAACCCCTGAAACCCTTCTGAACCCTAAATGTAAATGAGTTCACCCATGAAAGTGTCTCACACCTAGGGAATCTTTGATGACACTGTCAATTTATTCACTGTTTAATAGTGGCTTGGGTGACACAGTTTCTATGATTAATGTACAATGTCTATAGCTAATTTATAAGGAAATAGTTAAGAAATTACATAATGATAGTTTAAAGAATGGAGAACTTAGTATTATTTCAAAAACCAGAGAAATGCTGTTTAAAAAGTAGTTAGAGGAGAAAGGAAAACAATCTAAAAGTCCAATAAGAAGAACTGATATTAAAAAAAAAAAAAAAATTTGCTCTGTAAACTTTCACCCAAATCACAATTGTGATATAAAAAAAAAAAAAAAAAAAACCTTAATGGAATACTTCACGGGAAAAAATTAAAAAAAGAAAGAAAGAAAACTCACTGCCAAACGGAATACTTCACAGGGAGAAAAAAAAAAAAAAACACTGCCGTCCAGTCAGATCCCATTCATAGCAACCCCTCCTTGGGTTTCCAAGGCAGTATCACTACGGAAGTAGATTGCTCAACCTTCCTTCCGAGGAGTGGCTGGTGGGTTTGATCCGCCAGCCTTCTGATTAGCAGTCAAATGCCTTAGGCACTACACAGCCATTAAGAAAGACAGACAAATAAATATGAAATATGACTCACTGAAGGATGACTATGAGTTGAGAGCTTTGCGTAGAATTTTGCTGGCATTACCTCATTTAATCTTCATCACACAATGAAGGAGGGTGAGAGTATTACTAACGTGTTAAGATCTGAGTATATATGAACATATATACTGAATATATAGAGAGGTATAGATATATATATATATGGGCTGAGTCTACGTAAGTATATATGCTAACATATGAAGATGCCTGCTATGTACTAAGGCTGGTGGTTCAAACTCACCAGCCACTCCTCGAAAGGAAGGTTGGGCAACCTACTTCCATAGTGATACTGCCTCAGAAATCCAAGAAGCGTTCACTATGAGTCAGGTTCGACTCCACAGCACATAACAACAACAACAAAGTGCAAGTTATGAAAAAAATGTGTATGCTATGATCTATTTTACAAAAACAAATACATACCCAGACCCACAAATGTCTGAAGTATATATACTAAAATAGCAGTGACTTTCTCTGGGGCAGTGCTCTGGTGTGCAGTGGTTAAATAACTTGGCTGCTAACGAAAAGTTAAGTGGCACCAGCCACTCCATAGAAAAAAGAAGCAGTCTGTGAAGATTTACAGCCTTGGGAACCCTATGGTGCAGTTCTACTCTATCCTATAGGGTTGCTATGAGTTGGAACCAACTCAATGGCAGTGGGTTTTGGTTGGGTTCTCTGAGGAGCAGGGGTTTGAGAAATTTTTAATTTTTACGTTCTTTTCTTCTAATATGCCTCCAATGTGCCCAATCTGTAAGTATAAATTTTTAAAAATTATCCTGGATTTTGTATCTGTTTACTTTGGAGCAGTAACTGATGAAAAAGGGATTGTTTACGGAAGTTGCATCAAACTAATAAATGACACCTCATTATATTGTTTACGTCTTAAAATCTTAACCTAACTGCAGTGCTTGCAAGTCTAAAGTTCCAAGAGAAAGGACATTTGAACAAAGAAGAGGAAGACATGTAGGGGGACAGTTAAGGAAGATACATTTTTAAAAGATAATTACCAAAAAAAAAAAAAACCCCTCCAAACCCACTGCCTTCCAGTCAATTCTGACTCATAGTCACCCTAGGACAGAGAAGAACTTCCCCCATAGTTTCCAAAGCTGTGAACCTTTGCCGAAGCAGACTGCCTCATCTTTCTACCTCGGAGCAAGTTTGATCCGCCGACCTTTTAGTTAGCAGCTGAATGCTTTGACCACTGTATTACCAGAGCTCCCTAAAAAATGGTTATAACCCCAAAAAAGAGGTGACAATGAGGACTAAACAGAGTGAAAGAAAAACAAAAGTCACAGAGAAGGAAAGAAATTAAAAGTAAGCAGGAAGAAAAAAAGGCCAGAAGAGAAACATTAGGGAACAAAGAAAAAAGAAGAAAAACTACATTAATAATCTTAATAATAATATAGGAGGAAGCTAGCCCATCCTATTACTCTTTTAGTAAAATGGAGAATCTTGAAATAAGATGACAATACGCCACTTTCAAAGTTTTTTGTTTTATGTTTTTTTAACCATAAGAGTGAGAAGCAAATGAGTGTGCTTAAAAGATCAAGGTCAACTTAACCTATGTCAGTGCCAGAGGCTTCAAAGGACTGCAGTTAATTCACCAGGTGTTCATACGTGCGTTCTCTTCAGTCTTAGTAGTAAATTCAAGATTCTCTTTGAAAAAGGAGGAGTAGTTACTAGTTTATAAGCACAGTTAAAGGCAACAAAGCATTCAGGTTTATTTTTTAACTTTAATCTTCAAACTTGGGGAAAGAGGTAAACCAAGACCCTAAAAATTACACTCTAAAGAAGAAGGTATGGATGTCAAAAACAAACCAAAACCAAATCCACCTCCATCGTGTCTATTTCAACTCATAGCTGACCCTGCAGGACAGAGTAGGACTGCCCAACAGGGTTCCCAAAGTTGTAAATCTTTACAGAAGCAGACTGCCTCATCTTTCTCCCATGGTGTAATTGGTGGATTTGAACCGCCAAACTTTTAATTAGCAGTCAAATGCTTTAACCAATAAAACCACCAGAGTTCCAGGAATAGGGAAAAAAAAAAAAAAAAACCTCACTGCTTGTCAAGTTGGATCCAACTCATAGCAACCCCTCCTTGGGTTTTGTAGGCAGTATCACTACAGAAGTATCAAAGTGTCTAATAAATTCTTTCTGAATTCCTGTGACTACTTCTTCAGTTTGCACTACTATTTCCCCTCTCCTCACCCACAGGAGTCTCTGGGTGTTGCGAACAATCAACGTACTCCCATGCTAATCCAAATGTTGGATATTCACGTCTACCCAGAGGTACCTGGAGAGCTACTTAAAAAAAAAAAAAAAAAAATTAATTGGAAACCCAAAAAAAAAAAAAAAGGGAAAAAAAAAAAAAAAAAAAAAAAAAAAAAAAAAAAAAAAATTAATTGGAAACCCTAAGAAGCACAATTCTACTGAATAGATGAGGTCACCATGACTCAAAATCAACTCAATAGCAACTGGTTTTCTTCACCTGCTAAGAAAGAGAAGCAATAAATCCTTCCTTGTCATATATATTTTATCCATGTGAGAAACTGCCAAACTGCTGTTTTGTTTCAGTGATGCACATGTCTTCTGTTTTTCTTACATTATCTATTTCTTCTTCTTCCTTATACCTAAAAGAACTGAAATCTAGCAAAAGACAGTTTAGATTACAGAAGATAGATAGATTACAAAAGATAGATTACAGAAAAATGTATACTTGTCTAATAATTTTTCTCTGCAAGAGAAAGCAAAAGAGATGACGAGTAGGTTGGTTTTATAAGAAAGCTCCAAAGTTCTCTGCCACTCTTTCCATGGAGAAAAAATGGTCTATATCCCTCCCCATGAATCTGGGGAGGTTTATGACAGCTTTGAACAATAGAGTACAGCATAAAAAATAAAACTAACACTCACAGCAACCACTCTTTGGGTTTCCAAGGCTGTATCACTTGGAAGTAGATTGCCCAATCTTCCTTCCAAGGAGTGGCTGATGGGTTTGAACCGCAAGCCTTCTGGTTAGCAGTCAAATGCCTTAGGCACTACACCACCAGAGCTCATGATCCTATATGAACGCTAATGCCAATTGTTCTTGAGCTGATCCAGACATAATGAACCCATGTGTGTCACAGTAGACTGGTGGTCCCATAGGATTTTCTTTTTTTTTTTTTCCTTTT
>NW_006921850.1:2802108-2809513 GCF_000298275.1 Orycteropus afer afer | reverse complement strand
TTGGTTTCCCTTTTCTTTGTTGAAGAGGGTCTGTGCAGTCTTTCTGCCTAGTCCGCCATCTTTTGGAACCTCCCATAGGATTTTCAATGGCTGATTCTTCATCAACAGATCACAGGTTCTCTCTTCTGTGGTATCTGTGGGTCAACTCAAACCTCCAGCCATTCTGGTAGCAGCCAAGTACACAAACCATTGGCACTACCCAGGGACTCTATAGGACCCCTAAGGTTAGGTTATAAAAAGTCATGCAACTTCTGTGTGGTTCCCTTGGAACTCCTACTCTCTAGAGGTATCTTCTCATTATGCTCCCCCTCAGAACTTTGCCACCATGCTGTGAGACATCCAAGCCTCATGAAAAGGCCACTTACAGGCACTGTAGTCTACCCTCCCAGCCAAGGCCAGTTTATGAATCATCCTAGCCCAGAAGCCAAACATATGAGTGAAGACATTTCCAAATAATTCCAGCCCCAGTTATGTGAGCCTTCCCTGCTGAGGCTCTAGTAGCCAGCATCAAGCAGATAATTTGTATCCACTCAGAGGCACCTTGCAAGAAAGGCTATCCTTGCTTTGCCATATCCAAATTCCTGACCCATGGAATCAGTGTGCATAATTCAATGAATTGTTTGTTCTATGCTACTAAATTTGGGGGTGGTTTGTTATGTATCAATAAATAACTGGAACAATGTGTATCAGAAAGAAATGATCAGAGAATAGTGATTACTGTACTTTAACTCAGATCATAGTGCAAAGCACAGCCCAGCCAGAACCCAATGTCACTTGAGTGTCACATTCAGAAAACAGTTTCATGGACATGACCTCTCTTGAGTAAAGTTCTCCTTCCTCTGGTCTCACCCCAGTCTTTCCACTTACATTTCTCCCTTTATTTTATTTTTCCTATTCCTTTTGGCCTTTTTTCCTGCCCACACCTTAAGCCTACCCTTGCTTGGGTTCCTGGTTTATTGTTGTAAAGGATAGTCATTCATTCTTTCACTATGCTAGATCCAGGGATAACAAAGACAAGGAAATCAGATTTGGTCTTTGACTTCATAAAGCAAAGAATATAATACAATGTTTTTCAAAACAGTGCTGAAGAAGTCAATCCTAATGGGTCTCAGAAAACATTTTTTTTTTAATTTAAAATAACAGACTGAAAACAATAACAAAAATAAAGCATTGCAAATAGTGAGAGTGACCACAGTGTCATGAAACATTTTTTTTTCACACAAACACACATACACTATGTATATATTGTGTTTCCTCCTTAAAATTTTGAAGAACATAGTCTTTTCAGTATCAATCTCATTCCTAAAGTATGAAGAACATAAGGAGGATTGTGCTTAGAAGATTTGCAATCAAGTGTGTAGTTTTGGAACACATTATAAGGGTCACAGAGCTGTTCCTGCAGCTGATCATCTCCAATGAAAATGGGTTTTTGTTTAATTGTTTAGTGTTGTTCAGAAGGCGTATCCTGGTGTTTCCAGGGTCATTTTTGATAAACAAGTGCCTGTCTTCAGAGGAAACCCATGTGTGCCTCATTCTGGATCTGAGCATTACACAGTTAAATGTTTCAGTACTTGAGTCAATCTATTCACTGGTTTAATAGCTGAACTGGAGAACATGGAATTATCATGACCTCTGGCATTTATTTTTGCCTGCAATTCCAGAAGTAGTCATATCTTACCAAACACAAGTTAGGGAATCCAAGCAAAAAGTTTGCTGCCTGTGTAATCATCTTGTTATAGCTCCTATCCAACAGTCAGTGGTAAACATTAAATAGCATGTCATAAAATCCACTGGCATCTGAGTAATACTGGTGGCAGTCACTGCCCTACTCTCTCCAACTCCCTCTCTCATTTATATGACTCAAACTGAGACAGTCTTCTTTTTTTCTTCCTGAAATAAATATATACTCTTCCAAGTTCTCTCTAGAGGAAAAGCACCAAATGGTTTAAAATGATAGCTCCCATCCAATTCCCAAACTCTAATTAGGAAATTCTAAAACCTCCCAAGTATGTTTTTAGAGAACACTTCAGAAAGTCTACTGCTAATTTAAGTCACTTACAGGAAAGGCACCAAGATGGAAGTGAGGTAACCTTGACAGAGAAGGAAATAGTCAGCTGAAGCCCAATGTCAGGGCTGGATGGCTCCTAGGGGATGCCAGGATAATCTGAGGGATATATTTATGTTTTAGTTTTCAAACATTGGGCATGATGGATTTTAAAAGGGCTGAAGACCTCAAGAGACACAGTGCAAAGGGGTAAGTGCTCTTAAGGTTGGTAATTTGTATCCACTCAGAGGCACCTTGCAAGAAAGGCTTGATGATCTGCTTCCAAAAGGTCCTATTTCTGAAAACTCTATGGAGTGCCATTCTACTCTGCACACATGGGCCACTATGAATCAGAATCTACTCAACAGCAAATGATGTCTTTTCAGTTGGAAGGATCTCAAAAGGTGTACCTATCATTCTACCCCCCACATCACAGGTATCAGCAACCCACGTAGGTTATATGAGTATGATCCCATTTGTAGTTCAACTCTGCAGCCTTTTGTCTTCAATTACTTAATTGGGTTAAACTTATGGTGTTCTTAAAGTAAATATTTATACTATTAATAATCTTTTGGATTATAGTCTTGAAGAAACCATAATTATGGGGTCTGGACAGTGACAGTACAACAACTCTGAGTGCACATACTGCAATCAAGCACAATCTGACATATAGGTTTGTGTCACTTAATGTCCACAATACGTTCTGTGAAATGGGACTTTATATGATTTAGACATTGTGCAAATACCAAATTAAAGCCTTATGGGAGCCCCCACTTCCAGTCGTCCTCATCACCACTGGTGCTACTGCTGCTGGAGCTGCTGGTGGAGACTAGAAGAATGAGTGGTGGCAGTGGCAGTGGCTGAGAGAGCAGCAACAGGAGCAGAGTGAGAGGAAGAAGTGGGAACGGAGCAGAGCACACCCAGCCCAGCCCGCTGTTCCACCTGCCTGAGCAGCAGGAGCAGCCCAGGCCACACACTTGCTGCTGCCACCCAAGTGCCCTCCGTACAAAGCCCAAGAGCCCATACCCAGAGCCATGTCCTCTGTCTCACCTGCCTCTATCCTACCCATGGTCCAATGCTGCAAGAGTCCAGGTTTGGGATCTTTAAAACCATCGTTGCTGTTGTTGTTATGTGCCATTGAGTCATCCCCGACTCATAGCAACCACTATAGTGACCCCTCCTTGCGCTTCCGAGGAGGCATCACTACAGAAGTAGATTGCCCAACCTTCCTTCCAAGGAGTGTCTGGTCGGTTTGAACCACCAGCCTTCTGGTTAGCAGTCAAGTGCCTTAGGCACTATGCCAACAAAAGCTCCCTTAAAACCATTAGGAAGAAACAATAAATAAAAGTAGAGCTGCTTTCCCTTTAAAAAAACAAAACAACGAAAAATCAACCTTATGGGATCACAGACTTACATGCAGTAGGACGTTGCTGAATAGACGCATACCTGTACTTCAAAGCATTTTTCCTGTCCTCCAAAATTCTTGCTCCAACCTCTTAGTAGCTTGCTCTCACAATACATATAAACAGTTCTGACTGCAAATAGCTACATTCAGTTGTGCCTTGGTTATTGGAAAATATGTCACAACAGTGCAGTGTGACCATGTTAAGCATTCCTTCATTTAATGAGAAAGGGTGTGTGTGGTGGTGGAGGAGGAGGGGTGAGGGAGTAGAATACCAAAACCAAAAGAAAAGAAAATAGCTTCTACATTAGTGCTGCATGGTTTTCCTAGTGGAAATTCTAAAATATGTACTTGAGCAGAGGATTCTCTCTACTTCTCTGTGGCCACTGGTTCCACTGAGGTGACTAAGTTAAACAACTGAAGATGGGAGAGCCCCATGAATATTAATAGTTCCTAACCCAGGGTGAAATATGAAGTAAAACTCACTTTCTCAGAATTGAATAATCACATAATTTTGGACAAATTTTCTAACAACCACAGTTGGTGGAATTGTTCTTGGATGTTATTATTTGCTATGATGAGAATAAAACTGCTAATATTTACTTTAAAACAACTGTATTATTGTTTGATTATCTACATAATGATGATTTATTTGTACATTACAAGGTGCCAAAGGGACTCTACTATTTATTTCCCTCCTCATCGCTGTTGCTGTGAACTGGAAATAAATTGCTATGGCAGTCCAAGTTCTATGAAATAGGTAATTTATTCCAGAAAGAAGTACTAAAGTCCATGGGACTGGGCTTAAAAATAATTTTATGAAACCTCATGAATATTTAAAAACTTTTGGTTGACATCTAGCATAGTACAGATATATTATATGTGTTTATTTATTTTGGAAAAGATTAATCAGTAGTAGGGGACTGAAAGCTGACCAAAATTTTAATACTAGTTTAAGACTCTAAGAGGAGCATTAAGATTGATTTATTCACTCTATGATCCCTCCACTGTGAATAATCTGAAACTGTTTGTGCATATTCTGATAACTGAATTAACCCAACATCATGCATAATTTATTAAGCAACTAATTGTACATTTTATCTTACAAAGAAAAATGTATCACATAAAATCAAGCAATCATACTAGAACAGCTACAAATGATGTACCAGGAACCGTTTGAGACATTGTACTTAGTCCATAGTCTTGGACTGTAAACCTCTTAGAACACTGCCGATGGAACTGACAAAATAGCACACAAATCGTTAAACAACAGTTCATGGCAACAATAAAGACATGCAAGTCCTGATTAGCTAACAAATGAACCTAAGAGACAATTAAACTAAAGAAATAATAACTCCTCTAGTCCTAGAGAGGAGAGATTTAGAAGAGGCATAAATTAAAACTAGTCTCCAAAATTGGGTTAAAGATTATTTTAGGCACATAGCCAAGGATTCTTCTAGCTCAAGCAATGTAGAATTGATCGAAAGAGGAGGGACCATGCCAGCCTTAAATGGCAATTATTTTAATGATACTGATTTCCAGGTATGTTTTTGTTTCTTAAGATTCAGCACCTCTGAAGCAAATAGTATATCATTTCATCTCTTTATCCCAACACCTAATCCAGTACCTGAAACATAATAATAAGGAGAGGAGGAGAATAAGCAGGACAGAATACCAGGTTAGTAAAGCTACAGGAGGGAGAAAGAGCAGGGTGCATTTGAAGAACATATGGAAGTAGATTGCCCAATCTTCCTTCCAAGGAGTGGCTGGTGGGTTTGAACTGCCAGCCTTCTGGTTAGCAGTCAAATGCCTTAGGCACTAAGCCATCAGAGCTCCCATTATATACGGCAGTTTGGTTCAAGTTGAGGAATAAGAGAACAAAGATAAAGTGGAAAATGTTGATGGGGATAAACTGTGACACACCTTGACCACTAAGTTAAATGAGGCAGTTGGACTTTTAGCTTGACTACAGTTGAATGGCACCCCCACTTCAGGGAGCTTACAGGAGTCTGCCTATTAGCCAATAAGAATGCATAATATGGATTTCAGCATACGCGGGAACAAAGGGCAAGATCCAAAGGTAGCTGTCATCTACAGTGGGTGTGTTCCTTCAAGTATAGTACCAGGACCACCTCTACCAGTACTGGTTGCTGTCCAGTTGATTCCAACTCACGACAAATCTCTCAGTTCCACAATGGAACTGTGCTCCATAGGTTTTCAATGGCTGAGATCTTTCCAAAGTAGATCACCAGGACTTTCTTCCAAGTCACCTCTGGGTGGTGTTGAAGAGGAAAATTAATGACAGAAGCTTTACTTTTAAGATTTTTCTTATCCATGACACCAAATATTAACCATAAAAAAGCCTGGTCCCAAAACTGCAAAAGCCTGCCAAAAACTGCTCAATAGCAATGTAAATTCATCTTACTTTGCTAGGAAAGGATAGTAATCAAAACCAAACTAAAAAAAAAAAAAAAAAAAAAAAAATAGAAGGCGTGGAGTTGGATCCAACTCACAGCAACCCCTTCCTTGGGTTTCCAATGCGCTATCAATACAGAAGTAGATTGCCCAACCTTCCTTCTGAGGAGTGGCTGGTAGGTTTCTCAAAGTCTCATGGCTGCAGGTGGGTGGAGGGCCAAATTATTAGCAGCCAGCCAGATGTACCCTGTCATCAGCTGATCTCAGCTAAGGAGGAAAGGCAGGGTTCAATCATGTTAAGATTAGCCAATAGTTGATCTCCTAAATTTCTCCCCTTTCATCTCTTTATAAGGCCCATTGTACCTCCAGTAAGGAACTCTAGCGATGTAGTGGTTAAGGCATTTGGCTGCTAACCAAAAGGTCAGTGGTTTGAACCTACCAGCTGCTCCATGGAAGAAAGATGAGACCATCTGCTTCCATAAAGATTTATTCTGTTGGAACCCAATGGGGGTCACTATGAGTCAGAAGTGACTTGATGGCATTAAGTTTGGTTTCTTTGTTTTTTAGGGGGGGCATACTTACCTTAAGGAGCCCTGGTGGTGCAGTCATTAAGTGCTAGGCTGCTAATAAAAAAGTCTATTGTTTGAACCCACTAGCTGCTCCTTGGGAGAAAGATGTGGCAGTCTGCTTCTGAAAAGATTTACAGCCTTGAAAAAATTCTAAAGGGCAATTCTGCTTTGTGCTATATGGTTGTTAGGAGTCAGAATCCACTCAACAACGGTGGATCTTCTCTGAGCCATTTGCTTTTTCTGGAATCAAAATGGTCTCCTTACAAACCTATAGAATAGCTGCTCAGAATAAACCTCATGTTCAAGTTTCATTGGTTTTAATTATTTTTAATAGTGGGTTCTAACTACTAACCTTTCGGTTAATGCTTAACCATTTGCACCACCCAGGGACTCCATAGGACCACAAGTGCTTGTTAAAAAAGTCTGGGCTCCAGCCTTGATCAACTGATTCCCTATCTCTAGACCAGAGGTGCAATCTGAGAAATGCTGCTTCTACACAAAAATACCCTAAAGGGAAAATGGCACAGCTTTACTATCTAAAAAATAAAGCTTTGAATATCTGGCAATGTACTAAGAACCTTCGATTATACAATTTAAATGGATAGATTTTAAGGTATGTGAAGTATACCTTCAAAGAGAATTTTTCAATAAAACAAAAAAGTGCATATTATATTTATTTATTTTAAATGTGCACAGAATCATCTACACATGAGTCCAAAATTACATGGTCAAATGATAAACCTAAGCAACTCAAAAATCAGAATCTGGATAATCTTTCCATATCTGATCCCTATCAATCATTATTAATCTAATCTATCACTAGACTGAAAATTCTGTCATAACAGGGTTGTTGTTGTTGTTGTTGTTATGTGCCGTAGAGTCAGATCCAACTCATAGCGACCCCTCCTTGGGTTTCTGAGGCAGTATCACTACGGAAGTAGATTGCCCCATCTTCCTTCCAAGGAGTGTCTGGTG
>NW_006921850.1:2697236-2797223 GCF_000298275.1 Orycteropus afer afer | reverse complement strand
CGTTCTGCTGTGCATGGGGTCGCTATGAGTCGGAAACGACTCGACGGCACTTAACAACAACAACAACAACAAATTGACAAATTTATCAAAAAGGCTTCACTTTGGAAATAATTGAGATGAGCCATTTTATTCAACTGCAATACATAATTACTATCTTCAGCCAAGTTGTCAAGGAGGTTAATAGAAGGTAAACTTTTCAAAGGCAGGCCTTGAAAGAAGACAATTACCTGATCTCTTTTTCTCCTTGGAATCAAAAATGTTATTCAGCATTTGTTGTCTTTCTCTGTGTGTACTTCAAAACACCCTTGCCTTATTTTTTTCTCCACAGTTAATAGTTTTCACACGGACTCTACCACAGATTGGCTATTTTCCTGACTTGGTGTATTCAGATTAATCACCAGGGAATCCATAGTCTAACAGTTTGTGGTCAGTTCATCTAAAAACCTTCTCAAGCTTCCTGATGCTCTAAGGATGAAGTTCGAAATCCTTAACATGGCCTTACAAGTCATTAAGAATTGGATCTTATGCTAAACTCTCCAGCCCCATCTGGTCCATCTTACCCTTTGCTCTTACCTCTAAACTCCTTGCAATCTGCCAGTCTGGACTATTTTAAGGGCCTCCCATTTTTCCTCTCTTTTTTTTTTTTTTCTTAGATCTCTGCCTAAACATCACTTGCTCGCATCTTAATTAGGTTGGGCACTAAAATTTGTCCTTTATGACACTTATTATAGTCTTAACTGGTTAACTTAAGTAAATATTTACTGTCTTTCTTTCTTCCCTTCTGAACTTTGAGCATTATGAAGTTGGAACTATCCTCACAAATTAGCACAGGACTTGACACATCCTAGGAAGTTAATACAAGTGTCTTTTACTGAATGTATGCATGCATGAATGAATGGGCTCTTTTCTCCTAGCATGGCAGTTCCTTTCTGATATCCCTGAGTGATGGGCTGGCAGAGTTTAGGTTAAGCAGCTGATCTAGGAGAGTTCAAGGCATGCCAAAGACTGGTTATAGACATACAAGCTTCCAGAGGATTGGCAGCAGAAGCCAGATTCAGTCACAATCTAAAAGAAAGATCTCAGCAGTGAGGCAGATATAAACTCAGGGTCTTCAGTAGAGATAGGTAGGCACTTGAGGGTCAGGTCAGGAATAAAGAAGGCAAAGAGGCCACACAAGAGACAGGCTGATGCTTATCAAAAGACTACCAAGAAAGTAAAAAGAGAACTAGAAACTGGGGGAAAAAAATCTTTGGCCATGACACATCCAATAAGGGTGTAATCTCTAAAATATATAGGAAATGTCAACAATTCAACAACAACAACAAAAAAAATCCAATCACAAAATGGGCAACGGGCCCAAACAGACATTTCACCAAAGAGGATATTAAGAAGGCCAACAAACACATGAAAAGATGCTCATGATCATCAGCCATTGGAGAGATGCAAATCAAAACTATAATGAGATGCCATCTCACCCCTGCAAAAATGGTACCAATTAAAAAAAAAAAAATGCTGGTGAGGGTATGGGGAGCTTGGAACACTTATATATTGATGTTGAGATTGTAAAATGGTACAAACACTATGGAAAATGGTATGGTCCTTCCACAAAAAGCTAGAAATAGAAATATCTTATAATCCAACAATCCCACCCATAGATATATATCCTAGAAGTATGAGAGAGGTGACACAAATACACATATGCACATAGGTTCATTGCAACATTATTCACAATACCAAAAGATGGAAACAACCTAAGTGCCCATCAACAGATTCATAGATACACAAATTGGGGTACATATAGAACCCACTGCCCTCAAGTCAGTTCTGACTCATAGCGATCCCCGTTGGGTTTCCAAGGCTGAAAATTTTTACAGAAGTAGATTGCCTTATCTTCCTCCTATGGAGCAGCTAGTGGGTTTGAACCACCAACCTTCTAGTTAGCAGACAATGGAATATTTCACAACTATAAAGAATATGAAGAGTCTTCAAAACATCTTATAACATGGATGAATCTAGAGGACTTATGCTGAATAAGTCAATCACAGAAAGGAAAAACATCGCATGGTCTTTCTTTTATAAAAAGTCAAGAATAGACATATAAACAAAGCAAAGCTCCTTGATGGTTATCAAGGATGGAAGAGAGAGGAAGGGGAAATACTTTCTAGACAGTAGACACTTGATACTTTTGGTGACAGGGAGGAGAAGATCAAATACAGATATACCTCTGAGATACTGTGGGTTCAATTGCAGACTGTATCAATAAAATGAATATCACAAAAAAGTATATCTCGTGAATTTTTTTATTTCCTTGTGCATATAAAAGTTGTGTTTACACTATACTATAATCTAGTAAGTATATAATAACATTATGAAAACGTTTGAAATATTGTGTGAATTACCAAAATGTGACACAGAGAAACAAAGTGAGCATATGTTGTTGGGAAAATGACTTGCTTGATACAAGGTTTCCATAAACATTCAATTTGTGAAAAACACAGTATCTTCAAAGAACAATAAAATGAGGTATGCCTGTATGGATGAAGTCAGCACCACTTAGCAAAGGTAAATAAAGACACTAAGTGTGGAGAAAAGACAGAAGTTGTCAAGGATTTCATTTTACTTCATCCAAAATAAACACTTATTGAAGCAATAGTCAAGAAATCAAACAACACATTGCACTGGGCAAATCTGGGACCAAAGATCTCTAAAGTGCTAACAAACAATGACGTCATTTTGAGGACTAGGGTGTACCTAACCCAAGCCATCAAAAAAGAAAAAGACTTCGCAAGATAGATTGACACATGGCTGCAACAATGGGCTCAAACATAGCAACAATTGTGAGGATGGTACAGAATTAGGCAATGTTTTGTTTTGTCATACATGTCATACATTGCTATGAGTTGGAACTGACTCAATGGCACCTAACAACAAGAAGAAGTATACAAAAATAAAGGACAATTTCAGTAAATGCTGTAACATACAATCGTGCAACAATAATAACAAACAAGAAAATATGTATATGGTTGCACAGATAGATATGTATGCATATACGTGTACAGAAGGCCAAAACCATAACCAAACCCACTGCCGTCAAGTCAATTCTGACTCATAGTGACCCTGACCCAATATCCATTGCCATCAAGTAGATTCCAATTTATAATAACCCTATAGTACAGAGTAGACTGCCTCATAGCATTTCCCAAGGCTATAAATCTTTATGGAAGCAGGCTGCCTATCTTTCTCCTAAAGAGCAAGTGGTAGGTTCAAACTGCTGATCTTTTGGTCAGCAACCAAATGCTTTAACCACTGCACCACCAGAGCTCCTTATAGTGACCCTATAGACAGAGTAAAATGGACCCATAAGGTTTCCACGGCTATAAATCTTTACAAAAGCAGACTGCCAGATTTTTCTCCAGTGAAGCAGTTGGTGAGTTTGAACTGCTGACCTGTCACACTTAGCAGCTGAGCTCTTTAACCAATGCACCACCAGGGCTCCTATTATAGGAAGGCACATATGAGTATATGCATGTACATGGACTAGAGTATTTGTAGGCATATGTATATATATGATTATGTGTGCTTGTCTTAGTCCCCTACTGCTGCTATAGCAGAAACACCACAAATAGATGGTTTTAATAAACAGAGATTTATTCTCTGTTAAGGAGGCTCTAAGTTTAAATTCAGAGTGCCAGCTCTAGGGGCTGGGTAAAGGCCCATCAATCTTGGACTTTAGCTCTGCCTCTTATTCAGGGCACTGGAGCTAGAGGTGTCTCCTGATTCAGATAGCTACTGGCTGTTGAGGCAGATGGACCTAAGGTCAGCAGATAAAATGGAACAATCCAAAGACTGGTAGACAACATGGCAGGCCACTGGTCCAAGTCCAGTCCAGGAACAATCCCAAGATTGGCAGGCAACACAGCAGGCCACTGGTTCAAGTCTGGGAACTGGAGATGAATACTCAGCCAAATGCAGGATCCAAATGTCCCAAAAAGCTAGAGAACTTTCTCAAAGCTTCTCCTTATTTACTAGAAGCCTCTCCTTATTTACTGGAAGCAGGCCACACCCCAAAGGCAACTACTTAACTGCTCACAAAAGATTCTACCCTAGAGGTGACTGAAATCTCATCATGGAGAATGTGGTAGTTAAAGTTATGTGTCAACTTGGCTGGGCCTGGTTTGGGGTGGCTGGGCAGCTAGATGTAGTATTCCCCAGGATGAGGCTGGTAATCAACTCCATGGTGTCATCTGCTGTGAGCAGATGAGTAGCTGCCTTAGGAATATGCTCTGCTTCCAGAATATAAAAAGCTGCTTTGAGAAAGATCTCTAGCTTTTTTTGCATGCTTGGACCCCTGCATATAGCCGAGTCTTTATTAAGCAACCTGCCATTTTGCCTACCAATCTTGGGACTATTTCTGGACTTGAACTAGTGGTCTGCCATGTTGCTTAATAACCTTGGGGACTGTGTCATTTTACTTGTTGACCTTGGGTTTGTCAGCCTTAGCAGCCAGCAGCTGCCTGAGTTAAGAAAAACCTCCAGCTCCAGTGGCCCAGGGGCAAGAGTCAGTGCTGAAGCCCAAGGTCGAAAGGTCTCCATCCAGCCCCTGGAGATGACACTTTAAACTCGGATTTCTAGCCACCTAAACTGTAAGAGAATAAATAACCATTTGTTAAAGCCATCCACTCCTGGTATTTTCTGTTAGCACAGCACAAAGGAACCAAAACATTCATTCAGCTGCCTAGCCACTCATAACCACAGCCAACCAAGTTGACCCACAACCTTAACTACCACAGTGCTGCATAGGTATTCATATATAAAACAAACCACATAAGGGGCACAGTTGTGGATAGACACAATCAAACACCTCATGGTATAGGTTTACTGGGTTTGAAAGCTTGGGACCATAGTCTCATGGGATAAACTCAGTCAACCGGCATAACATAGTTCATAAAAGATATTTTATACATCCTAGTTTGGGTGCTCTGGTGGCATAGTGCCTAAGGCATTTGACTGCTAACCAGAAGGCTGGCAGTTCAAATCTACCAGCCACTCCTTGGAAGCAAGGTTAGGCAATCTACTTCCATAGTGATACTGGCTTAGAAACCCAAGGAGGGGTTGCTGTGAGTCAGATCCAACTTGATGGACATCCTCGTTTGGTGAGTAGCATCTGGCATCTTAATAGCTTATGAGCAACCACCTAAGACACAAATATTAGGTCCTATTCATCTGGAACAAAAAAGAATGAAGGAAACAAAACAGTCAAAGAAACTAGTCCACAGGACTAAATAGTCACCACGAACCACGGCCTCATCTAACCTGAGACCAGAAGAACAAGATGGTGCCCAGCTAGCATTACCAATCATTTTGACCAGGAACATAATAGAAGGTCCTTGATAGAAAGGGAGAAAAATGTACAGCAAATTTCAAATTCCTAAAAAAGGCAGACTTAATGCACCAAAACAGACTAGAGGAATCCCTGAGACTATTGCTGTAAAATACCCTCTGAACTTGGAATGGAAGCCACTCCTGCAGGTCACGTTTCATCCAAATAACAGATTGGATTATAAAGTAAAAAATACCACTTGTGAATACTGTCCTCCCTTAAATAATGAACTATATGAAACCAAATAGTCAACACTTACCCTAAAACAAACAAGAGGAGCTAAGGAGGGGAAGCTAGATTGATGGAAACAAAACAAACAGAATGAAAATAATGAGAATGCTGGCACATTTTGAAAAATTTGTATAAAAATTGTTAAATGAGAACCTAATCTGCTATGTAAATTCTCATCTAAAATACAATAAAATATTTTTTAAAAAACAGAGAGAGAGAGACAGGCTGGGAGCCCAGAAGCCCAGAAGAGCTAAAGGACAGGCTAGGTGAAAGGACACTATTTTTGTCCATTCTTGCTTGTTTAGAGCCAATCCTGGAGTTCTAGTCCAGGTCTACAGGTGGGGACAGGTACTGTCTGTCACACTTGGCTGAGGTGTAGCATCCTGAAGCAGCAACCATAACTTCTATTAAACAAATCCAGAGATCTTGTACCACAGATAATAGAAAAGAGGATGGTGTGTAGGATATTTGACTTGGTTAGAAAATTTTCAACTTTCTGGGTTCAGGTTTGCTCAAGTTCAAATGCCTGTCCTAATGAAGGCTCTTTGATGAGAGTAACTAAAACCAGCATAACATGGATTGAGGGATCAGGACTGAAATGCTAAGCAGCTCTCTCATAAGTCTGGCAGGACAGGAAATGCGGAAACCAGAGGTGAGAAATCAGGAGCTTCTCTTTCTCCACCCCTTCTAACACCTTCACAGGCCTTCATCCCTACTGTCTCTGAGCCCCAATCCTTTCTGTAGACTAATTTTACTCTGCTTGTTTACTGTTTTTCTACCTAGCCCATTATTCAGCTTGCATGGGGACTTATCTGTAATGGCATTCATTATCAGCTTTGAGTCCACATGACCTTCTGGTCCAAATACACAACATCTTCCAGCTCATTTCAAGTATGAGGCTGCTACCCAAAAGGTTAGTGATTTGAACCCACTAGCCACTCTGCAGAAGAAAAATACGGCAGTCTGCTTCAGTAAAGACTTCAGCCTTGAAAATCCTATAGGCAGTTCTACCCTGTCCTATAGGGTCACTCACTGTAAGTCATAATCAACTTGATGATAATGGGCTAGGTTTGGGGACACACAGCAGCAGACATACAGAAGCCAGGAGCAAGGCAGCTCCCCAGGATGAGACATGCATCAGTTTGCTTTGTATTTCATTTGATGGACTGTGTGTGTGTGTATGTGTGTGAGTGAGTGTATGTGTGTGTGTGTTGTGTTTTCTTCAGGGAAGGGCACTTAACACACAGTACTTGTATATATTTTCCACAGTTAATACCTCTTGCAATGATTTTTAGTGACTTTCAAATATTTTGACCACAACCCAGGATAAAAGCCCAAGCTACATGTATTAGAGATGTGTATTTATGAAACAAAGAGTCCACAAAATAACACATGTGACAATACATCTGATTTTAAAAAGTCTATTATAGTATATACTTTTCTTTAAATTTTATTTTATTTTTTGTTACTGAGAATATGCACAGAAGAACATTCACCAATCCAACAGTTTCCACAAGCACATTTTAGTGACAGAGACTACAGTTATGTTGTTCAACTATTCTCACTCTCCTTTTCTAAGTGTTTTCACCTTTGTTAACCTAAACTCACTGGCCCCTAAGGTTCCTTTTAAGTTGCGGTTGCCAATTAGATCCCATACAGATAGTTCTTAAAAAAACCATAATGCTCATGGTAGACCTTTTTACTAGTTAAGCAAAACTAATGTTCAGTTTTAGGAAGACGTCAGGAGATATGTTTGGCTTAAGGTTTAAAGATTATTTCAGGGCATTAGTGTCAGGGGTTCATTCACCCTCCACGCCTCTAGAAACTCTAGAGTCCATAAGAATTTGAAACTTTATCCTGCATTTTCCCTCTTCCGATCAGGACTCTTCCATGGAATCTTTGATCCAAATATTCCGTAATGGTAACCAGGCACCATCCAGTTCTTATCTCATGAAAAAGGAGGCATTTGTTGGTAGAGGTAATTAGCCACACATTCCACATCCTCCTCCTATTCCTAACTCTCTTGCTTCCTCTGTTGTTCCAGGTGAATAGAGACCAATTGTGCCTTGAATGGCTACTTGCAAGTTCACAGCACTATGCAAGGAACTAGGAGGTAGAAGCACTAAACCTGTTAATAAGCTAATTAACTGAGATGTCTCATGAAACCATGACCCTAAATCTCCCAACTAAGGAACCACATTCCATGGGGTGTTTGATTATACATAAGCAGCCTCAGAAACTTTTTTTTTAATTATATTTTTGCTCATTGTTGTACATGTATCTAGCACACAATTTTTGCCAATTCTGCTTTTTACAGGTGTACATCTTATTGACAGCAATCACAATTGGCTGTGCAACCCTACCCTTAATCCATGTGATTTTTCTATCATCGTTAACATTCCTTTTCCTTCACCCACCTGCCCCTAAAAACTCATTGTCATCTATTTGATTCCAACTCATAGAGACCCCCACTGGGCTTACAAGGTTGTAAATCTTTATAGAAGTAGATTGCCTCACATTCCTCCCATGGAGCAGTCTGATGGGTTTGATTTGCCGATCTTTTGGTTAGCATCCAAATGCCTTACCCACTACACTACCTGAGCTCCTTCCTTCATGTCCCCAGAAAACACTAATAAAGTTTCATCTCTATACATTTGCCTTCTCTTATCTTTTTATATAAGTGAGGTCATACAATATTTGTCCTTTTGTGATTGACTTATTTCACTCAGCATAATGTTTTCAAGCTTCATCTATACTGTAGCATGTATCAAGACTTTACTTTTCCTACTGGCTATTCCACTGTAAGTATGTGTCACATTTTGTTTATCCATTCATCTGTTGATGAGCATTTAGATAGTCAATTTTTTAAAGCTGTTTTAAACTACTATTTTGACTTACCACTCACTAATAGATGATGATCTACAATTTGAAAAGGTACTATTGTCTCCATTGTCCTATAATTTTGTCATTTAACATTAATTTTACACTTTCCACATTATACCCAAAGTAGAAGAAAATCCTGCAATCTTTTCCAATAACACCACAAAAAAAAAAAAAAAAAACACATTTCAGTTATTTTTAAAAGGTGAATCAAGTTGACCTGAGTCAGTCATCTGCTTAAGGATATCATAACAACACAGTGGTTGATGTACCTGACATAAATGTTTCTGATATTTTTTATTAGCCAGCCTTCATCTGTCACAATAAAAAAGCATATTTGAAATGAAAACTGCCCAAAGCATATGTACAAATTTGGTTTCAAATTTGGTTTACAGTTTTCTGGAGCCAGTGCATGATACCCTGTCCCTGTTTTGTTTAACGACCAGCAGGAACATGCTTGCTGGTGTTAGCCGACCCAGCTTAGACAAGTCCAGAACAGTCACTGTACAAAGCTGACTTTCATATACTGAGACTCAGCCAGTTCCTTGGGCCCATTAGCCTTGTTCCAAAGGGAAAAGAGACTCTGCTCATGACTTGTGGGCCTTTGGGGAATTTCTAAGACCAATTACTTGGTTTGGCAAAACTGATCAAACTGGGTTACTGGGTTGAGGTTGAATGCTTTTCTGAGAATGGGAAGGTGGCAGAATGGAGACTGTAAGCATTGGAAGTAGAGAGCTAAAATGATAGGATGGAAAGTTTGCTGGTGCACCTCCTCATTTTGGGATGGCAGGATAAGAATTGCTCAGTTCCTGCCTGTTACACACCATAACTTCAGAGCACAGGGCAAGGGATCTGGAGTCAGAGTTCCTAGGTCCAATTCCAGTTCTGTTTCTTACATCCCAAAGCCTTAGTTGTGCTTTCTACAAAATGGAGCCTATTGTCATAAAACCTAGTTCATGGGGTTACTGTGAGGAATCAAATAACTCATATGAAGGGCCTTGCAGAGGGCTTCCAACACAGCAAGCAACAAATGTTCAAAGCAAGTGTTATTACCCTCCAACAACTTGTCACTTGGCCTGCCAGGGTGCCTAAACCTCCCTAGAGGAGTTCCATGTTTGAATGAATGCATTTCCCATTTGGAAAAAAAAAAAACAGTTGCCATGGAGTTAGTTCTGATCCCATGTGTATTGAAGTAGAACTGTATTCCATAAGTTTTCAATGAACAATTTTTTTTCTGCAGTAGTTTGCCAGGCCTTTCTACTGAGGTGCATCTGAGTTGACTATCCAACCTTTCAGTTAGCAGCCTTGTGAGTTAATGATTTGCAATGCCCAGGTACTCCATATTTTCTACCAGTCTCTCAAATTCAGTTCAGACTCACCTTGTTCCAAGACCCTTTGGTCCCACTCTTCTCTTCTAGAGTTACTTAATTGCTACCTCAAAACCAATGACTTCTTCAAGGCTTTCTCCTCCACTTGACTTAAGTTCCATGAACATAGAGAATGGAATGCAGTCACCTCACTAAGCTCTTGGCTGAGGCTGGTGCTAAACCCATGGCAGTCTAACTGAATTCTATCCAAAAATCAAGCAGTGCCCTGACATACGACATGGCACAGAAACCCAAGGGAGGCACTGTCTGCTCTGGGGTTCTGAGAATTTCAGGGGCTTTCTGAGAACCCAGAATGCCTAGGAAGTGGAGATGGCATAAAGAGGGGTACCTCTCTGAGTGTCTGTTAATGGCAGTGCAATAATTTGGAAAAGAATAGAGGTGATGGTTGCATAATATGATGAATGTAATTAATGTCACTGAGTTTTACATGTAAAACTGTTTAAATTGGCAAAGGTTTTGTTATATATATTTTATATTAAATACAGTGTGTTATATATTACCACACTAATAAGAAAGAACGATGGTGGAAGAGGTTGCTACCTAAGCCAGAATACTTTAGCCCAGGTAAGGCTTGCAAATCAAATTCTTTTAATCGATTAAAAAAGAAAAGAAAAGAAAACCAAACCCACTGCAACTGAGTTGATTCTGATTCATAGTAACCTTTTAGGATAGGACAGAATGGTCTCATAGGGTTTCCAAGGCTATAAATCTTTATGGAAGCAGACTGCCTCATCTTTCTCCCACAGAGCAGCTATATATAGGTTCAAACCACTATGTTCAGTTCTATATCACTAGAGTTCCCTGACAAAAAAAAAAAAAAAAAGAAAAAAAGAAGTGTCCCTCAAACAACCCCACTTCTTTCCCAAATGTCCCTGGGGCCAACCAACCCTGCAGAGAGGGCCTGGATGAGGCATAACTCATCTCTGCTATTACAAAATTAAAAATTATGGAAATCAGTTATTACTGATATGTCACTATACTTAATATATTCTAGAGTAGGCCTTAGTGGAGAGGAACTAAGTAACTTCTACAATCATGATGAAACCTCAATTATCCAGAAGTATACAGCCTCGTAATGGCTTCCTCCTACCACACCCCATGCTTTCTGGTGACCTATTTCTGTGCACGCTTAGAATTAAGGATGACAAGGCAATTTCCCTGTTGGCCCCAAAAGAGTGATATTTGAGTGAAAATATGAAAAACAATCATATAATCCACACCGAAGGTAAATAAAAATGTATTTTGTTAATCCCTAGTACGTGGAAGATTACTGACTACTTCCTCCACTTTACCCTCCTTAAGGAACAGGGAAGCCACAGACTGAAACTGTTAACCAACACTCACATGCTGTAACTTCCTGTATTTATTTTTCTTGAAGATATTAACATCAGGATCACTAACCTGATGTCACCAAAGAAAGAGTGTCATAAACTAATTGGGATCAACACAGTGGGAACAGGTTTCTTGGGGTGGCAAAGCAAAGCTTTGGCATCAGAAAGACCCACAAGGGTCCATGTGTGGCTCAGCCACTTGCTATCTGTACAGCGCAATGGAGTTGTTGTCTAAACTCTCTCAGCTTTACTTTCCTCATCTGTAAAATGGAAATAATAATACTATCTACATCATTAGACTGTGATGGTAGTAATGAACTAAAATGCTTAGCACTCAAAATATATATAATTCTTTTTCAAAAGACAAAGTCCACCAGAATACTTAAAAACACAATTTCCTTTCCATTTTTCATTTACTTTCCTCTCTCCTCCTCTTCTTTCTCTCTCTCTCTTTACCACACTGAAACATAGAAGCTTTAAGGACAATATTTGAACTTGAGAACAGCTGAATCTTAACTTTCCCCAAGATATTTGCAAGCTACACTTGTGCTGAACTCTGCTTAACAACATTTTTGGTTTTGGTTTTGGTTTTATTTTTTTCCCCATTGCACTGAAAAACTTAAAACTTAAGTTTTAAGGGCCAATACACAAAGATAATTTCAGCAATGGGTGTGGATAACACCAGAGAGTAAAGAAGGTGCCATCCTCAGGATCTTAGTAGAGAATCACAAGCATCTGCTATTTTGGGATTGGTTAGCTTGTTAGGCCTGGACTAGAGAGATTTTTCTTCTTTAAAATTACTGGAGATTTTTTTTTTTTATTTATGGCAGAGGGAGGGAGACCATTGCCCATACAACTAAGTATTGGTAACTGAGCCCATGCACAATTTCAGAAATTAGTCACTGGTTCCCATGGTAATGCAAATATTACCTAACAACTCACTGGGCTGTAAGTAACCAAAATGAGAAGAAATATGTTATTTTAAAACCAGAAAAGTACTGGAGTCTCAGGTCTCTATTTTTAGGAATATTTGCAAGGAACTAGAAGGACGTAAGCAGCAGACTGAAGTAGCTCGGGTTTGAATCCTACAGAGCAGGACTCAGAGGCCAGCTTCAAGATCTCCCTCCTGTTCTGTGAGTGTCACACACAGCTGCACCCAGCAACAGCTGCAGAAAAAGAGCAGTAACATTTTATTTACAAACAAAGGGCTATGATTGGGAAGCTGTCTCCTCATTCCTAACTTCTTAATAAAATAATCAGCCCTGCCACAGCTCACTGAGGATGAAGAGACCCAATGACAGACTTCTGTGGCCAGACTTCTGTGGCCAGTCCCTTTTAAACTGACACTAAAAATTTCCCACAAAATGACTCCTATAAGAGCCAAAAGAATAATAATTTTCTTATTAATTATTCTGAGTCTTTTGAGCTTTCTGAGTATATATTAATTTTAATAGTAAAAAGCATAAGCATGACATGACATGATACCACCTCGGAAACCCAAGGAGGGGTCTCTATGAGTCAGAATTGACTTGATGGCAGTGAGTTTGGTTTTGGTTTGAATATTTAAATCACTCTCCCCAAAAATTGACATGAACCCCTACATCAGATTCAGTACACAACTCTGCATATGGTACAGTGTGCCCTGTACATATTGATCCTACCTCCTTAGAAAAGAGGCCAAGGTGGTCTCTGGGTACCCTGCATCAGAATTCCCTGGGGTTCGTTAAAATGCAAACTCCTAGGACACATCCAAACCAAAAAACCTGTTGTCCTAAGAAACCCAGGTCTCAAGACAATGAGAGATGACAGAACAGTTCCTGGGAGACACAAGCCAGTATAGAAGTACTTCAAAAGGTCAAAACCTAGCCCACTAGACATAAAACTAATCAAATCAGAGCTCTTTGTAACTCAGTAGCTTTCAATCCAGGATGAAAACACAATACAATAAAAATACATTATGTATTTCTGTATGTGAAAAAAATGTATATTTCACAAATAACACAGGTAACATAACCTCACACATTCTACCGTATCATATAAACAAACAAACAACAACAAAAAAAAAACAAGCTCACTACCATGGAGTCAGATCCTACTCATAGCGACCCCTCCTTGGGTTTCCAAGGTGGTATTACTACGGAAGTAGATTGCTGAGCCTTCCTTCCAAGGAGAGGCTGGTGGGTTTGAACCGCCAGCCTTCTAGTTAGTAGTCACATGCCTTAGGCACTATGCCACCTTATCATATACCATTTATTAATATTCTTACAAACAACTAAAGTGGTTTCAACACTCACTTTTCAATCACTTCACATACATGCAAAAGCTAGACGATGAGTAAGAAGACTGAAGAAGACCTGATGCATTTGAATTACGGTGTTGGTGAAGAATATTAAATATACCATAGAGTGCCTGGTAGTGTAGTGCCTAAGGCTCTTGACTACTAACCAGAAGGCTGGCAGTTCAAACCCACCAGCCACTCCTCGAAAGGAAGGTTGGGCAATCTACTTCCATAGTGATACCGCCTCAGAAACCCAAGGAGGGGTCGCTATGAGTCAGGTCTGACTCGACGGCACTAACAGCAGCATAGAGTGCCAGAAGAATGAACAAATCTATCTTGGAAAAGTACAGCCAGAATGCTCCTTGGAAGCAAGGATGGTGAGTTTTCATTTTACATACTTTATCAGGGAGGACCATTCCCTGGAGAAGGACACCCTGCTTGATAAAGCAGAGGATCAGCATGCAAGAGGATGACCCTCCAAGAGACGGACTGACACAGTGGATGCAACAATGGGTTCAAACATAGCAAACAGTTAAGAAGATGGTACCTGACTGGGCACTGCTTCTTTTGTACATAGGGTTGCTATGCGTCATAACTGACTCAATTCCACTTCACCACCACCACCCACTACCTACCAACAGACAACACTTTGAAAAGCCCAGCTATAATGTCTACTGTTGTAACTTCTACATATGATTTTATCATTTGAAAATAATTTTTATACTTTTCATATTACTTGCCATTGAGTTGATTCCACCTCACAGCGACCCCATGTGTGTCAGAGTAGACTGTGCTCCATAGGGTTTTCAACAGATTACTTTTCAGAAGTAAAAGGAGTGGCTGGTGGGTTTGAACTGCCAGCACTTCAAGGTGCCTCTGAGTGCACTCAAACCACTGACTGAGCATATTAACCATTAGAAGCCCAAACAGTAAAAGACCATCCAATCATTTACAATAATACTCCAAGTCACAATATTTATTTACCTTTAAAAGGTGAACCAAGTTGAAATGAGACAATCTTGTGCTTAAAGATAGCCAACAGTCATACATTTAACTTACTGTCTTTTCACTTTTATTTATTTACATCCTTTTTTTTTCACACACACAAAAATGCTAATGACACAGATGCAATATAAAATGAGACCTATTTAGGAAATGAAGCAAAGGAAAAATAAAGATAGGGAACTATGCGTAGAATGACTCGATGGAGCATGTGAAATTTATTAATAAACACAATGCAGGCCAGGATATCTAGTCCACCTTTAACCGTAAACTTTCTGGCAATCAGTATGAAGAAGGAAACATGGATATGTATAAAATTCCCAGTGTCTACCAGGGAAAAAACAAAACAATTTCTGAGAAGTATTTCCAGGCTTCTGGAGATCTCCCCTCCAGGCTGGACTAAAGACACTCACACTCCTCAGGGTAGAGCAAATGAGTCCCAAACAGGAATAAACCAAAACCAAACCAGTTGCTGCACAGTTAGTTCTGATTCCCGGCAACCCCATGTATGTCAGAGTGGAGTTGTGCTCCATAGAGTTTTCAGGTTTCTTGGAAGTAGATCACCAAGCCTTTCTTTCAAGGTGCCACTGGGTAGAATTAAACCTTTAGCTTTTCGGTTAGCAGCTGAGTGCTTAATCATTTGCACCACCTACAGTCTCCCCAAGCAGGAACAGGACCCCTGTACTGCCTCCACTCTCCACCACCAGCACATGATCTATGCACAAACTTATCGTCACTCTAGAGACTGCTGACTGGGACAAACAAAGCCTGCCGGATACTGGAGCCCAAAGTTACCTGCTTCTCCCCCTCCCAGAGTACTTCAGTGACAGCACTGACACCCTGTCATGATGATGACTATTCCCAAGGCAGTTCCTTTCCTCCTCGCTAAACCCTACAGATTATGAGTCTCCTGAGGAAAACTATGGTTCATATACATTTCAGTGAACTCTCAAGAAAACCGAGCTGAATGCTATTCTAGATACTTCTATAAGGTAAAGTGACAGAAGTACAAAGATCTGGACTTGCCTCTTGATCCTATCATTTACAAGTCATGAGACACTGGCCAAGCCATTTGACCTCTGTGGGTTCAGCTTCTTTTCTGTTAATCAAAGCCAATGTTGTTTACATCACAGGCTTGTCTTAAGGAAGAAATTAACAAACAGATGTAATGTACCTGGCACAGCCCGAGGCACACAGTAGGTACTGAGAAAATGTTCGCTATCCATGAATCGAGAGGAATGGTGGTTCAGTGGTAGAATTCTCACCTTCCATTTGGGAGTCACAGGTTACATTCTTGTTCAATGCACCTCTTTTGTAGTCATCACCCTTCTATCAGTGGAGTCTTATGTGTTGTGATGCTGAACAGGTTTTAGTGGAGATTCCAGACTAAGATGGACTAGGAAAGCCTGGGAATCTCCTTCTGATAATCAGCCAATGAAACCCTAAGCATCACAGTGATCCAATCACAATCAATGATGGGGACGGCACAGGATGGGGTAGCAGTTCATTCTGTTGTGCATAATAGGGTTGATGTGAGTCTGGGGCCAACTTGACAGCAGCCAATAATCAGGGATCTCTTAGACTAGCTGTACTTGTTGCCAGGGCCACCAAAGTCTTCGTAACTCCCTCCTCCTCCTCCAAGCCTACTAACAAGGATAAAAATCACCCAAGAAGAAAGCAGGGTCCCGAAAACCAGAGAACACACAGTGCCTACAATGCCACCTTTGAAAAGTTGGGTTTTTGTTTGCTTATTTGTTTGTTTTATATTGTTTCAAATACTTTAAGCAAGGGTTAGGGGTTACTTTGAAAAGAAAAATTTAGAAAGGAGACCTAGAGTGAGTCATTAAGTATCAAATAAATGTTTTAACCAAGCAATAAGAAAGGGAAGTAATTAGTATATATTCACTGCCAGAAGGCAAATGCTGCTGTTACACAAAGGACTTAGAAACATATTTGGTCTTCACTCTTGAATGGGCTAAATGTTGCCTTGTTAATACTAAAGCAGCAGTTGTTTGCTTTGCAGACCCCATTTACATGGACAGTAAACCAAAACAAAACAACAACAACAACAAAAAAAAAAAACTCGTTATCATTAAGTGGACTCCAACCACAGCAACTCTACAGGACAGAGCAGAACTGCCTCACAGGGTTGTGAAGGCTGTAATCTTAACAGAAACAAACCAAGTCTGTAATCTTAACAGAAACAAACTGTCACATCTTTCTCCTGCAGAGTGCCTAGTGGGTTCAAACTGTCAACCTTTTGGTTAACAGCTGGGCACTTAAGCACTTAAGCACTGCATCAACTGGGCTCCTTTGCATAGAACACCTATGTTAAATTTAGACCAGCTTGTCCAGTCCTGATCTGAGTCCTGAATATCACTCATGTTCCACGGCCCTTACATATAAGTGTTCCAGATTAAATAATGCAGTCAACTTACCTTTTCTGTGATATAAAAGTTTGAACTATCAGCATGCTGCAGTGCAAAATATTCATGGTTTGCAAGAGACCACCTGGAAAAATATACATATAAACTAATCAGGAAAACATTTATTTGGTCATTTTCATAGTTTTATAGGATTAGATTAATTGAACCCTCTCTGGGTAGAATTGTGTCAGTTCTAATATACATCCAAAAATGCATTCCAATGCATTTTTCTAAAACTAAATGACAATATCCATCTTTGATTACTCTGAGTCCAATCATTTCATAAAGAGCTTTGGTGATGCAGTGCCTAAGGCTGCTAACTTTTTTTTGACTGCTAACCAGAAGGTTGGTGGTTCAAATCCAACAGCCACTCTGAGGAGGGAAGATGGGACAATCTACTTTCGTAAAGTATTACCACCTCGGAATCCCAATAGGGATCTCCATGAGTTGGAATCAGCTGTATGGTGGTGGGTTAATTATGCCATATATTGGCTTTCTATGCTTATTCCAAGCCTACTGCTCACTTTTAAGCTTTTCATTTTCATGGATGAGGTGGGAGAAATTAAAATATAAACTGTCACATTTCTCCCATTTTGAAGGAGTAAAGCAGAGGGGAAATCAGTGCAATTTAAGTTTTTGATAACTGGTAAATTTCCATTGTCTCCACATTTCAGAACCTTCAATCAGCATACTTTTGCCATACTGGAACATTACAATTAAGTATTCCAGACCTTATGTAAATTCCAGGTGATACTCTATTCACAGCTCTGCTTTTAAAGTCAAATAAGTTCAGGCCATTTGCATATATGCTTCTCTTTTGGATGTTAAAGCAGCCAAGGGAAGTAGGGAAGTCACATCAGTGTGAAGTTCTTGTAACACCACAACTACTGGCTGTCTTATCTTTTAAATTCCTCTGGACAATCTACTTCCCTAGAGCTATCGCCTCAGAAACCCAAGGAGGGGTCGCTATGAGTCGGAACCGATTCGGATTCAACGGCAGTGAGTTTAGTTTGGTTTGGATCTTCTGTCTGGACCTGCATGGTCCTTTTGATTTATACCAGATGAAGTGAGTATTTAACCTCAGCAACCTTTAGATTGCTCCCTACAGGGTAGGATGAATGAACCACAACTTTTCATAATAAATAGAGTCCAGCCCAATGTGCACACGCTAATCATACCACATTTCCACTCTTTGAGGCACAACTGAACTTTTTGGTGGAAAAGAGTGTGTGAGTCTTACAAAACAATTCTTGGTGACTTTGGCCAGGTCAAGCAGTGACTTATGAATAATATTTTACTATTATTTTAATTGTATATCTGTGGACTAGTGTGTCAGATGAATTCTGACTTAACACTTACCCGTCACAGACTTCCTTTATTATTGCAGACAGTGGTTTTTTCTGTAAAAATAACAAAAAAGGAAATAGTGTTAGTTTCATTTCATCATTTTAAACATCTAAAAAAAGGAAGAAAGAGAAAATGCCTAATAAAGAGATATCTACACAAGAATTTACATTTGCTATTATTATTTGCTCTCAAAATATCTTTTATTTTTCTCCAAGTAATTATCTACCAAACATTAATGATTCTTTACCCTTATGGTCCTTTTTTCTATGTATAATATTATTAGTTGATCAAAATGTACATTATATTAACTTTCAAACCAAACCCACTACCATCTAGTCAATTTCAACTCATAGTAACCCTACAGAACAGAGTAGAACTGACCCATGGGGTTCTTAAGGCTAGAAATCTTTATGGAAGTAGACTGCTGTATTTTTCTCCTGCAGAGTGGCTGGTGGGATCATACCACCAAACATTTTGGTTAAGCAGCCAAGGTGCTTTAACCACTACACTTCCAGGCTTCCTCCGTATTATTGTAGCAGTATTAAAACCCAAATCAAACCCACTGCCATTAAGTCGATTCCAACTCATAGCAACCCCCACAGGATTAACAAGGCTGTAAATCTTTATGGAAGCAGACTACCTCATCTTTCTCTCACAGAGCAGCTGGTCAGTTCAAAATGCCAACTTTTGATAAGCAGCCCAGAGCATTAACCACAGGACCACCAGAAGTCCTTAGCTGGATTGAAATCCAGATGAAACACAACTTGGCACAAAGATCTAAAGGGCAATGAAAGCCAGGAAGGTTAGATCATAACCAGAATTCTTCAGTAGTAGTACATGAAGCAGGCAAACAGAAGTTTAGATTTATACAAACAAGCTTGAATGCAAGATGTCTTTATGAGAATGTGTGGCAACTGGAATGGGAACCATTGCGAAATTGTTCCTATAAAGTGCATAGAATTCTTCCCCCCAGCCATGGCCCCAATAAATGCCAATCATGAAGCAACCTGAACTGGAGACACTAGTCTAATGTGACTGTGACACCATGTGCCGTGGTGTCAACTGGCCGGCTGATTACAACTGTGCACTTGCGCCTAACTGCCACAGTTGTGTTCCACCAGCCGCCAGCTGAAAGGAATGCAGCTTGAGGGACAAACAAGCTTGCCCAGAGATGTTGAAACTCTTTTTGCTGTAGATGCAAACAGATCCTGTCTGCCTCCTGCCCCTGAGGTGGAAGGTAGGGATGGAGGGTGGTAGTAATGTACCCATCAAAAGAACAAGTCATTGATAAGAAATGAACTAGGAAAAGAGAAGAAATATCAAAGAAATCTAATACATGGTCCTGGATTTTTAGATACAACCATAAAACAGCTATTTCCACATAAACATGTGCTATTCCTATCACTCAGAAGGACAGTGTGGTGTTGAGGAAGAGATTCTGCATCAGGTAGGCCCAGTTCAAATCACAGCTCTGTCAATTTCTCTAAAGTGTGACCTGCAATTTTCTTACTTTGATCCCCAACTACTTTATCTGCAAAATAAGGATAGTACCTACCTGCTCCGCAAGGCTGTTTGGAGAACAAAATAAAGTGAAAATTAATGCAAAGGGCAAATGACTTGAACAGTGTTAAGGCACTGGCCTCCTTGCACGCCACTAAAAGAGTTCTATTTCCATCTTACATCCTTGCACATGTGTCCTGTTGGTGAATCCTCAACAGTGCACAAGTAGCCCTCTCTATGTCCTTGCTAGAAGATCTAACTCACTCCACAGTGCTCCTCCAATAGACTCCCTCCCAGTGAAGCTCTAGGCCCTCTGGCTAAGTACATTGCCATGTGTTTAAAAGATCACTGCCTTCCACTGTCACCACAGTCACAAGTAGGGTGGAAAGGGAACTAGAATTATCAAGGAGTGGAAATACACTGGAATTTCCTGACACCCTAAGTTGATCTTTTAAACAAATTTGAAATGGTGATTGGGTTCTGCAGTGCAGTTACACATTATACAGATTTTAGGCCTTTGCAGGAACCTATCCAGTGTTTATGGCTCTAGCTTTGAATTGAGGTGCAAATGTCCTCTCACCACCAAATGACAATATAACTTTAGGAATTTTACTTTCCCATAAGAGGAGGATTTTGCACTTCTACCTGCCAGAAACCCCTCCAGACTACCAGCATATTATGAACCCATACCAGACACTCTCCTAGTCCCTAATCTTACTTATTGCACCCTAAACTGAAACATAAACAATAGGCCTTAAATTACTGATGAGAAATGACTGAGGATGGAGAATGAATGAGAAGCAATATGTCTTCAAACAACAGATCAGGCCAAGAAAGTACTGCTGTTGAGGTAGGAGAAGGCTTCTAAAGTAATTGTTCCCAGCCTTAGACTTCTTAGCTGAGGTAATTTAGAACAATTACTTGGATTTTAATTCAGGTCTGATTCACTGATGTGGAATAAAGTCTAAAGTGACAGAAGTTTATGGAGGTACTGTTGGATCTAGCACACTCTGAATTTGGATGTAGAGAGTTAATGTAGAAAGATGAAAGCCACAGAGGAAAAGGAATCACGGTTAACTGAGCACCCACAATGCAGTCTGGCTAATCAAAATGAAGGTTAGGTAAGGAAGAGGATAGACCCACAGCTCACTTCCTACACCTGTATTCTCCATTCTTCTATCTGCTCCACAAACATTAGTTCCTACCACCAAAACCTAGTCCCATTGATTGACCTTTTCACAATTCTCATCCTGACATAACCTGATCTGCCTTAAGTGATACTGTTGACTGCTCCTTTCTTTTTCAAACACTTTCTTCCTTAAGCTTATGTGATATACCACAATGTTTCCTTTGTTCTGCTATATTTATAACCAGTCATTTAATACAACCCAAGAAATCCTTTATAGTTCTCTTTTACCTATATCTTCCTAACTCTAGGTTTCTGTTCTTGTCTCTTCTGCTTTTGCTTAATTGGTCAATTCCTCACGGATCTCATTTGTTCAAATTGTCATGAGTCTATAGTTCTGGTCCTAAACACTCTCACAGCATTCTAATTCTCTTTCTCCTAGTCATTTATTAAATGTATCCAAACAAAAGTCATCACCCTTGCCATCTCCTACCCTTCAATATACCCTAATAGCAGTATGGCCCCCAAGGTCCTCCTTGACTTATCTGCTCTCATACCATTCCACTGTTGCCTCAAAGTCATCATCAACTTTTATTTCTTCACTCCCCAATGGTTACCAAGTGATGTAGACTTTCTGTGATCTCAACATCATTACTTCTCATCTCCTAACTACTCTTCTCTACACCTGACTCTCCTCATTCCAACTCCTGCTGTCATATTAATTGTTCAAATCATGCCCCAGTCCTGTCACCCTTAAATTTGCTTCCCTAGTCTCAGCCACTTCATGAATCACAGCCCATCATTAGTAACTACTTGACGTAACCTTCCAATCAAATGCTCCACTGGTATACAACTCAACTTTTTATCTTCTGTTAGTTCCTACACTTGCTCTGCCTACTTTCAGCAGTTTTTCCAGGCAAATAGTTAGAAAACTAGCCCCTGCCTTCTCCTTCTTCTTGACCCTGTTCTGTGAAACACAGATTTACAAGAGGCCACAAGTTGTCACTGTTTCATCCTTAATCTCTCCCATCTATCCTTTCCAGTCCCTTACTACTCCCCTTGTTAGAGTTCTCAGGATTCCATCTCTAAATCCCTGCAAATAAGTCTCCCCTTCTCTACTCTCTTTCTCCCTAACCCACACATTAACTAGAATTAAACAAAACTTTCCACTCAAACTTTGCTCATGTGATTCTTTCGTTCCAATATTCTCCATGGATCTCCAATGAGCATTAACTATAAAGTATAAATGTCTTTGTTTGACATCCGAGGACTTCTACAATCTGGTCTCAAGAAATCAAACTTTCCACTAATTCCATAGATGATCCCCAGGTTTTTGCATTAGTTGGTGATTCACTTTAAAAATCCCATTTCTATACCTTCACTTGGGCCATTTGCTCTGCCGAAACGTTCTCCTCCCTTTTTCTGTTCCAACCCTAACAATGAACTCTTACTTATCATTTAAGATGTAGGTCAAAGCTCCTTCCTCCAAGCAGACATCCCTGATCTCCTCAGCTAATCAAAATCATTCCTAATCTGTACTCAGCACATCAAATGAATCACTCCAAAAGCTTTGTGTACAATCTTATCTTTTTGTTCCCTTAAGAATAAGGACATCTTAATTCATCTTTGTCACTCTACAGAAGGAAGATGAGGTAATCTACTTCCTTGGAAACACAATGTGGGTTGTTATGAATTGGAATTAACTCAATGCCAGTGGGTTTGGTTTTTGGGGGGTTTATGCATTTCTATTGAATAGAAAATCCACAGATCCACTAACATTCCTTTAACACAAGCAAACAAAAAAGACATAAATGTAAAGCAAACTCTTTTGAAAGACAGCCTGAATTGATCAGCACCTTTTCCATGTCTCACAATATAAACCACTGCTGGGTAGCTCTAAGCAGCTGCTGGCTCTAAGCTGTTAGACAGGTGACGGCTGTCACTACTCCTCACACAGAATCATTCCCATAGGAGTTAAGAAATTCATGGCTTAGAAGAAGACTGGCCAACTGATAAGGAATGCAATTCAACAGATGACACAACAGACACTAATCAAATGACTGTCACCATCAGTACTCAGGACTGCACATGTGAAGAGTATACCTCTATAAACAGACCAGACTGACCAACAGGCTCCTAGAGAAAACACTAATTTGCTATCGCTGCTTTTCTCACTTCCTGTATAAGCCCTGTCAGTTTGACACGAGCTCATTGCCTGCCTAGTAAATCCCAAGAGAAATGCCAGTTCAGTCTATGGACTTTGTAGTTAATTGCCCTGAAGTTTACATAATACATTTTTGTCCATCTATCCAGTTCTCCAAGGCCTGGGAATAAGGTGGACATGGGCAATAGCATCCATAGCTTTCTACTGCTGTTGTTTCTAATGCCATCAAGTTGGCCCCAATTCATGGAGACTCCATGCAAAATGGAACTAAACACTGCCTGGTCCTGCACCACCCCCGTGATTAGCTGAGCCTCAGACCATTGTTACCCATATGATTTTCATGAGCTGATTTTCAGAAGTAGATCTCCAGGCCTTTCTTCCTACTACATCTGAGTCTAGAAGCACCACTGAAACCTGTTCAGCATTATAGTAACACACAAGCCTCCTCTGACAGATGGGAGGGGGATGTGCGTGAAGTGCACTGGCTGGAAATAGAATCCAGGTCTCTGGTGGCGTAGTGCCTAAGGCACTTGACTGCTAACCAGGAGGCTGGCGGTTCAAATCCACCAGCCACTCCTCGGAAGGAAGGTTGGGCAATCTACTTCGGCAGTGATACAGCCTCGGAAACCCCAGGAGGGGTTGCTGTGAGTCAGATCCGACTCGACATCAGTGAGTTTAGTTTTTTGTTTTTCTCTCTTCTACATGGAAGACGAGAATATTACCACTGAACAACCACTGACTGCTCCATAAAACCTAAGGAACTAAAAGTCAACTTCTATACAGAATATAAATGTATCTGGATTTGGAAATCATTTTAACTGCCTGGGTATATTTTCATAACTTATAAAAATCCTAAGTAATTCCTTGAACTTCTTAGACTTAGACTTCTTAGACTTAGAACTTCTTAGACTTAGCAGTGGCCTGAGTGAGAGTTGAAAAGCGGGGATTTTTTTTCCAAGGTCGTATTTTTTAATAAACAATTTGGACAACATGAGATAATAAGATAATGATTTCTTTTTCACACTGTTTTCTAAGAAGTTTTGTGCTTAATTTGGAGGGTGGCCACAGAGAATAGTGGCAATATTTAAGATTAACTTGTTAGTTTAGCCAGTTTTATGTTTTCTACCTGCAGGAGATCAGGGGCCATATGCACAGTGGCCCCGAAACCTCTCTTTTCCCCCTTTCCTTTAGACACAGTGAGATTATTTGTAGCATATGGAAGTATTTCTTTACTTTTTATTATTCTGGGGAAAATTTTTATTTTTGCAAAAATACTTTTATTTGTCAAATAAAATTTATATTGCCATATGAATCTGATTGGCAAAGCACCATGTGCCAACAGATACATTCAAGGAGTAGTAGCTATTTATTTATTTAGTTATTTTAGCATTGATTCCTCTCTCCTATCAGAAATTCTATTCTCCCAAAGAGTTCCTTTATTTAACTAAGTCCTACCAAAGACAGTAAGTGCAGAATGCTAGTAACTTCCTACACAAAATTCTTTCTACCTTCTTTTCAAAAAATAAGGAGCTCTGGTGGCACAGTGCCTAAGGCATTTGACTATTAACCAGAAGGCTGGTGGTTCCAACCTACCAGTTGCTCGGTGGAAGGAAGAGGAGGCAATTCTACTTCCATAAACATTTACCACCTTGGAAACCCAATGGAGGTTGTTATGGCTCAAAATTCACTCCATGGCAGGGTTTTTTTCCTAAAAAAAGCAAGATTCCATAAAAAGACCAAATTCTCTAGCAATTCATGTTTAGTCTATATCTCTGGCAATACTTTCTTCCTGTATATCAGTGTCAAATTACCTAGTAAGCAAGGAAAAAATGGGCTTACTTGTGCTTACTTGCTAATATGTAGTAAACAATTTCACATTTTTTTACCACATCAAAGATTCTGCTTCTAGATATGGCTGGCATCTGTCTCTCTCCCAAGCCCATATCACCCTCCTACAGAATCAAAGCCTCTTTTCACATTCACAGTCTCTGATAGGGACAGACTACCACCCAGTAAGCAAGGTAAGCATAGTCTTACTTGTTTGTGATTACTTAGTGAACAGTTTCACATGTTTTTCAACACATCTTTTACATCTGCCCCTGCTATATATTCCTTAAAATGAGTAGTGGCCATTTGCTTTCTTTCTGTACTCTCTCTCCCATGCCTTTTTTTTTTTTTTAAAAAAAAAAAAAGGTCTATATAAAAGATTCCTGACTCTAACCATCTTCCAACGTTTGGTTCTATATTTCCAATAACTGGTTATATGAGTCCATATAGATGTCAAACTTCACATTCTATCTTCTTCCTTATTAACCAGATCCTCCTCTTGCTTCTCTTCTATCTCCTGAGAGGAAAAAAAAAAAATCACTCTCCAACTCAGAGCACATGGTTCCTTCAAGACCTGAGAGAATCCCCACAAAAACATCCCAGGGAGCCACTGATTGTTTATTTAAGAGGTGGTAGAGAGCATGCAGCCTGCCTTTCAGTTCCCTCCCAGGAGAAGGCCCAGCTGTTATCCCTCATCAGTAAGCCCTCCCACCATGTGGCTGACAAACTCTGGTAAACACCTGTTCCTGTCTGTTGGCTGAGCACCTGCCTTTGAGACTCTTACCCAGCTCAAATGCTCACCTCAGAGCTCTCAAGTCTATGGCTACCTTGATTTGTGCCATCACACCTGCCTCTAATGCTGACAGCACTCCCAGCCAGGGTGACCACAAACCTGTTAGCAACCATTAATAGTGGACTGCAGATCTCAACTCTGACACCCCCTTCTCAGACCTATACCTACCCTTCACACGGGCATCATCTAGAAAAGAAAGCCCAACGTCATCAAGTTTGTTTATTTAAAGTGTTTTTAATTACATGGAAGGAGAAAGGCTCATGAGATGATATGAAGTGAATAGATCTCAGAAAAACACTTAGCATGCTGAATTTTTATCAACCACTTGATTTTCCATATCATCCCTCAACTGTGAGCTCTTGAAAGACATTAGAGAAAGACTTCTTAGGATTGAATTCAGATTTCGGCAGGTCCTGGCTTTGTACCTTTAGGCTTATTACTTATCCTCTCAACATTTCCATTTTCTCTTCTGTAAATGAAAATAAAAACAGATTCTACCACATAGTACTATTGTGAGGATTAACTGAGGTCATGTATATAAAGCCCTTGAAATAGCACATGGTTGTTGTTGTTGTTATGTGCCGTCGAGTCAGACCCGACTCATAGTGACCCTTCCTTGGGTTTCTCACGCAGTATCACTACGGAAGTAGATTGCCCGATCTTCCTTCTGAGGAGTGGCTGGTAGGTTTGAACCTCCAGCCTTCTGGTTAGCAGTCAAGTGCCTTAGGCATTATGCTACCAGAGCTCCATGCTGAAAAATTCTATTGTTGTTACATATTAATATGTTCTTTCATTTCCTATGGTGTCCCTAGATGATATAAATGGTTAAGCAATTGCACCACTGGTGGTTCAAGTCTACCCAGAGGTACTCCTTAAGAAAGACCTAATAGAAATCAGCATTGAAATCCCTATAGGCATTGTGCTCTTTTAAAGAATTATCGGTATGAGATCAAATGGCAACAGTAACCCTAACACAGAGAAGAGAACTTTGGGAGATATGGAGTCTAAGTTAATGGTGGTGTAATAATAGGGGTAGAGATAGTGAGACGCTGACACAATGTGAAGTATGTTACGTTTGCCATTGAACTGCACACGTAAAAACCATTGAATGAGCGTACGTTTTGTTCTGTATATTTTTGCCAAAAGTGAAAATTACAACAAAACAGACCAAAAAAACCCACAACGTTCTACTCTGAAGCACACATGGGGTTGCCATGAATAGGAATCAGCTTGACAACAACTGTTTTTTTTTGTTTTGTTTTGTTTTTGTAGGGGGAGGAGGAGGCTTTATTTCTTGTATTTTCTGTTTGAAAATTTCATGGGTACTTTAAAAAAAAAAATACAGAAAGGAGCTCTGGTGATACAGTGGTTAAAACATTGGGCTGCTAACCAAAAGGTCGGTAGTTTGAACCCACCAGCCGTTCTGCAAGAGAAAGACAAGACAGTCTGCTTCCGCAAAAGATTTACAGCCTTAGAAACCCTATGGGGCAGTTCTGCTCTGTCCTATAAGGAAGCTGTGAGTCGGAATCAACTGGATGGCAATAATGTTGGTTTTTGGTTTTAAAATATAAATATTGGGTAAAGCAATTAAGTAAATCAAACCCACTGCAAGTGGATTCTCTTAGCCACTCTATAGGACAAAGTAGAATTGACAAAGTAGAATTGTCCCATACGGTTTTCAAGGCTGTAAATCTTTACGTAAGCAGATTGCCTCATCTTAGTCCTGCGGAGTGGTTGGTGGGTTCGAATTGCAACAACCACGCCACCCAAGCTCCTTAAGAAATTAAATAATTGAACGGATATCAAGTGCTCCTCCTTCCTCAGAGTGACATCAGCACTCAGAGCTATATTGTCACTGTCTCATTCTGTTCTTTATTCTTCAACTCCTCTCCGTTTGTTTTACCAACCAGATGATATTTCTTTTGGAGGCAGAGACTGTTTCTGAGACAACTCTGGTGTCTGGCTGCTAGATCCTCAGAGATGTATAATTAATGAACATTGTTTAAGGATATATCTTCTCCTACCAGACTTTCAGCTTCTTTTCTTTTGTTCTGGTCTCTTCCTGACTGCCACAGAAGCTCAGGAGAGCAGATAAAGATGGAAAATAGCAACAGGAAGTCAGAGAGAAGCAATCCTCAATCACTACCACTTTTCCCTCCTTCCCCACAGCCATCTCCCATCTTGGTGGAAAACTATTTTCCACCAAGACAGAATGTATTTGGTCCTATCCCATTAAAAAGCCTTTCTTTTTCAACACCTTGAAAGAATCTGACAGATGCTTTATTCTGACACTTTGAGGCAGTGCAGCACAGCACATGGGATTTTTTACTTTGCTTTTATAGATGGAAATTCATTGAACTTATGCAGCACAGCAGTTATGAGTAATGTTGGCCCAAAAAGAAAAGAATCTCAGCTTCCAAATGTCAGGACACTGCTGAGAAGGAGAAACATGTTGACTATGACTTACTTATACTATATAACTTGGAGAAACTTTAATGTACAATCACCTATCTAGTACCCAGAGGTACCTGGTAACACTGTGTCAATGACACCTGTCCTTTTATAATAGCTTTATTCTTCCTCCAGTGATTCCTATTCTCTACCTACTTTCTAGCCACGTATTTTTAGTATGGAGGAATCCAATATGTTCTGAAAGATGTGTGTACATACTCTGTTTTCCTAATAATGGCATAAATAATCTGAAGATAATGACAAAACCACTCTTTCCTGACTGTAGAGAAGGTAACTTTAGCTGGTTCTTAGAAGCCAAGTATTTTGACAATAGTTCCAATGTGAATCACTGCCACGAGATTCCTGTAATTGCCAGAAGTGACAAAGGGGCTTACAATATTTCCAAAGTAGTAAAACCATGCATCCCATTAATTTCAAAAATTGAAAGATGACAGGCTATGCCACTTTTTTCTTGACAACTGACAATTCATTTCAAAAATGGTTTACTATTCATGTCTTGTTTCATGCTTCATGAAACTAATTAAATATTAGATTTTACCAAGATAGAGTACAAAATCCACTATCTCTGACAGCAGCAACAAACAAGTTTTAATTCCTACATTCCTCTCAATATTCCTCAATATTGGTACTTTCCAAGAAGTATTCCAGATGACTCCAAACCCACTGGCATGCCATTTTACTTCACCACACCCTTTGAAATTGAATGTTCTCTTTTATATGGAAATGAAAGATTCACATTCTTTCATTAATTCAGGCCTTATGGTCTGCCTACCTTCACCCCAGTGAAATAATCTACTTATTTGTGTCAAGTTTGTATCTGGAAAGTTAACTTTATTTATGTGCATGATTTAAAAAGAAATAGTACTGAAAACAACAGACATCAGTGGTTGTCAGGGACTCAGGGGTAAGGGGAGATGAATGGGTGGAACTCAGGGCATTTTAGGGCATTTATAGGTACAGCATCCATGGGATACTTTAGTGGTACACAGATGACATTACATATTTGTCAAAACCCATAGGGCTGTACAATACTTTTGTAACACTTATGTAAATTATGGAGAAATAGTGTGTAAGGGGAGGGAAGTATATGACAACACTGTAATTCCTGCATGTGATTTTTGTAAACTTAAAACTGATCTGAAAAATAAAATCTATGATAGACGAATATATAAGTGAATGTCACAGGCCTGGTAGGATACATAGAAATGAACTGTTCACTCTGATCTGATAATTTCAGATCAGGTGAGTGTAAATGAGAAAGCCCGATGAGCTTTGAAGGCAAAGTAGGGCTCAGGTTCAATTTAAACATAGGGTTATGAAGGTTTATCAACCGCAAAGAAAGTGTGATTGGATGTAAGCTAGCAGAAGAAAAATACTGAAAGGAACAAACCTGTGGCAAAGTAGTATTAAACAGTGAGTCCACTTTTTTAATGTAGTTTATTTTTTTTCCCTTCTACTTCTTGTCTCTTCTCCCTAAATAGTTGGTTTGCATCTGTGAGTGGCTATACTCATGCCAATTCATCACTCTTCCTTGAGTGGTAATAGAAGTGCTAACACATCTACTGGGAAACAGTAGACAGACTTGAACTTCTAAGCCTAAGAAACAAGTCCCGTTAATGACTTGGTGATGGTGGCAACTTAAGGCAGAACCACAGAATAATAAAACTGGCTCTTTTGAAAGGGTCTGAAATATGCAAACAATGCCCACAACCTCACACCCTTTCCCCAGATTCCCCTAACACATTATCAGCCCAGATTTTTATTATCTATCATCACTTGGCCAGTGTTTCTGATAATAATGATAACAGTACAGGCTAGTATTTACTGAGTGAGCGCATTTATCTCCAACAAGATATTACTAGGATTATTTTACAAACGAGGAAACTGTAGGAGGATCTTGAGATGTGTTCAAAGCCTCTTAGTACATGTGACAGAGACAAAATTTCAATCAAAGCCTCCATCATTCCATAACCCCTGCTCTTTCACAATGTGCTGGCCACCATCAACAACAAGTCCAAATGCCCAAAGCTAACACCTGTGGGGAAAGGGCTGGAACTCTGAGTATCTTGAGCCCTGTCATCTGGTAAGTTCTTGATAAATTATGCTAGTAACACCATGGCAATAGTAGATAATCGTTCCTCATACATTATCTACATAAATTATGATGAAACCTTAAGTTAACATTGAAATCCTTTTGATATCACCTACTCTCTCAATGAGGCATTCTGCTTCAGTGGTAGAATTCTAGCCTTCCATGTGGATGACCTGGGTTCAATTCCCAGCTAATGCACCCCATGTACAATCATCATACATCTGTCAGGGGTATGATGCTAAATAGGTTTCAGTAGGGCTTCCAGATTAAAACAGCTAAGAAGAAAGATCTAATGATCTATGTCTGAAAAATCAGCCAAAACTCCATGGATCATACTGGTCCAATCTACAACCAATTGTGGGGGTGACAGAGGACCAGGCACTACTTTGTTTCATTGTGCATGGGGTCATCCTGAAGTTAACAACAACTCTCTCACAATGGAAGAACTCTATCTTCCAGCTCCCTTCTCAGTTCTGATGTCTAAACCAACACCTCTATCCCTGACTTCTACAGTCTACTTCTGTCCCAGGTCATTCAACTTGAGTGAGTATCCCTCCATAACTTCAAACTCAAATGTTACTCCCTAACACTCTTTTCCTACTTACTATTTTTATTCCTGGATCTCTTGCAATCGACATTAAATTTGACTGCTAACCAGAAGGCTCGTGGTTCAAACCCACCAGCCACTCCTCAGAAGGAAGATTGGGCAATCTTCTTCCTCAGAAATCCAAGGAGGGGTCGCTATGAGTCGGATCTGACCCGATGGCAGTGAGTTTGGTTTGGTTTGATCCTTCATATTATAGTCTGTTCTTCATTCCTGCCAGTTTAGTCTCAGATATTACTCACTAAATCTTCCTCTTTAGTTTGCCTATGGGTACAGAGATACAATTAAAGGTAAATGATATTTGGATAGCTTGGAGCAATTCTGGTTGAAGGTGCAAGAAATGCAAAGTATGGTCAGTAGATGTTCATGTTGCATATAAGTGCAGTAGTTAAGCACTTGGTTGCTAACGAAAAGGTCAGTGGTTCAAATCCACCTGTTTTGTGGGAGAAAGATGTAGTAGTCTGCTTCCATACAGATTATAGCCTTACAAACCTTATGGGGACATTCTACTCTGTCCTATAAGGTTGAATCAGAATTGACTTGACAGCAATGGGTTTATGTTACATATGGAGGTGGCAATGTCATGTGCATGAAAAAGAAAGTTTGGCTAAAAGCACAAAATAGAAGCAAAAATGCCCACAACCAGAGACAGATCTTGAAGGTTTGGATTCATCATAAGTTTTTAAGCAGAAAAGAGACATAATCAGGTGTGCATTTTCTATTGATGGGGGTTATACTGGAGGCTGACTGACAGAACAATTCCATGGACAAATTGGCCAGAGTATCAAAATCGAAGAGAATGGGAAAGGAGGCCCAACAATACTAACATATGACCTTATTTCTGGGACATATTTGTAAGGTGTCAGTAAGAATGTAAGCCCACCTAAATATTCCCCTATTGGAATTTTCTATTTTGGTGAATGAAACCACCATCAACTCAATTGTTCATACAAGAAATCTTGGAGTTATCCTTGGGACATCACTCTCCCTTGCCCCTCACATATTATGCCCCTCAAATATTATGAATAATCAATTTCATGTTGATTTAATCTCCTCACTTGTGTTTAAAACACTCACTTCTTTCCATTTCTCCATTACCATCCTATGCCACAGCATAATCATGTCTTGCCTGGACTACTGCAATAGCCTTCTAAATAGTCTTGCCTATTCCTTTTTTACCTCTCACAAAACAATTACCAAATAACATTCACAATGACCGTCTAAAAGCACAAATTATGTCATTCTTCTGCATTCGAGAAGCAGTCTTCTGGGAGATGTTCCATTTTCCAGTTACTCTCCATGAGAGTATTAAGTCCATAAGGGTCCTCAAGAGAAAGCCTCTGCCCATCCAACCAGTCAAATTCAAAGCCCTTATTCTTTCTCACTGTTAAATTTGCTATGGTGCTTAAAAGGTTTCTGCAGACCTTCCAGACTACATCAGACTAGGAATAAAGGCTTATCAATCTACTTCTGAAATATCAGAAAATGGAAATCCTGTGGATCATAATGGCCTTATTCCATTGTGCGTGGAGTCACCATGAATCAGGGATTGACTCAACAACAGCTGACAACAAGATATCATCAGGATGTCTGAAAATATTGCCCCTGCACCATTCATTTCATTCTTTATAAGTGAAACTTCCAATAAGACATAGATTGGAACTTCTTAACTTATCCCTCTCAACATAATTTTTCACTTGTATTTTTCATTATTTTACTTTTTAGTCTGTATAGTACCTGAATCCCTCATTTTCATCCTCCAATCTACCAATTTTCTCATTGGCCAAATCTGCTCTAGTTTTACCCTAACTACTATGTTGTATGTGCAAGACCAGGCAGTGTTTCATTCTGTTATACATGAGGTCTCTATGGGTCAGAGCCAACTCAATGGCACCTAACACAACCACCACCACCACAACTGTGTTTTATTGTTTTTATTTTGCTGTTATTTTAGCATTTTTTTCACCTTGTATTTGCTATGTGTACCTTTTTCATTTCTAAGATGTCCAACTGGTTCCTCTTCATGTCCACCTGTTCTGAATTTACATCCATTGATTTTGTGTTCATAATTACCCTTTTGTGTAGATAATCTACTCTTTCTTGTACAATTCTCATTGAGGATATAGACACATTTATCTTTATTATTATTATTTAATAAACAAATTTATTTTTTTATAGTTCAGGAGGTTAGAAGTCTGAACTTAGGGTGCCAGCTCTCTCTGTGTCAGCTGTGGGGGAAGGTCCTTGTCTCCTTTCAACATCTGTGGGCTTGGTGTCCCTTGGAGATGTCCATAAGACATGTTTCTTTTTAAGTTCTCCCTTGCTCTCTATGTTCCTCCATACTGACTAGAAAAAAATGAAGATAAACTACAACAAAACAAACAAAAACCCAGTTGCCGTAGAGTGAATTTGCTGTATCATGGCTCTATATATTTCAAAATAAAACTGTCCTCTACAAGGTTTTCATAGCCATGACCTTTCAGAAGCAAATCACCAAGCCTTTCTTGCGAGGTGCCTCTGGGTGGGTTTGAACCATCAACCTCATAGTCCAGTAACCATTTGCACCACCCAAGGACTCTTGAAGGTCAGCCAGGACAGTAATTATTCAAGATCAGGTGTGGACAAGTCCTTTTAGGTAATTGATTGGGTAGAAAAGCTGAGGGAGAGACAAGATTCTAGGAAGACACAAGGGAGATATATGTTCCTCTCTTTCACCAAGTAAAGAAAAAGATGAAGAGAAGCAAAACTACAGAAGTTTAGGAGTAACAGGCACAATGAGGACTCTTTTGAATATGTTGAATCTGAAGTGCAGAGGACATCTAGATGGGAAAGGAAAATAAGCAGATGGATAGCTTTTTATTTGGGTCAGGAGTACAAGATATAAGTGACAGTCAAAAATTATGAACATCTCATGGCGATAAGGCTGATAAACCCAATCAGATTACCACAAACTCATTCCAGAGTAATGCTTCTTCTATAATCATTTTAAAAATTGATAGTGCTTGTCACAAAGCCATTGATTATCTCTGACTATGGAAGGCTCTGATATAAGGGCACAAATAGGTCTTCCTAAAGTCAGTTTATAAAACATAATAATATATTTAGAATACATGGTGGGGGCAAAAGAAGGGATGTTCTTCTCAGCAAGGCCATCCAATAGCTCTTAGAACTTTGTCAAACTATATTTAATTATCTGCTTCATTAGAAAGAAAAGTATGAACATCATCACCTTTCCTTCTTCAGTCAACAAACATTCATTGTGTGTTTACCATGTGTCAGGTGGCAAAGTGCCTAAAGCATCTGACTGCTAATCAGAAGATTGGTGGTTCAAATCCACCAGACACTCCATGGAAGGAAGATTTATGGCCTCAGAAAGCCAAAGGAGGTTGCTATGAGTCAGAATCAACTCGATGGCAGAGAGTCGAGTGAGGACTGTGCTAGGCATTGGGAACACAGTGGTAAACCACGTGGACTCGGCTCATGCATAACCTCCTACAGTTAGTTACAAACTTGGTAAGTGAAATTGTATAGTATATTATAAGGACATATAACAAGGGTCTTCATCTAGTCTGAGAAGCCAAAAAAAAAAAACAAAAAACCTCTTAATGAACTTATATTTCATGGGAAATGGAAAAATGAACAGAAGCTAGATAACAAAGGATTGGAAACGAATTTCAGTCAAGAGAATATCACATTTGTAAAGGCTTTGAGGTGAAAAAGAGTTTTCATTAATGAAAGATGGGGGAAAAAAAGTCTCATATGATAAGAACCCAGAGGGCAGGCTGGGGAGTAGAGTTGGGAGCAGACCATAGTGACCCTAAGCAAAGCTGGTGAGTTAATAAGAGCTAGGAATAGAAAGATCCTGGAAACCGTAACAAGAAAGTCTGGAGTTCATTCTAAGTGCAGTGACTGGGAGTGAGGGTAGGGGTGTCATTGAAGAATGTTAGGTTTGGGAAAATGGATTTAAGGGGAAGTTAAGAGTGGTAGCTTTGAGGCCAGCCATGATGCTACTGAAGGCAACTAGTGGAGATACACTACAGCCATGTCAGTAGAGATGGAAAAAGATGGACAGAAGTCAGTGAAAATGGAAAATAAGGTGGATAGAATCAGAAACCACTTAGGAGGTAAATTCTGCAGGACTTGCTTGAGAGGTTGTGGGAGATGGAGACAGAGGGTTATCAACCATGTTGGTGATGCCATTGATTGAGATAGCAAATAGGGGGTGTAGGAAATGGAGGAGGGTTGTCAACAATGACGATAATGCCAATGACTAAGATAGAAAGCACTGGAGAAGTCACTAATATACTTTATGGAAATCTAGAATAAGAATACTAGAAACGTGCATAATTTATTTCATGGAGGCTACTTTCACTTCCCTGGAATTCTGGGCCCACTGCACAAGAGTACATACTCTTAGACATAATATACAAGTTGCTTTGTACCTGGAACAAGCTTTCATTTTCTGGGAACTCACAGTCTCACTTAATACTAAAATGTATGTATTATTACCAGTTGACCTAATAGTAAAATGAAGCAAAAAGCATGATATATACAAAAGATTCTGGAAACGAAAGAAACCTTAAGGGCACATAATTGATGAAGCCTCGGCCCCGAGTTACCCAACCAGCCCTTAGTGACACTGCTGGGGAAGGGAAGTAAAGGGGAAGATAATACCACACCCACCTACCTAGAAAGTCAACCAAGAAGTACAGCTTATTTTCAGAAGGAAAATCAGACAGCCAGAGTTCATTTTTACTCAGTGAAACTGAGCTCTCATTTGAGAGGAGAAATGTATTTTCTATCTTTCTCTTCCAAAGCATGGTAAACCCTAAGATTTTATGAGGTTGCATAGACTCTGTCACACAAAGTGAGGGAGTAAAAATTACTTTATTTTAAAAGAAGTTTAAGAAATCGCTGTTTTATTACCAAATCCGATAGTGGCAAAAAACAGAAAAGAATACTCCTCTCCCAAGATCATCCGGCCTCATTATAATGCACAAAAAGCAACAATGCACTATCATATGGACTTTATCACACCTTTTTTCTTGGACTAAAAAGAGCTCTTAAAAGTGCTATGTTTGTTCTCTTTGTGAAATACAAGGAGGCTAAGAATTACAAACATACTTTTACTGAAGGAAAAATCGTGGCACAGTTTATAAGGTAATCGCTGAAATTTACAGTGGGAGCCAGAGGTATAGCCAGAAGATGGAGCAAAAACTTGAGATTCTCACAATAGTGTTTTTCTTAATGGGTGTCCAATAGCATCAGTATCACCAGGGAGCATGATCAAAATAAAAATCTCTGAAGCTTGAACCATACCTACAAAATAAACCTCTATATTTTCAGTAAATTTTGTGAGTGATTCTGATGTAGCGGCGAACCTAGGGGGCCACTGATCCAGTAGTTCTCAGCTGGAGAAGATTAGCTTCCCTACTCCCAGCTCCCAGAGCTTTGGTAGCATAGTGCCTAAGGCACTTGACTGCTAACCAGAAGGCTGGTGGTTCAAACTCACCAGGCACTCCTCTGAAGGAAGATGGGGCATCTTCCTTCCATAGTGATACTGCCTTGGAAACCCAAGGAGGGATCACTATGAGTCAGGTCCAACTTGATGGCACATAACAACAACAACAACACTCCCAGCTCCCAGGGGACATCTGGCAATATCTAGAGGCAATTTTGGTTGTCATCCCTGGGTAAAGGCCAGGAACACTGCTAAACATCCTCCAATGTCCAGGACAGCCCCAAGAATACACAAACAACCAAGAATTATCCAGTCCCAAATGCCAAAAGTGCCAAGGATGAGAAATCCCTCAGGTAAGAACAGTCCAGGAAAATTGTTGTTGTTGTTGTTGTTATATGCTGTCGAGTCAGACCTGACTCATAGTGACCCCTCCTTGTGTTTCCGAGGCAGTATCACTACAGAAGATTGTTCCACCTTCCTTCCGAAGAGTGGCTGGTGGGTTTGAACCGCCAGCCTTCTGGTTACCAGTCAAGTGCCTTAGATACTACACTACCAGAGTTCCTCCAGGAAAATTACTTGACTTTTAATTTATGCAGTATAAGGTTAGTACTTAGTTTTCTAGGAAATAAGTCCCATTTACCTTATTCTATATGATCTTAAAGACCAATCTGAATTTGAGACTCTTTACTTGGAGCTCAACTGTGTTTCTAGTTCAGCAGACAACCAATATTTACATGTCTTAGGAATTACGGTTTTTCAGGCTAAGGAGTTGGTTTTAATGCATTTAAGGGAAACTCTATATTATTGTTTTCAGTCTTGCCTGAAATACCAGAAGCCCATTCTGTTATATGTATCAGCCTGAAAAATAATAATTGGTTCCTATTGGTGACCATGGGAGCTCTGGTAGCATAGTGCCTAAGGCACTTGACTGCTAACCAGAAGGCTGGTGGTTCACACCCACCAGCCACTCCTCCAAAGGCAGGTTGGGCAATCTACTTCCACAGTGATACTGCCTCGGAAACCCAAGGAGGGGTCGCTATGAGTCGGGTCTGACTTGACGGCACCTAACAACAACAACAACATTGGTGACCATACTGGGAGCTCTGGTAGCTATGCTACCTAAGGCACTTGACTGCTAACCTTTCTATGAGTTCTGGTAGAATAGTGCCTAAGGTATTTGACTGCTAACCAGAAGGCTGGCAGTTCAAACTCATCAGCCACTCCTCGGAAGGAAGGTTGAGCAATCTACTTCTGTAGAGATACTACCTCATAGCGATACTACCTTGGAAACCCAAGAAGGGGTCACTATGAGTCAGATCCGTTCTACGGCAATGGTTGCGTTTTGTGTTTTATTGGTGACCATAAAGAGCTCTGGTGGTGCAGTGTCTAAGGCATTTGACAGCTAACCAGATGATCGGCAGTTCAAACCACCATCCACTCAGTGGAAAGAAGATGGCACAATCTGCTTCTATGAAGATTAGGGCTTTAGAAACACCATGGGGATTGCTATGAGTTGAAACTGACTCAATGGCAGTGGGTTTAGTTTTCTGATGTATTGGTGACCACTGTTCAAATCCACCAGCCACTCCAAGGGAGAAACACAAGGCAGTCTGCTTCCACAAAGATTTACATCCTTAAAAACCCTATGGAGCAGTTGTTCTGTCCTATAGGGTTGCTATGATTAGAATTGATTCAATGGCAGTGGGTTGGTTGCATTTGGATTTCTGTAATAGCTACCATTACTGAGCCCAGTGATGAATGATCATCTCACTGAGTCTCCCCATACGCTATGAGGGAGGTACAAGTATTGTCAACTGGTCTTTATAAAGCAGTAAACTTGCCCCAGGTCACACAGGAGATAAGTGACAGAGCCAGCAGTTGAATCCACATGAGTCTAACCTCAAAGTCCCTGCTCTTAGCAATCATGTAACCTGCTACTCCAAGGGTCCAACCCCAAACAAACTCACCTCAAGGCTCTGTGTTAGTTCAGAAGGGCTCCTTCTGTAATAACTCAGACAACTTACCATATTTTCCCTAGTTTCTAAGGAAACACAGATAGTCTGCTTTTGTAACACAATGTGTTCCTGAAAGTCACACTGTTAGCAGATAGAGTGAGCAAGCCAGAAATGGTGTATTACTCTGCTCAAACCAGCTCGCTGTTACACTGGAGACCATTAAGTAGGTATGTAAATCATGGAGAAAGGAAAAGAGAACTACCAAACACAAAAGCTGAATGATTTAGTAGAAGCAGCCTGGGTTTTAATGATAAGCAGACTGGATTCAAATCAGTACATTCCTTGGTGCATAAACATGGGCAAACTAGTGAATCTGTGATCAATTATGAAACACAGATTCTAAAGCCTACCTTGCATGGCTGTAGTAAGGTAATGAAATACTCCTTGTAGGACACTTAGCATAGGGCCCGGCACATAGTATGTGCTGATTAAATGGCAGGTGATATCATTCTTACTGGTACTACTAGTTAGTGAATATACTCCTGGAAACCCTATAGGACAGAGTAGAACTGCCTCATAGCGTCTTCCAGGCTGTAATCTTTATGGGAGCAGATCACCAGGTCTCTTCTCCTATGGAGTAGCTGGTAGATTCAAGCTGCCAACCTTTGCTTTAGCAGCTGAAAGCTTAAGCATTAGGACACCAAGGCTCCTTACTACTACCACAACTACTACTACTAGTATGCAAATGAGCAAAACTTCAAGATGCCAAGCACAAGCGCCATGAATGAGCTTTATGCAATTAATGTGGTTGCATAAATCAAATTTCTGTATATAGGATTATATCTTAAATAGATTACAGAAATCTGATAGTTGAAGATAAACTTCAGGGAATCATTCCATGCATTGACCAAAAACACATGATCCATGTTTCTCTTTGGGAAAGGAAATCCCCAACAATATAGGGGGGGAGAAGGGCTATTAAGATTTTTCAAATGTACTGATTTGAATCCAGCCTGCTTATCATTAAAACCCAGGGTGCTTCTACTAACTCATTCAGCTTTTGTGGGGATGGAGAATGCCAATGTTTTATTCTTATCTTTATTGTTCAGAATTCAAACCTACAACAGATACTCAGAAATAGAGCACAATGTGATGGACCACCAGATTCAGAAGTATGTAAAACACCGGCTCACCACCAGATACTTATAATCTACTTCAAGTGATGAAGGAATATGAAGAGAAATGTAAATACCATTTCATACAGAGTACATTAACTGCAAAATAAAAGTTACAGGCAAAGAAAATGAAATGGTATAAGAAATTAGGAGGATGGGGAATGGGTTTCATTTTAATATGATCAAAAAAGGTTTGAATGAAAAAGAGGCTCCCAGCAGTACTTAGCAAAGGTTGCAAGTGAGGGGAGTGGAGAGCTGGAGAGAAGGAAGAAGGAATTCATGCTGGCTTGCTATCAGAATGAAACTGCAAGAGATGAAAAAGATCTGTGATATGCAGGAGCATCTAAGAGAGCTTCGGAAAGAGCAGCTTCCACAAAGCAGGAGGGTAGCTGAGAACTGTCTGCAGCACCACTTGGGTAGTGGGCAGGGGGTTCACGGAAGAATGTGAGCCAAGCGAAAGAATCTGACTCTTGAGTCTCAGGTCACTTCAAAGCCCAAGAAATATCCATTGGTGTTATAACTTTCTTTTTCAATTGTAGTATAATTTTTCAAACAGAATCTTTTGTAAAAGCATAAAAAACTAAACCAGATCCATATGAAGCTATTCGGATAAGAACTTGGAAGCCCACTGCATACCTTTCTCCCCATTAAGCCATTTGAGAAGGATCTGTAGAACTAAGTTTGAAAACCTCATATGTCTTCCATCACCCTTTTGTGGCCTAATTTTGCTGTAAAACATCTTTTCAAGAATTTGTCTGAAATACACTTACTGGTGATGATCAGGACTTCCCATCAGCCAAGACAGGCCATGATAGCTCTTCTTGAGTAGAGGTGAGATCTATGTGTGTATATACTGCTATCGAGTCGGATCCGACTTATAGAGAACCCTCCTTGGGTTTCCGAGGCTGTATCACTATGAAGTAATTCTTACACTTGAGGGCACAAATAAATTATCTAATGGACCCTCTTTTGCATGAATGAAACAACCTCAAAAAGTTGTTAACACTTACCAGACTCATTTTTCTTAAGACTCATATATGGACAGTTTCATTAACTGTTTCCCTGTATTCTGCAGGCAAACGTTTGCACAGGGGAGCAATATATCCATCAAAGAGAGAGATGGACCTAGCCATCAGCAAGTATTCCTGGCTGGTGAAAAGAGCTGATGATGTTTACATGGATATGATACTTCAAGTCATGAAAAGGATGAAATCTGAGAGATTATTGATAATGAGCACATAAACCAATGAGCTATGATGCACCTAGTGTGAGATAGATTTAGAGAGACGGAAAAAGACCTGGAATCATTAAGGAAACTTTCAAAGAGTAAACAAAGGCAGAGGAATCCTACTGTTTAGTCTTTGAAATTTTTCTTACTGAAGCTTAATGAAGGGAAGAAGAAGTTTAAAGATGATAAGAATGAGTAGATTTGCAGGTATAACAGAGATGGTGATGAAAACTAAGATGGAGTAAAGACCACTTGGTTTAGCCAACAGGAAGACACTGGTGCCATTGAAGAGGACCAGCTCTAGAGAGAGGAGAATTCTTATTTATTCAAAGATTAAGTGGAGCCATGGTGGAAAATAGTTTGACAATTTCTTAAAAAGTTAAACATACAATCACCATATGACCCAGAAATTCCACTGCTAGGTACATACTCAAAACACTTGAAATGAAGGATGCAAACAGATACTTGTACATCAGTATTCATTGCAGCACTATTCACAATAGCCGTAAGGTAGAAACAACCTGTGTCCATCAACAGATGAAAAGATAAAACAAAACATGTTGTCTGTTTACAATGGAATAACATTCATCCATGAAGAGAAATGGAGTCCTGATATGTACTACAGCATGGATGAATCCTGAAAATACTATGCTAAAAAAATAAGACACAAAAAGACAAATATCTCACTTATATGAGAAATCTGTAATTCATTAATACATAGAGACCAAAGTTTATTAGTGGTTACCACAGGCTGAAGGAAATTGAGAAAGGCAAGTTATTTTTATTTACCTTTTCTTAAATTGGGATTTGGGTGAAAGTTTACAGAGCAAATCCACTATCCATATAGCATTTCACATACACTTTGTCTCATGATATTTACTACAATTTACCCCAATGCAACAGCTCCCCTCCCACCTCCTCCTGATAGTTACCTCTTCCCTGTGTCCATCCCTCCACGCACTCCTACCCCTGAGCTGTCTCCCTGTGCATAAGCAGCCCTTCTTTCTCCCATGATTGTTCTCTCTAAGGAGTATATCTTCCTCAGGTAAATGTTTGCCTGTCTTTTGTTTGGCTGGAAGCCAAATTCAACTCCAGACCTGAAGGGCAGCTAGGAACCATAGTCTCAGTGGTTCCACCAGACTCTATCAGACCAGCAAACCTGGTCCCCCTTTTTTTTCCCAAATGATTTTGAGTTTTGTTCCACATTGTTCTCCCTCTCCATCCAGGATCTCCTACCTAGATCCCCGAAAGGCAAGTTATTGCTTAAGGGATACTGAGTTTCTGATTTGGGTGATGAAAAAGTTTTAGAAATAAACAGTGGGAAAAAAAAAAATTTGTGGACAGTGAAGAAACCTAAGTAGAATATATGGATAATATTCAAATAAGTCTGGAAAGGAAAGACATAGTATATATTACACACTAGAGGATGACTTGAAGCACTTATGATGAAGATTAAAGACTACAGTCTCCAGTATGGATTATACCTCAACATAAAACAAAAATCTTCACAACTGGACCAATAAGCAGCATCACAATAAATGGAGAAAAGATCGAAGTTGTCAAAGATTTCATATTACTTAGTTCCACAATCAACACCAATGGAAGCAGCAGTCAAGACATCAGACAACCTATTGCACTACAAAATCTGCTGAAAAAGACCTCTTTAAAGTGCTTAACAACAAAGACGTCTCTTTGAAGACTAAGACTAAGGTGCGCCTAGCCCAAGCCATGTTATTTGCAATCACCTCATATGCATGTGAAAGCTGGACAATGAAGAAGAGCTGATGCTTTTGAGTTGTGGTGTTGGTGAAGAATACTGAAAGTACCAAGGACTGCTCAAAGAACTAACATCTGTCCTGGAGGAAGTGCAGCCAGAATGCTCCTTGGAAGCAAGAATGCCCAGACTTCATTTCACCTACTTTGATCATATTGTCAGAAGGGACCATTCCGTGGAGAAGGATATCATGCTTGGTAAAGTGGAGGGTCAACGAAAAAGAGGAAGGCCCTCAACAACATGGATTGATACAGTGGCTGCCAGAATGGGCTCAGGTATAGCAAGGATTGCGGGGCTGGCACAGGAATAAGTAATGTTTCATTTTGTTGTACACAGGGTCACTATGAGTTGGAGCTGACTCAATGGCAGTTAACAACAATAACAACAGTAACAGTTATTAGGTCAAGAGGAGGAAAACAAAAATGTTGTTGTTGTTGTTATATGCCATTGAGTCAGACCTGACTCATAGCGACCCCTCCTTGGGTTTCTGAGGCCATATCACTGTGGAAGGAGATTGCCCAACCTTCCTTCAGAGGAATGGCTGGTGGGTTTGGACCATCAGCCTTCTGGTTAACAGTCAAGTGCCTTAGGCACTATGCTACCAGAGGTCCTAAGACAAAATAGAAGATACTATATTTGAAGGCAGATTTAAACTTTCACCCAATGGTCAATGACATGAGACAAAGTATTTGTGAACTGCTGTATGGAAAGTGAATTTGCTCTGTAAATCTTCACTATGGTAGCATAGTGGCTAAGACACTTGACTGCTAAGCAGAGAGCTGGTGGTTCAAACCCACCAGCCACTCCTCGGAAAGAAGATGGGGCAATCTACTTCTGTAGTGATACTGCTTCGGAAACCCAAGGAGGGGTCGCTATGAGTCGGGTTCGACTCTATGGCACATAACAACAACAACAAATCACAATTAAAAAAAAAAAGAGAGAGAGAGAAAAAAAAATTTCACCCAAATCGCAATAAAAATTAAAAATAAATAAATAAATTTGAAGGCAGAGAAGGAGAAAAGAAGAAATGATGAAGATATTGATGGGGTGAACTCTCAAGTAAGATAGAAAGGAGGGGTTAAAACCTGTTGTTAGTTGACATCAAGTCCGTTCTGACTCATGATGACCCCATGAGACAAGGTTAGGATAGGCTGGATGCTATGGAAAGAAAGTGAGATCACCTCTTCACTCTTCTGCTGGACAGTAGAAAAGGAAGACAGGAGGGCAGAAGAAAAAGGCATTGGCAGGTATATGGAGGCATTCATATACAAAAGCAAAAATGTTCTGAGAGTCAGGTAGGAGTGGCAGCTTGCTGGCTGTGGGAAACAAAGTCTAGGGGTGTAGGAGCCAGGGCAGGAGATACTGACTGCTTGAAGAGTGTTCAGAGGGTACGGAAAAGCTTCTGCCCAAAAGTACTGGTGAGATGCCAAGAGATGGAAGAGAACATTGAGGAAGAGTACTAAAGAGCCAGTGACAATTCCATAGCAAGAATCTACTGCATGTCCAGATAGCATATTCCTTTAATACTAGGTGATGCCTCCCATTTGTCCTCTAATTTTCTCTCCTTCCAAATTTTTTAAAAGTTAGGCATAGAGAGAATGCTGAAGATTGAAAAAAACAAACCAAACACACTGCTGTCGAGTGAGTCCCAACTCATAGCAAACCGTCCTTGGGTTTGCAAGGGATATCTCTACAGAAGTAGATTGCCCACATAAAAAGAAAAAACAGAGTATCCAATTTTCTAATCCAATGAGAACTTTGGTCAGACTAACAGTTATTGAGTAATAATTTTGAGCCAGGCAATGTGCTAAATTCTTTTCACACATTTTCTTTAATCTTCATAACTTTCATCTCCATGCCAGGAGCAGATTATTATCCTGACTTTGTAAATGGAAGAGACTGAGGCAAAAAGAGGCTAGATAGGCCTCTCCTGGAAAACAAAGGCTCCAGGAGTCACACCCCATTCTCAATGTCTCTGAAGCCCATATTACATCCATTATGCCGCACTGCCTCTTAGCAGATGCCTCTTGTCAAAGGGTCCAGGGTTTCTACACTCCTTTTTTTTTTTTTTTGTAATTCTTTACTGTGATTTGGGTGAAATTTTATAAAGCAGATTTGTTTTATATCAAGTTTCTACACTCTTGTCTGACAAATATGCTGTTCAGTAAATAGTAAGTCAACAAGAAGAGTGGATGTGGGAGACGTTTAGCTTCGATGTATCCAGACAACCACCATTCTCAGTCTCAAGTGGCTCCTTGAGGTTGAAACTCAGTAATAGACAAGTGAAGGCTAAAGTAGAACTAGCTAGTTGACAACTATCTTGAGAGCTTCATATGATACAGAAAATTCCATTTATAAAGGGCTCTGAGGGGCTTTTTCTGCTGAGTGGAAATGGAGAACTATCTCCTCAAAATGTAGAGAGGAAAATAAACAAGTTCACCCTGGCAGGCATCCTCTTAAACACAACAGGCAGAGAAAACTGAGGGCTCAATAATCAACATTCAGGAAGTCTCATACATGGTGTGCCCCTCCCAATTCTTTATTAATTAAATATTCATTTATTAAGTACTGTTCAGCAAATACTGGAGAAACAGCACTCCAAGACAAAGGCGCTCACAGTCTAATGAAGGTTTTTCAAACTGTGGATCTGGTGCTTTATGGGCCCCAGTCCAGCCAACAGATAAAAAATCTCTCCACATGGGGCTGGGAATCTCAGCTTTTCACAGTACCCCGGGTTGAGGACCACTGGTATAAGGCTTTACACAATGATAACACAATCTGATAAGTGAAGAGATAATCAATAGAGCTTCCTGATACAATACTGAGCAACTATGGAGAAATACCTTCTGCATAGAACCTCCAGAAATGCCTTCTGCATAGAACCTTCAGAAATACCTCTTAGTGAAATAGTAGTTATCTAGGGTAGCATAGTGCCTAATGCACTTAACTGTTAACCAGAAGGCTGGCGGTTCAAACCCACCAGGAACTCCTTGGAAGGAAGGTTGGGCAATCTACTACTATAGTGATACTGCCTCAGAAACCCAAGGAGGAGTCGCTATGAGTCGGGTCTGACTCGACGGCATATAACAACAACAAAGTTAAGAAGTAAGGAGCTTTTCAAACAAAGGTTATCAGCATGTGTAAGGGGAGAACGGCGGGTTATGCAATATGCACTGAATAAGGTAAAAGATTAGGAGAAAACCCAAATAATACCTATTACTCAACTCTTTCTACCTTAGCACAAGTACATTTCCATTTCTCATGCCAACTTCTCACGAGGTCAAGAAACAACACTTAACACCAACACTGCCATGAGTCTCACTGCAACTCCAATAGTTTCAAAGCAAGCATCTGGATTTCTAAATTATTGTGTAAATCTCCGTATGTGTTTATCAGCAGGCCAACAACTTAGCCAAGTGTTTAAAAGTTCAGTATTTGGATTAAGAGAGGCCTAGTTTTGTGTTCTGGTTCTGTTACTGACTAGTAAATCACTTAACTTCTCTGAACTTGAATATTCTCATCTTACCAGAAAAATCACCAGTAACAGGATAAAGCCACATCATGTGCCTCCTGATCTAATGCACCAAGAAGAACACAACGTCATCTCTCTGACATTTCTGCCAAAAGTGCACAGCCTGAATCCAATAATAAGGAAACATCACACAAACTCAAACTGAATGACATTCCACAAAACAGTTGGCCTGTACTCTTCAAAAATCTCAAGGTTATGAAAAACTGAAGAATGTACCAGGTTAAAGGAGACTAAAGAGACATGACAATAAATATAATGCATGATCCTATATGGGAGTGTGGGAGAAACATCTATAATGAGAATTAATATAAATGAGAATTCTGATAAAATTTGAAGATGGACTAGGGACTTTGAATTAGAAGACAGTATTGAATCAATGTTAAATATGTTGACTTTTATAATTGTACTGTGCTTATATAATAGAATTATTTTATTCTTAGGTAATATATACTGAGTATTTAGGGGTGATACCTCCAAGCCACCTACAAATGGTCCAGGAAAATTATATTATTTATATATAATATATTAACCAATCAAACAAAACCCACAGTGTAGAGTCGATTCCAACTCATAGTAACCCTATAGGGCAGAGGAGAAATGTCCCATAGGGTCTCCAAGGTTGTAAATCTTTATGTAAGCAGACAGCCTCATCTTTCTACCATGGAGTAGCTGGTGGGTTCGAACTGATGACCTTTTGGCTACCAGCTGAGTCCTTAGGCACTGTGCCACCAGGGTTACAGAGAGCAAACAGAAAGCAAATAATAAATCAAGTGAGGCAACCTATTAATAATTAGATTTTAATCAGATAAAAAGCATACAGGAGTTCTTTGTGCTATTCTCTCAATTTTTCTGTGTTTGAAATTGTAAAATAAAAATTTATTCTTCAAAACAATCAAGGCCATGAAAAAAAAGATGGAAATACTGAGAAACTGTCAAAGACTGGAAAACATTAAGGAAAATATGATGACTATATACAACGTGGAGTCCTGGATCAGCTCCTGAAACAGAAACAGGATTAGTGGAAAAATTGATGAAATCCAAATAACATTTGTAGTTCAGTTAATGGCATTGTAAAAATGTCAATTTTTTTTTAAATTTTGACATTTGTGATATGGTTACATTAGGAATATTAACATTAGATAAAATTGTGTGAAAGGTATATGGGAATTCTGCACAATCTTTGTAATCTTTTTGTAAATCTAAAATTATTCCAAAATGAAAAGTGTATTTTAAAAATGTATATATGAAAACATACACATACACACACACACACACACACACACAGGCCATCCCAAAGGCAGAGAATACCAGATTTATCCCAAAAGCACTCTTCAATATGTAATAAAAAACAGTTTACCAAAAACACTGAACTTGAATCTCTTGGCATGGGGCTGAGAACATGTATTTAAACAATTGCCCAGGTGATTCTGATAGCACCCAGGCTTGGAAAAGGGGTATTCATTTCAACCTTCTCACACTTTACTATTCATAGAAATCACCAGTGGCCTCATTAAAAGGTAGACTCTGATTCAGAGGCCTGGGATATTTATAACCAGATTCCAGGTGATGTCCACGCATCTAGTCCTCAGCCCCACCGCACTGAGGAAAGCAACAACTGTCCATGATACAGTGGAGCATCACACCAGTCCAGGCCCATCACAACAAACCCCTATCTTGCTGAAGCCATCATTTTCTTAGTGGTAGCCAAACCTAGTCCTAACTACATTTAGTCTGTACCAAAGTCCTAATTACATTTAGTGATAAACAGTATTTCTAGACATTTTTGTTTGTTAAAGGTCAATTCAACTAGCATCATCTCCTCTTAAATAATACATTGGAAAGGATAAGTAAGCACTTTTTTTCCAGACACAAACAGTCATCTCTATTTGTATGGATGGCTTCTAGAATCACACAAAACTACTTCAGACAGTCAGCTTAAAATGCCAGTGAAATGCTGACACCTTTTGTGGTAACAACCCAAAAATGTGTCCTTTCTTACATTCATGCCCAAGCTCAACTAATTCTCATTTGACTTTTATAATTTATGTTAATGATTCCTTTGGATTCATATACTGTTATATAACTCTTGTAATAATCTTCAACCAAATAATAAAATCCTCACCAGAAAAAAAAAAAAAAATTACAAGTAATAATAAAAAATAATATCTAGAACAGAAATGAAAAAGTTATATGCAATGTACCCTAATTTTGAAAATGCAGTCAGTCATCTAAACTCCTATATTATATGCTTCATGAAACCCTAAGTGTGTATTAGATCTCAACCCTTTTCTCCTTAAATCATTTGCTCTAGAATGACTACAGTCAAAGGGCAAAAATAACTGCCCGGCAACAACCTGTTATCAAATAAAATATGAGAGCCACACTATGAGACTCCTAGGATTCCTGCTAAAGGATGACTTTATAGATTAATTGGTTTTCTGTTGAATTGATTCCAACTCATAAAACCCTGTATGTATCAAGTAGAACTGTGTTCCGTGGGGTTTTTAACGGCTGATTTTTCAGAAGTAGATCACCAAGCCTTTCTTCCAAGGTGCCTCTGGGTGACACAGAGCCTCCAACCTTTTGGTTAGCAGCCAAGTACATTAACCACTAGCATCACTCAGGGCAAAATAAATACATTTATTTGTTTATTTATTTATTGTAAACAAAGTAAACAAATGAGTATTTACTGAGTATTTATCAACTGCCATCACCTGACAGACTCTACGCTGGGCACAATGAATTTTACACTAATGAAATTACAATTGGCTAGGATGCACTATTGAGCCCCTCCACACTAATTCCTGCAAACAGCTATTGATATTGTAACAAAATATCAAAGAACTTGTTGTCTCCTTTTGCAAAAAGGGAAGAGAAAAACGATTCAGAAATTAAGTTTTGTGCTGCAGATGTTAAGATAATTAGCACAGTCATGGGCACGAGGCAGGACCTGGACAGCCTCCTGTAGGTCAACTCGCCAGAGCCCAACCCACTCTTTCCTCCTGCCTCCATCACAGCTTCCGACGCAAACCCTGTATTCGCACGTCCCAAACAGACGCTAAAGGAGCATAAAAGCCCCATCCATCCCCACTGTATGTGATACAGAAATCAAACTACACTGCAACTATTATTTCACCTATTTTTTTAACATAGCCAAAGAAAGATGGGGAGTCCATGAAAATTCACGTAGAGAAAGTAACTGAAAATAGCCAAAAACTTGCTCTCAGCAATACTAACCTGATCGATTTCCATCAGTTTGGGGTAGGCACCCGGCCATTCTATGGCCACCTTGACGATGTCTGCAGGGGGCGGCATTGTAGACCCCAAAAATATCCAAAGCCAGTGGAGCTGCGTATCCTAGGGTGTAGACAACCGCACGTGTTTATATCTAATGTGGAATGACAAAAAGAAAGAGAAAAGGCACTCAATGCAGATGCAAGACAAATTTTGCTTCATCACTTCCTGTTTTCACTGGTGGTTTAGGTGTAAGAAACGGTTCCTAGTCAGCGCATTGGTGCTGAAGACGCCAAGGCGCCAACTGCACATTTAGTAGGCGTGCTCCCGAGGAAAGAAGATTTGGTAAGGTGCCAATACCTTTAAGTTAAAGCCATGAGAAGACACTGCCCTGGGTAAGTACAGGTTGTGTGTATCTTCCGGTGGGGAGGAAGCAGTTCCTTACCCACGGGTCCCCAACGGAATGGACCCCAGAGTATAAAAGAGCTGTGCTTACTCCAAGAAAGCACGTAAACCCCTCGTGCTCAACAGTCTCCGGAAGGGCAGATTGCCCAGGAAGTCATGGTCAGGAAGCAGTGTTTCTTTAAAGTGTGTTCTGTGTCACAAATAGGTCTCTGCACTATAGCAACCAGAATATCATGAGGAAGAAGAAGTGCCCCAAGAGTTCACACACACTCATACACAGACTCCCTCCTCAAGGCCAATTCACACAATGCGCCTTCCAATGTGGGGAGAAAACTCACAGCTGTGGAGAGAAAGCCATTCACAACAGGCCTTGAATTCTCTTTTGCATGAACAATGTAGCTTACACAAAGGAAATAAGATTATCCTCCCCCCCCCCATGAGCCCATTTCTTTTGGGATGTTTTTTTTTCTTTTGTTAACTTAATTTTTTGACCAGGTTCAACATTCATGTGATTCAAAACCTGACAGTTTATTATGTACATGAAGATAGAGTGTATCTCTCTCCTCCTAAAGCCACACACATCTAACACCCATTTTCACCCCTGTCCTTCCAGGTATCCATTGTTAGCAGTTTCTTATATATCCTGCCAGAAGTTCTTCATGTATGCAGGGCAAATACAGAAACACGTATTATTGCACTTTCCCTTTTCTTTATACGAAAGGTAGCATAGCATTCTGTACATTTTGTTGGTGTTGTTTAGTGTATCTTCTAGATCTTTCTATAGTGGTACAAACAGAGCTTCTGCATTCATTTTACAGCTGCACGATATTTCATAATACGTATGTGTCCTGTTTGATAAGCCAATTCTCTGCTGTTGGCCATTGCAGTGATTTCCTATCTTTGGCTTTATAAACCAGCCTGTGGGGAATAACCTCATGTCTACATAATTTTGCACATGCTTAAGTACATCCTTATGAGAGAGTCACAAAAGTTAAATTGCCAGGTCAAAGAGTACATGCATTTTTAAATTCTGATAGATATTTCCAAATATCCCCCAATAGTTTCACCAATTTACACTCCCCCTAACAATGTATGAGTTTGCCTAGTTATGAACAGCCTCACCAACCAATTGGGTTTTTGCAAATCTGATGTGCTGAAAAAAATGTATCTGACTGTACTTTTACCTTGGTTTCCTCTTACATTGAGTGAGCTTGAACATTAAGAGCAAAAGCCTCGTGTTCACTTTTCTATAGGTTGTCCAAATCCTCTGCCCCTTTCAATTGGGTTCTTAATCATTCTTTTCTTTCTTTCTTGTTTTTATTTCTTTTTTCAATGGATCTCTATAGGAAGATTTGAATCAAATATGTGGCCTGGTTCTTTGTAAGACCAATATAGGCTTTGTCAGTTACTATCCCAGATCTCAGTGGCACTTAGATGTTACTGAGGTGGTAAAGATAAGGGAGTTAATAATGAAAGAGGCCTCAAGGACATCAACAATAGAAATGTGTATGTAAATAACTAACTTTACTTCCTGACAAGTCAAGGAAAGGCACAAAACAGAACTGTTGCTTCTTTGACCAAGGATAATTAGGGAAGCCTGCTGTAAAATAATCAGTGCTAACCAGCAAGACAAAATCTACAAAGCAGTAGTTTAGTCACTCATTCAACAAATTAATTAGTGAGTCCCTATTCTGTGCCAGGCCCTGTCTCCCTGTTGGCAATACAGCAGCAGATCTAGATATTAGGTGGTAACAAGGGCCATGGAAGTAGTAAAACAAGGAAAGAGGATCTTAAGCATGTGATTGTATGTATATAGTAGAGGCAGAGGTGTGATTTTAAATGGGGAGACCAGAGAAGGCAGCACCAAGAAGGTGGCATTTGGGGAAAGACCTAAGAGAGGTAAAGATGTGAGTCATGGGGAAATCTGTCCACCCAGGCCAAGAAAATAGCAAGCACAAAGGCCCTGATGCAGGACCCTCTCTGTCTATCCCTAGAAAAAGCAAGTGGCTGAAGCAGAGGAAGGAAAAGTGTAGCCAGGATGAGTCCCGAACAGTTGGGTAGAGTAGGTTTAGCTACCCTACTCTCAACTCACTACACACTCTACCACACCTCTTGGTTTGTGACTTTTAAATAGAGAGAGAGGTTCATGTCTATACACACCTCGTCAGAGTGTAAACTGATACAACTGTACACAAGGCATTTTAGCAAACTGTATCAAAAGGCTTAAAATTTTATATTCTTTTTTAGCAATATGAGTTGGAATTTACTCCAGGGCAATGAATAATAGGTGTTATCCTCAAGAAATAATTATTGACAATAACAATGCTAATTGCTGTCTTGTTTATACTTTGCAAAACATGAAAAGCATTAAATATTCAACAAAAAGGACTTGCTAAATAATTATGGTGTGTAAATACAAGCAAATAGTCTGTACTACAGATCTGACTTCTTTATTGATAATGTTCCTACTGATTTAACAGGATGGTTCTCCTGCCTGGTATTTTATTGCAAAAATAATGTGTGAAACATTTTACCTTCCTTCCAAGTGGTGGAAAGTGATTCTTTAAAGGAAAGAAAAAACATTTTGAAACTTTGTCAAAATGAATTATTTGTCTTCCTTGATGAAGACAATCACCATATCCACATAGACAAAGCCTGTAGCAGGCCAAACAGCACTTCCCAACATTCTAACCCTCAGGGATAATTGACCTTCCTTCAAAATGTGTGCAAACTGGACTGATCAATCTTAAAGGATAGAGTTAGAATTAAGGTAAAGCGAATTGTATGGGAGCAGGTATATAACATCACAACTAGAAATCCCAGCACATCTAATACATCTGTTCCCTTTGTTGGTGTTATTTGTTGCCATGGAGTCTATTCTGACTCATGGAGATCCCTTTGTGTGCAAAGTAGAATGGCTTTCTCGGGTTTTCATGGCTGTGACCTTTTGGAAGGAGATTTGCCAGTCTTTCAAGGCACTTCTGGGTGGGTTCAAACCGTCAACTTTTCAGCTATTAGTGGAGCACGTAACCATTTGTACCACCCAGGTACCTTTCATAAACCCAGCCACAGAACCCACAGAAATACTATAATCATAAATGTGCCAAACATCTTCTATATTCTGTGGCAATTCTATCTATTGATACAAGAAAGTACAAGACCCAATAAATCCACTTGCCACTGAATTGATTCCAACTCATGGTGACCCTGTTTGTGTCCAAGTAGAGCTGTGCTCCATAGAATTTTCACTGACTGATTTTTCAGAAGCAGATCACCAGGTCTTTCTTCCAAGCCATCCCTGAGTGGACTAAAACCTCCAACCTTTAGATTAGCAACTGAGCACATTAACCATCTGCCCCACTCAGAGACTCCACAAGATCCAATAACCCATCCTCAAAGTTCATCTACATTTTGGAAAATTAAAAATGGCAAATGATGTGTTTAGCATGACAACTTTGGTATCTCCCATTTAGAAAGTATGTTAATCTATGATTGCACATAAAGCAATTCAAGAATTCAGAAGAAGAATTCTGAAGTTTTTCAATTGCAGTAGTCAAGACAGGCTTCACAGAGAAGGGAGAATCTTAAGAGATATTTCAAGGAATCACTTCTTTTCTCATAGAGGCTTTCTTCTTCATTTCTGAACTACCTAAAAAAGCACGTTACACACAATGATTTACTACATTCTTCACATAAGTACACTACATAAAGGGGAAAGAGCAGAAGAAGCAATAAGGAAATAAAAGCTATAAAGATAAGGAAATAAAGCCAAATCTGTTGCAGTCTATTTGATTCCGACTCATAGCGAACTTCGGATGGAGCAGAACTGCCCCATGAGAGCTTCCAAGTCTAAATATAACCTTTACAGAAGCAGACTGCCACATCTTTCCCCTGAAAAGCAGCTGTTGCGTTCGAACTACAGACCCTTTGGTTCACAGCTGAGCACTTAACTACTGTGCCACCAGCGTTCCTTAAAAATTACAGTAGTTCATTGTCATACCACAGTGAAGTGCCCTAGAATTCAGAGCCTGAGTGTGCATAAAGTAGAAGTGCCTTTGGATTCTTGAAATGCAAACACTTTAAATGAACCAGATTACCAAAGTGTGGTTAACAAATGTTTAAAAGGCCCAAACTTTAAATCACATAGATTTTGCTTTTTCACCTGCTGAGATACCAAACTGATGCCAAGGTACCTGGTTCATGGCCACCACAGGTATTGTCTTCAAAAAATCAGCTTTCTTTTAATTATTTTAAAAACTAAATGTGTACAGCAGTAGCCATTCAATAAACAAACTACTCCTAACTCTCCTCAGCTTCTTGAAAATGACCCTTCCGTTGGAAATCTGGGGGCCAGAAGGTGAACAGCTATTCTAAGCAAAAAAAATTCATACAATCTTGGGGTTCAAGAAGATAGATAAAAAAAAAATATGTATTTTGAGAACACATCTCCCACTTCTACATAAGGTAGTTCAGAATTAAACAAAAAGGGACCATCCAACCTTCCAGGCACCAAATGTCAGGCTAGTTTTTGTGTTGTTTCTTTTTGCTTTTCTTTCCTGAACTGGTATTTATTTCTCAAAGAATGTTCATAGAAAATTTGTTGAACAGGTGAGAACACAATAAAGTAACACTTCCTGGAGTCTCCCGTGGGCCATCAGGTAGGAGCGGCATGAAAAAGAGCCACTGACACAGGAAAGAGGCAAAGGGACTTCATCTTGGGAATTCACATAGCCAGCCTTGCATTAGAGCTCATCAGTGTTCCCACAATAACCAACACCAAGCGACAGGGGAATAGCAAGCTTCTCTGGGGTAGAAAGAGAGGTATAATTATAGAATGAACAATCATGTTCACACTTTTATCCCCCATTTACCTCTCTGTGGGGGAGCAGGTAGCTCTGAAGGCTTCTACGTAGTCACTGTTGCTTCTGATGAAATTTATGGGAGAATGTTTCTAGCTTGGGCTCTTTCACCCACAGCACTATTGGCAATGGGGGCTAGATAATTCTTTGCTGTACAATGCAGTTCTGTGTTTAGCAGCATCCTTGGCCTCTACCCATTAGATACCAATAGAACACCCCCCAGTCTCAACAATCAAAAATGTCTCCAGATACTGCCAATCATCCCCTACGGGGTAAAATTGCCTGGGTTGAGAGGTTTTGAACTAGGAAGTCATTGAGGCAGATTCTAAAGATAAAGGTAATCCATTGCTAAATTTGACACATGGTATATGATATCAATAGGCTCTCCAAGAAACACCAAGGCCAACCCTTAGTCCCAAAATTGAAATAGATTTTTCAGTCTCCAGCCAACAATTTCAATCTCCCAATATATGTCACTTCCTCCAAAACAGTACTCCTGCACTAGACTCTTCTTGTGGACTTCTCCCCATTAGAGTTGGAGCACACCAGGTCCACATCACATCCACAGTCATATTTCCAAGGTTACGGTAGGCAATTAAACACATGATTACTGAATGAATGAATCGCTTCCCAAAATAACACCTCATTTGAGCTACCAGCAGTAAAACCTGTCTCTAGAATTGTCAAAATTACCCAAGAAAATACCTTAAATTTTCCAGTAGATACAGGCTACATGGATTTGTGTAGACAGCCTGATACAATAACTCTTAAGTAAATTCACATTTAAGACACGTTACGGGAAGAAATAAAAGGGAAATCTATGCAGATGGCAGGTCTTTGGGTGGTGCAGAGGGCTTGTACTTGACTATTAACCGAAAGGTTGGCAGTTTGAACAGCCAAGTAGCACAGCAGAAGAAAGGCCTGGTAAAGGCTTTAAATATTAGTCAAGGAAACCCTATGGAACTCTGTTCTACTCCGTAACACACGGGGTGGCCAGGAGTCAGAATCAACTTGATGGCAACAGGATTGATTTTAGTCGACAGATAGCTCGACGTTCCAACCATGCTGCCTTTTAAGGTAACTATCAAATTCCTGGAGGAGACTGAGGAATTGGTGGAGAATTATGAACTGTTCCTGCTTGCTTGTATTTTAATATTAAAATTCTATAATCTTAATATACATGTTACTGGCTTGTTTATGACCGAGTAAATGAAATGAGATACCAGAGTCATTTCTTTGTTTGGAGTTCGTTTCTAATGTTCGCATGTAAGTTACATTTGACTCCATAACCCTTGAGTAAGGTAAAATTCTCTTTATCATTCTTCTACCGAATGTCTCCTGATTAGCTTTGGGTTGCGTTTCCAAGACAACGGAAAGAACATGCTCTTGATTCCCATCTACGAATCTGTCTATCTCTACTCATTGTTCTTTGCCCAAAGTCCTGCATGCCTGTGCTTCTGTTTGAATTATTACAACACTGTGGCCTCTTACTGATCTGTGACATTTCCACATGTTTTTCTAGACTGCTTGGTTAGGCCTTAAATTTCAAAAAGTTCTTTTTTTCCCCCTCTCTCTGAATTTCCCATAGAGTTTTGTCTTTTGGTTCCTGCAAAGGCAAAACCCTTTTATCCTATTTTTAGTCATTCTGTTGCACCAGCAAACCCTGTCGAGAAAAAAATAGCAAAATCATGAAGCCTGTATGGCTGTACTTCTAAGGAGCTGTGTGATAGGAGAAGCTAACTGTCTTTCCCTTGGTGAACTGTGCTCCTCCTCAACCACGTGGAGAGCAACTGACAGATGGACCAGTGGAGGCTGAAAGGCAGATCCATGGGAAAGAAATATCAAGCAGATGGAGAAACGATTCGCTTCAACTCTTTTGCCCTTTCTTCCTCCCCAGGAAAGCTCTCACCTGCCCCATTGGCATCATTATCTACTGGTGACAGATAATGATTTTATAATGACTTTGGGGGTAGTGGGGCAGGAGCTAATGGAAAAAGAAATAGGCAACAGTTTTTGTTTGTTTCAAAGTAAAGAGGGAAAGGGCCCTCTGGAAAGGGTGCACTACTAAAAGTTCATGTTCCCTACTCCCTCTCACTGTGCTGCTCCATCTTCCTTGGGCTTTATCACCTTCCCTTGAGGCAACATTGTCTTGCACGGTGGAGTCCCTGGGTAGTGCAGTTAATATACTTGGCAGCTAACCAAAAGGTTGGGAGTTCGAGTCCACCCAGAGGCACCTCGAAAGGAGAGGCCTGGTGATCTACTTCCAAAAAAAATCAGCCATTGAAAACCCTGTGGAGAACAGATCTACTCTGACACACATGGGGTCCCTATGATTCAGAGTCAACTCAACAGTAACTGGTGGCCTTCACAGTACACAGCCACTCAGAAAGCCCCTTTGGAAACATATTTGAGTAAAAGTTCTGTCTCTTCTTTGTGCTATATACATCGTTCTCATTCCAAACAGACTGATAATATCTCAACATCCTTACAGTCTAGGTTAAAAATACAGCTAAGGGACAAATATGGTCAGCTCAACATTATTCAGGTTGATATGACAATCTAGGTTTGCTGAACCCTGTCTTTGCTACCTGTTCTGGTTACCTAAGTGTCACTCTGAGAAGAAATATACCACAAATGGGATGGCCTTAACAAACAGGAGTTTATTCTTACAATTTGGAGGCTTTAAGTCCAAGTTCAAAGTGCCAGGCTCTAGGGGCTGGGTGAAAGCCCCTCAACCTTGGGGTCCAGCTCTGCCTCCTGCTCCCAGCCCACTGGAGCTAGAGGCATTTCTTCACTCAGACAGCCACTGGCTGCTGAGGCTGAGAAGCTTCAAGGTTGACAAATAAAAAAGCACAGTCCCGATGTTACCAATCCACACGGCAGGCCATTAACTTAAGTCCCCTGTAAGTCCCAAGGTTGGCAGAGTATAGCAGGCTGCTGAGCAACGACACAGCTACATGCAGGGTCCAAGCGTGCCAAGGCTAGAGACCATTCTCAAAACTTCTCCTTATATACAGGAAGCAGACCACATACCCAAAGGCAGCTACTCAGTTGCTCCCAGTAGATTCTACCGTGGAGTTGATTACCAGTCTCATCATGGGGAATACTATATCCAGCTGCCCAGCCACTCAAACAGGCCTAGCCAAGTTGACATACAAACATAACCATCACACTACCCTTCCCAAACATGTTTCAAGAGGGACAGACATTCTTTCTGAGTCACATGGATGAGCAATGACTGCCACAGAAGACTATGGAAGCAGGACTAGTGAGCATATACCCCCCTACAGTAGAGGGTCCAGATGGTACCATAGAGTGGGGATGTCATTTCAGACTGTCTCCATCAGTGACCTGATGGCATTCAGAGGATAGCAGAGGGCTAAGGAGGAAGCTTTAAGGCTTCAGAAATGGATATTACTCTGCAAAATACCATTTGAATTATGATGCTGGTACAGAATATTGAAAAATACCATGGACTGCCAGAAGAGCAAACAAATCTGTCCTAGAAGAAGTATATATAGTTGGACTGCTCATTGGAAGCGAGAATGACAAGAATTGGTCTCACCTACTTTGTTGTCAGAAGGGACCATTTCCTGGAGCAGGATATCAAGCTTGGAAAAGTAGAGAGTCAGAATAAAAGGTACCATTACTAGTCCATTTTACTGACAAGGAAACTGAGATGGACTGACACAATGGCTGCAATGATGGGCTCAAGTATAGCAAGGATTGTGAGGATGGCACACAACTGGGCAGTGTTTCGATCTGTTATACATAGGATTGCTATGAGTCAGAGCCAACTCAACAGCACCTAATAACAACAGCAACCGAAAAATATAGAAGGAAGTAAGGAAAAGGGAGAACTGGATCACACATGGAGGCCCAGTGCTCCATTTTATGTGCATACTGCTGACAAAAACCACATATGTTAATCTTAGTAATAATTCAGTCCATTTATTTTTCAGGTGGGAAAATGTGCTACTAGATACCATTGGCTTGCAATATGATGGAAATTTGCAGAGAAAACTATCTGTTTTCACAGCATCTTGAATAGTCATCATGAAGACTATGGGACAACTGCAAGAAAGTGCCTGAGAGGCAGTGGCTTAGAGTAGGTGCTGGGCACTGGATACACACTTTCACACTTCATCTTCACCCAGCCCTGACTTATAGGGGTTACTACTTGCAGTAAATGAATGAAGATACCAAATCTTAGCAAATTTTAATAACTTCTCCCAAATATTTACACACTGTCAGAGTGATCAAGGCCTCTCTAGGATGAGACCAAAGACAGAAATCATAAGGAAAATAATAATTTGATACAAAGCAGGTTAAAAACTTCTGCATTCCAAAAAGCACCATTAAAATTTTAGAACAAATAACAATTTGAGAAAATATTTGCAACAGATATGAATAGATATGCTCTACCTCAGCATAAATATCCTTAAAGATCTCTTAGAAATTTGTAAGGAAAAAATGGATATCCTAAAGAAAAATAATGGTGCTCTAGTGGAATAGTGCCTAAGGCATTTGACAGCTAACCAGGAGGCTGGCAGTTCAAACCCACCAGCCACTCCCCAAAAGGAAGACTGGGCAATCTACTTCCGTGGAGATACCAACTCAGAAACCCAAGGAGAGGTTACTATGAGTCGAATTGATTCAACAGCAGTGAGTATGTATGAATATGTATGTAAAGAAAAATAAAAGGGCAAAGATATATTCATGCAATCCACAGAGGAGGAAATGTATGCTCAATTAATATCCAGAAAAGGTGAACCTTAATAGTAATAAGAGAAGTACAAAGTAAGACAACAAAGCATACCACATTTGGCTATCACAATGGCAATAGAAGAAATGCTTACTGATGGGAGAAGATATAGCAAAAATACTCTCATACACTGTTACTGTGAAGAAAAAAAACTAAAATAAAAAGCAAAAGCCCTTTACTTGATTACAGTATATTCAATATATTTATTTTTAATCCATAACATTGAGGGTGATGAATTTAGTCATTAGAATTTCTATTCTGGCAAAACCTCTACAGCAGGGTTTCTCAACACTAGTGACATTTTGGACTGCATAATTATTTGCTGTGAGGGGCCATACTGTGCATTATAGTAGGTTTGGCAGCATTGATAGCCTCTACACACTAGATGCCAGTAGCACCTCCCCAGTTATGACAATCAAAATGTCATTCCCAGACATTGCCAAATGTCCCCTGGGAGGCTAAGTTACCCAGGTGAGAAGCACTAAAGTGCTTCAAAACTTGCCTTTAAAAAAAAAAAAAAGACAAATTTTGCAAAATGGGCATTAAAAGTCATAAATATAATGTTTTAATTGCAATAAAGGGGATGCGATGCATAGCAAAGCTCACCTGAAGAAGTTAAAAAATAATAATAGTAAGTCACTAGAAAACAACAGGAATGGAAATTCAGTGTAAAAACATGAATATCCTAATACCACTTCAGGAAAATTTTATACTGTTTTACATTACCATTTTTCCCCTCACACACAACTATAGTAAACTCTAGTACCTGGTTTTTGTCTGTCCGCAGCAAGCTTTTCCATCTCTCTTTTGTGAATAGCAGACACTGACCTACTGGCTACTGCCAATGTAGATATATGGCCAGGCAGGCCAATGACAGTGTCCATTTCCCTGGTAACAGTGATTGGTCCAAGAGATACACATGTGATTCAAGCAAATTAGTTCTGGTGATTAACCTATGAGGGTTGGGAGAAAAGAGGTCCCTCTTTCTGCCAGGAGTTATTAAGCTGAACTATTGGCAGCCATGCTCCCTCCATGCAATAAGAAGGAAATTAGACCAACACTTAAGAAGAAGCAAAGACAAACAGAGAAAGAGGGCAGATGTCATAACAGTGTTGAGTTTCCAGTCCTTAACACTTTTTTATTTCAGTTCTTTAAGCTTCTCCAATACTCTTCCTACATATGTGAAAGAATAAATTATCATTTATGCTAAGTGACTTTGAGTTAGGTTTCAGTCACTTGGAATTAAAAAATTCCTAACTAACACATCAACCCTACCGTGTCTGCTCACTAGTCTGAGTTATTATCTTGTTATTCCCTGAAGAGAGACAGAAACACAAAACACAAATTGAGATTGCACAGCCTAACCTTATAGCCAAGCTGGAATGATTTTTGGCTCCTAAATTCTGGAACACATACATTTCCTAGTCCATATTTCTGATATAGCCTTCAGCACCTAGTAGCTACTTTTCTTCTCCAGGACCCCTAAAAAAGTCATGAATGGACTTCAGGAATTAGTTCAGTATTTCCCATACACCACTATTTCTTTAAGATATTAATAAATGCTATGGATAGAATGGGAGCTCTGATAGTGTAGTGCCTAAGGCACTTGACTGCTAACCAGAAGGCTGGCGGTTCAAACTCACCAGCCACTCCTCGGAAGGAAGGCTGGGCAATCTACTTCCATAGTGATACCATCTCAGAGACCCAAGGAGGGGTCGCTATGAGTCGGGTCCAACTCAACAGCACATAACAACAACCACAACAACCACATGGATAGAATAATAGCTAATAATGGCTAACAGGGTATGTTCTAATTCATGTGTTATACATTTTTCATAACAACCTTATGATGTAGGTACCATTACTAGTCCATTTTACTGACAAGGAAACTGAGATTCAGTCTTGCCCAAAATCCAACATTCACAGAAAAAGCCCAGTCAGAACTCAGTCCACATATGTCTGACTTGAAGCCCATCTGGTAGCATAGTGCCTAAGGCATTTGACTGCTAAGCAGAAGGCTGGTGGTTCAAACACACCAGCCACTCCTCGGAAGGAAGACTGGGCAATCTACTTCCGTAGTGATACCACTGTGGAAACCCAAGGAGGGGTCGCTATAAGTCAGATCCAACTTGACAGCAGTAGACTGCCACTGACGTAATTTTAAAAAGTTCCTTTATTGCAAGACTTCTCAGAGGGTTTAGTATACTAAGGTCTCTGGGTGGCAAAAAACAGTAATCTTCCATGAAGATTACAGCCAAGAAAACCCTATGGAGCAGCTCTATTCTGGAACAAACGGAGTTTCATGTGTCAAAATGAAGTCATGAGTCAAAATGAACTCCATGGCAATAGACTGGTACATTGCAGTGAATTGCTTAATATGGCCCTTTTCTAGCCATCATTCTCCATTTTGTGATATACCATAAATCCTAATCCCTATGTCTTTTTGGGAGCTCTGGTAGCGTAGTACCTAAAGCACTTGACTGCTAACCAGAAGGCTGGAGGTTCAAACCCACCAGCCACTCCTCGGAAGGAAGGTTGGGCAATCTACTTCTGTAGTGAGACTGCCTTGGAAACCCAAGGAGGGGTCACTCTGAGTCCAACTCCAGGGCACATAACTACAACAACAACATGTCTGTTTTGGTTGGGATGCATCTTGAGTCCTGCTTTGCTGGAGAGTATGACTCAAGTCACCACCCATTGTGTGATGTTTTGTAAATTCTATTCTCTATGCCTGTTTAGAGGGAGCTCTGGTAGTGTAGTGCCTAAGGCACTTGACTGCTAACCAGAAGGCTGTCAGTTCAAACCCACCAGCCACTCCTCAGAAGGAAGGTTAGGCAATCTACTGTCATAGTGTTACTGCCTCAGAAACCCAAGGAGGGGTCACTATGAGTCGGGTCTGACTCAACGGTACATAACAACAACAGTGCCTGTATAGGGTGGGATGTATCTTGAGTCCCACCTTGCTGGAGGGTGTGACTCATTCATTTATATATATATATATGAATGTTCTGGGAAAGTTTGCTCTCTTGCTCCGGTTCTCCGGTTCTGCGTTTGGTTCATCATCATCTTACCCCTGGACTTGAGACAGCAGCCGTCATCTGACCTGCCAATTTGGGTTCACCAACCCCTGCAACCACATGAGTTGGGTCCTCCAGACCTACCCACAGACCTGGGACTTGCCAGTCTTCCAGCCTTCCAGTCTCCACCATCACCACGTGAGCCATTACCTTGGGAGTTTGTGAGTTCTGTGAGACATCACAGTGAACTATGGAACCCTAAGACCGGAGGGAGATTATTGAGGGGAGGAGGAGGAGTTGATGTCAGAGATGATGGAGTGGTACGGCTGTTTGGAAAAGTTGGACATTTGGGACATCTTTAACCTCTGCCTCATAAGGACCAGCCTTGTGCTGATCTTTCTAAAAGAAATTATTCAAGCAGTTGGGTTGGGGTATTTTTTGTTTGTTTGTTTAGTATATGTCTCCTGTGAATCTCCATATGTTGTCCAAAATATTTCCCAAATGCACTTATCCAAAAAACTATTTTCCCCCTTGGCGCATATCTTGTGGCAATGGTTTCTCAGGGGGTACCTTTTGGAAAATGATTTGAGACCATTTGCCTCCTCCGTTCCTCAGGAAAAAAGAACTGCTGAACAGTCTTGGCCAGAAATGAAGTGGAAAGTAGCAGAGAAAACTCTTTCCTTTAGTTCCATGTTGAATTATCATCACCTGCATATTTGGCATTGTCTCCAGAAAAGCAGCCCAAAGACAAATTCTTCTGAGTAATTCTTTCCAACTCACACAGGACAGTAAAATATCAGTTAACTGCAGCTTTCACTGTGCAAACTACCAGAAGGTGAATAGTAAAAGAAACTGAATGCTTATGTTTCGGTTAACATGAATCTGAACATCTCACTCCCTACTTTAAAACTGACTCAGGACCTATAGCATATAAACCTTACACAGACTGGCTCTAATCTGCCTTCAAGTTCCCCACTCCCACATACACAAACAAAGACGAAATTAAGTCACACATGCAAATACATTTTCCCTTAAGATCACAGACAGACTACTTGTTAGGCTGTTAGGGGCACTGCTTAAAATAAGCAATCACCCAAGCTCACCAGGTCAGTATCAATTAACCACTTGTGCCATGGCCTACTTGAGTGTAGGATGAAATTACAGAAAGTTTTGGGGTCAGGTGAGGGTCTGGGTGTTAATCTGGGTTCTGCCACTCCCAAAACTCTGTGACTTGGGACAAGTTACATAACCTGTCGGTCCTCAATATCCTCATTTGTAAAATTGTAGCAACATTTGTACCTTTCTCAAAGGATTCTTGCTCTGGGATGATGATATAGTAATACACTCTAAACTTCAAACTCATTGCCCTCGAGTCAGATCCGACTCATAGTCGACCCCTTTGGGTTTCCGAAGCAGTATCACTACGGAATAGATTGCCCAATCTTCCTTCAGAGGAGTGGCTGACGGGTTTGAAGCACCACCCTTCTGGTTAGCAGTCAAATGCCTTAGACACTATGCCACCAGAGGCTCCGATGTAGTAATAGGCATTACAGAAACTTGCAATCTCTTTCCTAGACACATCAAGCAGTTAACTATTTACCTGAGCCTGCCAAGTTCTGTACCTCCTGCCTTTGTTCACACTGTTCATTCACTTTACTTTGTATGTCTTTCCTCTCCCCTTGGGAGCTGCAAATGGGTAACACCTTTGGCTGCTTAACCAAAATGCTAGAGATACAAGTCCACCCGGAGGTGCCTCAGAAGAAAGGCCTGGCAAGCAACTTCTAAAAATCAGCCATTGAAAATCTTATGGGGCACATTTCTACTCTGACACATATGGGGTTGCCCTTTCTCAGAGTTGACTCAATGGCAACTGGTACTGGTGGGTCTGCTACAAAAATTCCTACTTAGACTTTAAATCCATGTCATGTGCTAGCTCCCCTGAGATTTCCCTTAGTCCAGAGCCTCCCAAGCTGGAAGTAACGACCCCACCATCTATCTTCCACAGTGCATATCACCACCTATTAGAGCACATTTGGCACTTTATCATATTAGTTTATATGAATTCCTAGAGGGTAGGAGGTCATGTCTTATTCCTCTCTGCATCTCCAGTTCAAACCAGACAGCATGGCAAGGAGCAGCAGCTCAATAAATATTTTTCAGACAAATGAATGAATGAATGAATGAATGGCTTTTTCCTTAAAAACAATTCAGAGATTAAAAAAAAAAAAAAAAAAAAGTGGAAGGATTACTCAAGCCACTGATGCATTTTTAAAATCTAGAATTCTTGCAAAGAAAGCCTCAGGCACTTCTTTAAGCAACATCTACTTATTGTCTCATTGGACAGAAATAGAAACTGAGCCTCTCAGAGGTGAGAGTGAGGCCTATTCCAGATTTGTTTTCCTCATGGAGAAATTCTGTGGAAAACAGGATGAGATTCATGCTCTTGATTGTCTTTCCTTCACTCAGAGCTCTAGCACTTTGGGAATCAGTATTTCAACTGGAAAGTCCATTATTTTACAAACACAGGCACACACTTCCTCTCTCATTTTGGTTTTTGGATATTTGCATTTCAAATTCCTCTTCAGCTGCTATAATGCCAATGACTGCTCACCTCCTCTCCGCCCCAACTCCTCCCTGCAAACCCTGTCACTAGCTAATGTGTGCTGATCTTCCCATGCAAGAGGCAGAGCTCAGGACCAGTTCCCTATCTCAGCACCCAGACTCGTTGCCACAGGAAATACTGGAGCTTTTCCACCATCCTGGCGAGCCAAGCACTCAAAGTTTCCAAACCTGCTGATCAAAAAACAATAATGCGAAACTTCTTTTTCCACCTCTCTCCAGCAACAGCAGAACTCTAAACACCACCCCAGGAAATTCGATTGCATCAGATTATCAGTTCAGGCCTTCTGCAGAACACAGTCCTGTGCTAAGCCTCCACAGGCTGCCACCTGACAGCTCACGTGCACAGAATTAGTCATTGTGAACAGCAGTTCATAATGCAACACGCTGTACAACCACACTAGCACAGGATGGCATTAGCCTTTCTTTCTCTTCCTTGGGTCCTTAAGTTTCATTCCTCAGATGAGCGCAGTTTTTGAGTAAGTGTGAGAGTTTTGGGGTCAGATAAGGATCTGGGTGCTAATCTGGATTCTGCCATTCCCAAAACTCTGTGACTTTAGACAAATTATATAACCTGTAGGTCCTCAATATCCTCATTTGTAAAAGTGGAGCAACATTCGTACCTTTCTCAAAGGATCTATGCAAAGATTTTACATGTAAAGCAACGAGAATAATATTTGCTCTGGGATGATGACGTAATAATAAACTCTACACTCCAAACTCATTGCCATCGAGTCGGATCCGACTCATAGTTGACTCATAGTCGACCCCTCCTTGGGTTTCCGAGGCAGTATCAATATGGAAGTAGATTGACCAATCTTCCTTTGGAGGAGTGGCTGGTGGGTTTGAACCGCCAGCCTGCTGGTCAAATGCCTTAGGCACTACGCCACCAGAGCTCCAGATGTAGTATAGGCACGGATAATCTGAATGAATAAAACTGGGGGAACAAGTCTATTGTCTCATCTAGTAAAACACATAAAGGCCCCACTGCATGGTAGCCTTTTTTCCCTCTAAGTATCCTAATAGAACTGGCCAAACCATTATGCATGTAAAGAATAAATAATAATTATAAATCCAAGAAGGTTAGAATAATTTTAAATCCGGGAACCTTTTAGAGAGTTGACACTTTTTTTTTTTTTCAGAGTTTTAAAGGATGAGCATAAGTTTGTAGGCAAATGACTGGGTTGGGGAGGAAGATTAAAAGTAAGATCCTTAATGAATGGACCTGCATGGCAAAGGTATAGAGAACTGCCTGAGCAGATACTTTGATGGAACAGAAGAGGCCCATTTTCTCTCCTGACAACAGGCTTTAGTACCCTGAGAACAGGGAAGAGGCTGGGATTTGACTCTTCTAGATCCTTTCTCCTCAAAGAGAAGTAGATGTCATCTTGGGGTATGAAGCAGTTAAGAGTCACTAAAGAAAGACCAAAGGAGTTTTCTGTTCTCTGCACAGCAGAAGACCTGCCCTGTTAATGCTGTACAAAGTCCCCAACTGCAGGTCCATCCAACCATGCACAGTGTATGAAAGCTTAAGGTCAGAGGTATTTGGTCTGTGTAAATAGAGCAGTCTGAAAGCAGAGCCTTAATTCCATTTTAAGATCTTGACATGAGTCTAGAATCCACATTGAATTTCAAAAGCTGCCTTTTCTAAGGGAAATTCCTCTAACCTTGATGCTGACCCAAACCAAACCAAACTCACTGCGGTCTTGCTGGCCCCAACTCACAGCAACCCTTCTTTGGGTTTCCAAAGTCGTATCTCTATGGAAGTAGACTGCCCAATCTTCCTTCTGAGGAGTGGCTGGTGGGTTTGAACCACCAGCCTTTTGGTTAGCAGTCAAATGCCTTAGGCACTATGCCACAAGAGCTCATATACCCTAAAGGAGGCATTCTTTTTCTCTGAGATCTGGCAGGTGCAGGATATCACAATCTATTCCCGGAGGGTCTTTCCACTATGGTCAAACAGATGCAAGATGTGATAGTTTATATCCAAAGGGTATTGATGCACAGCATTTTCAGTGGATCTTTGCAGTGGACCCTCAGAAACAGAGATGATTGAGAAAAACAATTTTTATGGCAGGCTATCTAGAAAACCTGTCCTGTCACTGTCCTGTGACCATCCTGTAATGAGCTGAAGAGTGCATATGGTTGCAATTATGTACACCTAACCTGGTAGCATAGTGGCTAAGACACTTGCCTGCTAACCAGACGGCTGGCGGTTCAAACCCACCAGCCACTCCTCGGAAGGAAGGTTGGGCAATCCTACTTCCGTAGTGATACTGCCTCGGAAACCCAAGGAGGGGTCGCTATGAGTCGGGGTCGACTCGACGGCAAACAACAACAACAACAACAACAACCAATCATGTAGGAGCTTTGGTAGCATAGTGCCTAAGGCACTTGACTGTCAACCAGAAGGCTGGCGGTTCCAACCCACCAGCCACTCCTCAGAAGGAAGGATGGGCAATCTACTTCCATAGTGATACTGCCTTGGAAACCCAAGGAGGGGTCGCTATGAGTCAGGTTCGACTTGATGGCATATAACAACAACCACCAATTATACAATCCTACTTAGAGTTATCCACCTATCCCTGATAAATCCCCACTTTCAGATACACTGCCTTTGAGTCCCCTGATTGTCTTTTAGCCAATTATGATTTTGTAACTTTTAGTTCTCGCACCAACTGTACAGAAATGTTTTCTTCCTCACTGTCTGGCGGAGTAGCCATTCTCACTCTATGAATTTGAACATCTTCCTGGTCCAGACTGTTTCTATCTCCCAATAAATCTATTTGACTTTTACTTAAGCATGATGTTGCTGTATGACAGCAGTGACACTCTCCCTCTACCACCACGAACTTCCCTCACAGGGACAGATCCAGCAAGCTCCCCCACTCACCACGTTCTTTTTCCAGTGAGCCAGCGAGTCACCCTAAAATGTTTATGTTGCACCCAGTAATCTGAGAGAGAGTGGACACAACTCCACCTGGGGCCTGGTAAGTCCTTGGCCCAGCAGCTCCCCGGTAGCCATGGTTTTCATGTATACTAAGACACAGAAGAGCCAGTAATTACTCAACTGCACTCATGGCTGTGTCTTATCAGAGTTCTCATGTTTAGAAATATTTCTCATTTAAAAAAAAAAAAAAAAATCCAGTTAGAAAACACATTTCCCCGTTTTCAAGTCTTTCACTATTTTATCCCTCTGGTTATGAAGCAAAACCCCACATCCACCAACAAAACAAACAAAAAACAAAACCTACAGATTTTCACCTCTTACCTCCTTCACTCTAGGAGTCTCTGTCAAAAACTCCCTGGATTTTATGATAGAAATCTCTTCCCTCTAGTTTTTATCTGAGTTCCTCCATGAGTTTGTGGAAATTTATCTTAAGATAAAGCAACTGTCAAGACCCATACAATCAGCATGGACATATGGCCACACTTTGAAAAGATTTTCTAGAAACACCGAGATGACAAAGGACCCAGGGGCCACGGAGGAGTTAGTGAGGAACAGAAGGATAGCTGCCTGTGGGGCCACTCCTACACAGATACATAGATGAATCCACGAATTCCTGACCACGTTAATTTAAAAATAAAACCAGAAATGCTAAGTGGCAGCCCATGGCATAAATTTAGAAATTTTGGGGGAAGGTGACCTGAAGTTCTAGTTTGAAAGCCAGTATTACAGCTTGCATCCTGAGGTTGCCTGTCTGTTTACTGCTATCCCTAGGATGACATTCTGAATGGATTTTCTTAAATGCTCATTTTCTGCACTTTTTAGCTTGTTCAAAGCTTCCCTACAACCTGTCTGTACTCACTGGAAGCTGGTGAAATAAAAAGGCTGATAAGAAGGAAAACTGATAGAGGACTCCCAACTCAGTGTTGGCATTTTGCTAATTGAATACCTTTTGTTTCTCCTCTTTTCTCAATTAACAGGATGCTGACAGCTTAAAATTCATTTTATCTGCACTCAGTTCTAGCAACCAGAAGACGCAATCTGCTAATATCTCCTTTGATAAGGACTCAGCAGTTAAAATAAATAAATAAAAGCCAAGCTAATAACTAAAGAAAAACAATCATTAAAAATAATTAAAAAAAAAAAAAAAACGATTAGTGAAGGAACCTGAGGGAAAAACAATTAGAACAGGTTACCAAACATCTTATCATTTTATGATTACTCTATACATTGCCTTGCTTAGAAAAAAAAAAAGGTCAGGAATTATAAATCCTTGTGGAACACTTGAGTTCTGCTGACACGTCTGGTAATAGGGGCAGATTCTGAGGCCTAATTATCTGAAGCATGAATCTGACGAGTGAGGTCAAAGGAAACCCCATTCCACTTGACACCTCAGAATGTAATTTTTAGAATTTCAAATCAAGGTCAACTCCTCCAAACTTTATAGAGGCAAGATGTTATAAGAAAGAGAACAAGTTTTGGAATCAGACAGACCTAGATTTGAATGCAAAAGGAAGTGATGTTTTAAGCCGGGCCACCTGATTGCCAGGTTTGCATTTTGTTTCTGACTGCAGAGAAAACAGACTGGAATGGAACAAAGATGGACATTGTACAGTCCAGTAAAAAAAGTGAATGTAAATGGTGGCTTAGGCTGGGGTGGTGGCACTGGAGATAGAGAAAGTAATAGATTTAAAAACTACTTAAAAAATAAAAAGTAGCAGGAATCAATGATGGATGGACTGGATATAGGGGGAAAGGTAGAAGCTGGAATCAAGAATGACCCAGAATTCTGTGTCACATAATAGAATGGGTGGAGTGTCTCTTATCGAAACAGGAGTACTCCAAATAGAAGAACTTGTTGATCACTATCAAGTTAATGAGTGTGTAGACTCATCTAGAACATCCCCTGGTAAAGTCTCAGCCATTAACATAAGAGATTCCACTCATTCACCTTTACCTTGTAGACCTATTTGTTTTACTGCAGCTTCCATCTAAAAAGAATGTCTTAAGAAGGTGGGAGGCAGCAGTATAGCACCTGTAGCCACAGATTGGACTCACCATAGTATGGACTGCATATATGCTAATAATAGTTTCACTACCTTCTAGCCTTGAAGTAAACGGCTTTCTGTGAATCAGGTTTACTCAACTGTAAAATGGGGAAAATAATGGTACCCATCATGTAGGTTTCTTAAGATGAGTGCTAAGATGATGATGATAACAGCTAAAACACAACACTGTGCCAAACCACTGCCACAGAGTCAGTTCCAGTGGATAGCAACCCTATAACACAGAGTACAACTGCCCATAGAGTTTCCAAGGCTGTGAATCTTTACAGAAGCAGACTGCCTAATCTTTCTCCCAAGGAACAGCTGGTAGGTTCACACCCCCTACCTTTTGGTTAGCAGTTAAGCACTTAATCACTGTGCCATCAGAGTTCCTATATTATTAAATAGTTCACATGTAGTAATTCATTTAATCCTCACAACAGCCATACGATGATGGTACACGGAGTCCCTGGGTGCCACAAATGGCTAAACACTCCACTGCAAGCTGAAAGGTTGGTGGTTCAAACCCATCCAGCAGCATCTCAGAAGGCAGTCCTGACAAACTGCTTCTGAAAGGTCACAGACTGGAAAACCCTGTGGTGCAGTTCTACTCAGCACACACTGAGTCGCCATGAGTTGGAATCGACTGCACAGCAACCAACAACAATAATGTGGGTACTAAGTGCTTAAGGCATTTGACTGCTAACCAGAAGGCTGGCAGTTCAAACCCACCAGCCACTAATAAATGGAGAAACTTTTGTGTAAGGTGAATATATGCTATCCCCATTTCACTCCCCAGCTGTACTCTGTTAGAGTACAGGCCAGAACAAGTACTTAAAAACCGAAATAATCTTTTTTTTTTTTGGTAGTTGGTCCCCAGCACTTAATGAGCTTATTATGACTAAAAACCTGAATAGCAAATAAATTCACTCACATACAAGAGCATTCTCTGGGAAGTTACAGAACTGAGAGTGAGAATTAATGACAAGTGCCTGACATTTTTCTAAAACTGAAGTAGACATTTCAAACATCTTAGAAAAAATTTCCAGGCTATGATGAATTCAGCCACACACTAAAATATAAACTCTAGAAGCCCAGCAGATATAAATTACTGTTTTGAGAAAAACTCAGCATCTGCCTGTGGGTACTCTTTGGAATATTCCCATGAGGAGGTAAGGTGGCTGCCTATTCAAAAGGATGATCGCATTTCAAAAGAGTTTCAACTCAAATCTCAGCTGACCTGCTGGTGATACATATGTGGCTGCAGTAATTGTGAAGAGTAAAGAATAATTGCACTCTGCACTCTTGTCAGTAAATATAATATTGTATTCACTGCCATCTGCAAAGTTGATGATTGCATTGAAATAGGAGAATTTCATAAATAATTTTAAGGTTTAATAATGTTGTTGTTTTTGTTGTTATGTGCCGTCAAGTCGGCCCCAACTCACAGCAACCCCTCCTTGGGTTTCCGAGGCAGTATCACTACGGAAGTAGGATTGCCCAACCTTCCTTCCGAAGGTTTAATAATAATAGGTTTAATAAAGGTTTAATAATTATGCTAATGTGTAAGATAGCATTTATTTTAAGAATTACATTTAAAAAAATTAATGACACTAGATAATATTCACCATATACTTTCATTTATTCATTTGTACCTATTAACATTTAAATATTATTGTTTATCCCACAACACATTCACTCCAATGGCAAGGACTAAGGCCATCTAGAATTTTCATGCATTGCTGGTAAATAGTAGGATCACTTTAAAGAAGAGTTCTGTCAGTTTCTTATAAATTATATACACAGTTAATATATGACCCAGCAATTCCAGTCCTAGGTATCTACCAATGAGAAATGAAAACCTATTTCCACACAGAGACTAGTATGTAAATGTTCACAGCAGCTTAATTCATAAAACTGGAAACAACCCAAATAAATATCCATCAATTGATGAATGGATAAATAAATTTTGAAATATCACCCACACAATGGAAGGCTATTCAGCAAAAAAAAAGAATAAACTACTGACACACAGCAAGAGAGATGAACTGAAGTGTATTATGCTACATCAGGGGTCAACAAACTTCAGGCCCTGTGTTTGTAAATAAAGTTAACAAAATACACCCGTTCAGTTATGTATTGTCTATTACTGCTTTCAATTTATAAACAACAGAGTTGAGCAGTTCCAACAAAGATTATATGGCCCAGAAGCCTAAAATATTTACTATCAGTACCTTTACAGAAGTTTGCCCATCGTTGTTATAAATAAAAGAAGCCAGATACAAAAGACCATGTACTGTATGATTCACTTAGATGCAACTCTATTAAAAGCAAAACTCTAATGATAGACTTTCCCTGAGCTATATCACCATCTTTCATTTGTTGTTGTTGTTGTTATGTGCCCTCAAGTTGGACTCAACTCATAGTGACCCATCCTAGGGTTTCCAAGGCGGTATCACTACAGAAGTAGATTGCCCAACTTTCCTTCCGAGGTATGGCTGGTGGGTTTGAACCTCCAGCCTTCTGGTTAGCAGTCAAGTGCCTTAGGCACTATGCTACCAGAGCTCATTTAGATGTACTTCTATTAAAAGCAAAACTTTAATGATAGACTTTCCCTGAGCTAAATCACCATCTTCCATTTAGACTCTTAAAACAGCCTCCTGGCTGCAAAATCCGGTCCCACCAATCTATTTTCCACACAGCCAACAAAGTGGAAGCCACCAAGATTTTCAAGTAGCTCTTCTGCTTTCATACTTTCAATTGTTCCCCTCAACTGCTCCCCAGGATACTTAGGCTTAAATCCAGAATTTTCAACATGCCCTAGAGGGGCCTGCAAAATCCACCCTTTCCCACCTATTCCGATTCATCTCCGGCATCTCTCTCTCCCTTTCTCCCATGCATCCTGTGTAAACTACACTGGCCATATTTCAGTGGCTCAGACATGCAAAGTTACTTCTACTGAACTTAACCTTCCCCTCTTCTTCATTTTTCCTTTTCTCCCTGAGCCACCTGGAATCACTCTTAAAAACTTCCCTCTCCCTCATTTGTTAACCTTTATCAGAGTTTTCATTTCTTTTCTTTCTTACCAGAAGGGAAAAAGAAAACCTTTGGAAAAATTCCAATACAGTAATTGTATAGTAAAAAAGTTGACCTATTCAAAGAGAAGGTCAGGCCTTTGCCCTTGGCTCCTAAGAGGTAATCTTTGTTTGTCTAGGAGTCTTGGAATAGCCAAATAGTAACGTGTGATTTAGGCCAAGAACTGGCCACATCATATAGTTTTAGGAGGGTGAGTCATGCTAGAAAAACCAAGGATGTGATTTAGGGCTGGAGCTTAACATCACACTGTACCTGGTGACCTGGAGACTAAAATCAATCCATATAGGCAATCAATCATGCCTATTTAGTGAAGTCCTAATGAATACTCTTAACTTCCCAGATGAACTTCCCTGGCTAACAATACTTTGTGCATATTATCACACAGCAATACTGGGAAAGTAACATGTCCTGACTCTACAGGAAGAGGACAACAAACGTCCACATCTGGACCCTCCCAGCCTCTGCTGTATGCATCTCCTTCCTTGGCTGATCTTTATCTGTATTCTTTCCCTGCAATAAACCATAGTTATGAGTATAATGGCTTTCAGTGAGTTCTCTGAGTCCTTTTAGCAAACTACTGAACCTGAGAGGTGTTTTTGGAACCCGTTCCCAAAATTTGCAATTAGTGTCAGAAGCAAAGGCAGTCTTTGTGTGCAGACTGTGCCCTCTAATCCTTGCAGTTTGGGTACCTCTGTGCAATTACATGCTTTGCTTATGGATCAGAAGACAAGAGGGGAAATTCTCCGAATTCATAATATCATAGAGTCTATCATAGAGTCCAACCGCTGGTAGAAGTAAAGAGAAGGAAGACAACATCAATGTCTGCAAATCAGGGGAAGAAATGAAATAGAGTGACTAGAAGACCAAAGAAGCCAGGGAAAGTTCCCTGGAAAATTATACCTTAGGAGGTCTCTACATCCATGGCAAGTATATTGCCCCTTAGACCCACCCCTCTATATTTGACTAATCCCTATCCCTCAAATATCCCACACTCAATTCAGTTCTAAGACTCGGCCCTAGGCCATAAGTCTTTCAGATATAAAAGGGTCCTCTGCCTTCACAAAGCCAGAGAATACTCCCCACACATACACACCCCACCTCTGGATCACTATAGTGGTGGGAGCCAATATCCCTCCAGCATGCCCAACTGGAACCATCAATATATTTTTCCAAACAGCACCAAATTCTCCGAGCAATTTTCATCTATGCTTTTGTTAATTCAAATTGAGATTTTAGAGATACTCAGGAAATACTGATACAGCTGGGTGTTTCAGATCTATTTTGCCAAATACAGTATTTAATCTACTATCAAATGTCTTCCAAATTTAAGATTATAAGCTAGGATTTTGAAACATATTTGGTCTTAAATTAGGGGTTACCTAAAGAGTTTTATTCACACTTGGTCTTTTTTGCTTTGACATAAATATTAACCCAGTGGGAGGAAGATACTTCTTTCCATGTTTGTTTTAAAAACTTCCAGTGTACAGGAAAAATAATTCATGTGTTCCATCAGGCATTTCATTACATCTGGTCTGTTTTTATATTTTTTTCCAGCATTATTTTTTGTAATTAAGATAAGAGAAAGATTTGAGTCAAACCAAATTTCTTCTTCTCATTTCACTGTCTTAAAAAAAAAAAAAAAAAGCAAGGTTTGCTTGAGAAATGGAAGCAAACTAGAGCACTTGTGTAGACACCCTATTTTTCAGGTGCAGGAATATCTCAGGATATTTCCTTTTCTGCCACCATTGGTAGAAAAAAGAATTCAAAAAGTGAATCATATTGAAGATAGGCAAGAAACATCCTCTTAGCAAAGCTCAGCATATTTTCATAAACTTTTATATGTCTAGCACTTGGAACTTGTTAAAGATTACCTCTGGATGGTATCCAAAAATGTTTTTATGTTTGACAGTTGAGAATGATTGTCCTAACTTGAAAGGTGAGAAATATAGGTCTTTTTTTTTTTCCTTTTATCAAATAAAAAACTATTAGCTCCCATAGGCTCACATCTGACCCTGCGTCGAATTGGAAAGCAACAGTAGTTCCCTTGGCTTTCCTATCAATTGGAAAACACATCCACTTTTACTGAAATAACTTGTAATATCAGTCTACCTTTCCACTTTGAGTTTCTGTCTTTTAAATTCTCTGATGTGGTCCTAAATTCTTTCAGTAATAAAAGACTATGAAACTTCATAGAGTGGGCAGTTCTTTCAAAATGGTACCTGAAAATGAAAGAAACTGGTGAACACTGATCAATTCCCAAGCTAGCTGCAGGAGATCATGCTGAAGTGTGGTGAGACAAGAGTGAGACCAGGAGCTTCAGAGCTCAACAGGAGAGGGACTGGCCCCCAACTCCCTCTGCTTTAGTGTCATGCCAACCCCAAAGCAGCCCCAGGATACAAAGGGCGGCAGGACTGCTGCTCCATACTGGTCCCGGAGAAGCTCTCCTCATTAGACAAAGCAGAAGAAAAGCCTTCTTATTCTGCAGTACCGCCAAAGCACCGTTTCTCAAATACGAACTACTCTTCTCAGTCATTATTTTTTATGACCAAAACTTTGATCTCAATGATTATAAAAGTTCATACCCAGTGTGAAGACACAGGAAAAAATGTGGCTTCTGAGGTAAAGTGGAGAGGTGAAGAACTAACCAACAAATTAATCAATGCAGACTATCTGAAAATACTTTTTTTCCCCTCAATAGTAGACTCTTCTCTCTACTACAAAAATATTTTAACTCACCACTCATCTTTTCTCAGGCAGATACAGATATAATAAAGTATCACCATAAGCACCATTCTTTTTCCTTTGTTGTCATAATATCAAATATCTGCAATCATTTTAAACTTCGCAAGTATAAAAATGTAAAACTGTTACTATCCATTGTATAACCTATTAAAGATCACAACCATTGCTCCTAGAAGAAAAACTCTGGTAGATAAATTACCAAGCTAAGATTTCAGATTTACAGGGAACTCCTGTACCAACAAGGCCCCCAAAGTCATTAAAACTAGAATTTGGAGGATATTTCTAAATTCTAAGCAGAAAATAACACCATACTCAAAGGGGCTATAGGATGAGAAGAAAATTTCAGAAAGAGTATCCTTACTTTTGCCACTCAGTTTTCGTAATATGCAAGTCTTCCATAGCTGTATCACTTAGGCAGTTTTAGTGGCACGCCTAGAGTATTTTTTTCTTCAAGGTTAAAACATATAATTAAAATTACATTATTAATAATAAATATTTTATCAGACTTTAGCATTAACTATTTTTCATTTATTAATAAAACAAACAGATCACGTCCAACATCCATGTTTCATTTCATCACACTTGGAGTCCCTGTGAGGTAGGTCAGCAAATACTGTTAAATAATCTCATTTTACAAATATAAGACTGTTGTTGTTGTTGTTGTTGTTGTTGTGTTGTTGGCAAAGAAATTAAAACCAAGTTCAAAATTAGATTGATTCTAATCTCCTAACTTCAAGAACTTAGAGCAGGAGCATAAACTAGAAAACGCTATGTAACCGTATGAATCTTTTACAATTGGCTAAATGTTTCTACTGGGAGAGGAAAACAAAGACTTTGAGAATTTCCAACCCTCACACTAATGAGGCTCTGTAATGGAGTCAACTCAAGGCTGGGAAGACATCTAGGTTACACTTCCCCTTTCCCAAGCTTATGAGTCCCTAGTTTACACCTATTAGCACCATCTACTGTTCGAATAACTTCAAATACAGGTATATGTCATTTAACATCCATTTGGACAACATCCCACCACATATACATCCATGGTCCCAAGAGGTGTTTTTCATTTTTAAAGGGAAAGCAGCCTTTCTTTGGTGTAGTGCCTAAGGCATTTCACTGCTAACAAGAAGACTGGCGGTTCAAACCCACCAGCCACTTCACAGAGGGAAGACTGGGCAATCTACTTCCATAAAGATTTACTGCTTCAGAAACCCAAAGGGGTTTGCTATGAGTCAGAATCGACTTGATGGTAGTGAATTTTGTTTTGTTTTGTTTAGTAGTTTTAAACACCCCAAGTCCCCAGAGTGAATGTGCAGCAGAGCTCCAGAGTGCATCCCAATCCCCACAGCATCTCCTCCTCTGCCTTTTCCTTCCCTTCCTCCTGGCTTCATTCACCCACCCAGTAGCCATGTAGTCTTTCACTCTTGACACAGGGCAGCACCTACCATAGTTCAACCACTTGTGCTGTGGGCACTGGCAGCTTTACCTGAGCCTGGGGTGCTCATGGTCTCCTGGCTCCAGGCCATAGAAAATGATCAGGAAGTAGCTGCACAAACTGGGTATGGCAGTCAGGGCTGCCACCTCCTGCCATGCTCCTGGAACCTACATACCTGGGCCCCACAGCCACCACTCCACACCCCCCATCCAGCCCCTGGCCCTGTGCTCAGAGGTATGCCAAGTCCCAATCCAGCTGCCAGTACAGCTCCCACCTGACAAGACCAACCTCCTGTATCCAGTGGATACAGCTCTAGGGATTTGCCCAGCAGGTTTCCATAAGGTTTTAATATAACAGGTTTTATGAGGCTCTAACTACATATTGTATAGGGGCTGACTGTATATAATAATATTGTGTTCACACAGCATCCAAAACACATAATGCTCTATTTCACAGAATATATCACGGACCTTAAGTGACACATACCTGTTGCCAAAAGGGCAAGGAGGCCACATCTTCTGACCTCCTCTAATCACACAAGAGGAAGACAGAATCACCATCAGTAGCCCCAGTCTATTCCTGCAAGGCCAGACATGCTGCCTCCCTCCAGCCCTTTCACCAAACGTTCCTCCTGCAGAACTCACCACCTTTCTGCTGGGTTCGATAATTCACTGCAGTGGCCACACAGAACTCACAGATTATGGGGTTTATTAAGGAAGCACCAGGTTACAATTCAAGTTCAGCAAAAACACTCAGTCTCTCTCAGCCCACTGTCTCTCACCCAACAGTCTCTCACAGTCTCCTTCCCAGCAGTACATGTCCCTCGGTGTCTCTCTCAGCAATGCGTGTTTCATGCGTCTCTTTCCCAGCAGCATGTGTCTCTCAGGAGTGCATGTCTCTCAGGAGCACGTTTCTTCTCTAAAGCATATCCTTCTCAACCAGCAGTCAGAGAGAAACTTCTGCCTCTAGGAGGCCTCCTTTTGAGCATGGCACAGTGGCCAAACTAGCCAATCATAACATCAGAATTCTAAGCACCTGAGAGAGAGCGAACTTCCCAGAACATTGCTTTGTGCCACGCCCAACAGAAATACCCCAGGTAGGTATCTTTTATAATCAGGAGCTCCCCAGTTGCTCACAGCAAATTCCACCATGGAGTTTACAAAGACTTACAGCTAGAAAAGTCATACCAGCTAATTTACTACACCGCACCTGTGTAAGAATCAGCACAAAGCAAATTCCTATAAGGCAGAGATCAAATATATCCCAGATTTCCACATTCTCCATGCTGCTCCACCATTCTATCTCTGATAAAGGCCACTCTCCCTTCTCTCAGCAGCCATCCCATCTACATTTGGGTTTCGCAATTTTCTTCAATATTTCATAGAATTCATGAACTGTGCTTACAATTAAGTGGTTGATTAAGGAAGCAACAGGATAAAACTCAGGATCAGGATCAGGAAGCATGTAGGCAAAATCATCCTTCTTCCATACAGGACAGCTCACTCACTTTCTCTTAGCCATGCAAACAAGCCCTAGTCTCTGCTGTATATGTTACCACTCAGCTGTGTAGGCCTCTTTCTAGCACCCTCAGGATAGCCACCTGTTGACTGCCTCTGGATAGACTTCTCTTGGCTCCCTCAGGACAGGCTCCTCTTAACTCACTTAGGACAGGCCTCTCTTGGCCCTGCCATCTATCACCAATGACTCTGCCACAGGGTCCTTTCCAGGCCTGTTACTGTCTTCAGTGTTACAGCCCTTGACCCATGTTACAGCCCTTTTAAGAGATGACTTGCCTCTGCTGCTTCTCTCTTTTATTTTACTTTCTTCCTTCTGTTTCTGTTTCCTGTCAGCAAAACCTCTGTGGGTCTCCTTGCATATATACTAAATCTCCTCATTAATTTCAAGGAATGGCCCTCCCATCAGGGCCACAGACTGACCAATCCCTTCTTGGTAGGCCACAGAGATTTCATTTGCATAGAAGGCAACAGTCACTTCACCTGCATATTCTATAGTCACTTCATTTGTATAATATATTGACCAATCCCTGCAAGGTGCATACTTATCACAGCGCAAGCTGCAGCCCAGGACCAGACAAAAAGTATCAAACTAAGACATTTAGACTTACTCCTCCAGAAATGTAACAAACACTCTGGCCTAGAAAACTAGGGCAAAGGTAACTCCTCAGATCTTAAAACCCTCTCAAGCTGTTTTTCCAAAGAACCAAGGCAAAAGGACACATAAAGGAGCTCATTTTGCCATACCTCCCAACCCAACTCAAAGGACCAGCTAAATTCAGAGACAAGAGAGGCTCTTCATTCACTAACTCATGGTAACAAATCCATTCTTTCAGTCAGTCAATCGGTTTGAAGATTCTGAGATAAAAGTGAACAAGCCCGAGTTGTGGCTCTCAAGCAGTTGGCATTCTTATTTTCAGAAATCTGATAATGGACTGAAGAATTCATCAAGAGAGTGAACAAAAACCAAAAACATATCAGATATTACTACAATACCTTAAGTTTACATACTTGCATTTTGTCATAAGAATATGAAAACAAAATCAATTTGATGAGGAGTGCTTATAAGCCCAATGTTTTATGGCCCCTGCTTATTTCTCTGATCCCCTCTTACTACTTTCCTTCCTGATCACTCTCTTTTGTCCACAGGGGACTCTTTGAAGTTCCTCAGACACAATAAGTTTTCCATCTGCTGTTCCCACAACTTTCCATGGCTGACTTGATCACCTGTATTCAAGCCTCAGACAAAATGTCACCTCTTCAGAAAAGCCTTTTCTACCAAAGCTTATGCCAGTCAGATTGGCTTACACACCACAACACATACACATTCCTAGTCATCGTTACCATCTCTCACTCACCCTATTTAACTATCACTTATCAGCACCTTGCACCATATCACACACTTGACTTATTTGTTTATTATCTGTGATTCCACTCTTGAGTGTAAATTATATGAAGACAGGGATGTTGTCTTGTTCACCATCAATGCTCCAGTCACACAGCATAGTTTCAATAAATATTTGGTGAATGAATAAGTGAATGAATGAAAAACTGATCAGATTCTGGAGAAGCTACTTTTTTCTTAGACTAACAAGAGGCTAACCCACCAGCCACTCCTCAGAAGGAAGATTGGGCAGTCTACTTCCATAGTAATATCACCTTGGAAACCCAAGGAGGGGTCACTATAAGTCAAATCCGACTCAAAGGCAGTGAGTTTGTTTGTTTTTTTTTTTTTTGGTGCAACTCAACAACAAAAAGACAAATGATCTAACAAAAAATGGGCCACGGACATACACTCACTAAAGAAGACAGTCAAGAGGCCAAGAAACACTGAAAATATGCTAATGATCATTAGATATTGTTGTTGTTAGGTGCCATCAAGTCGTGTCCGACTCATAGAGACCCTGTGCACAACAGAACGAACCATTGCCCGGTCGCACACCAGCTCTGTGATCCTTGCTATACTTGAGCCCATCATCACAGCCACTGTGTCAGTCCATCTCATTGAGGGCCTTCCCCTCTTTCATTGACCCTCCACCTTACCAACCATGACATTCTTCTCCAGGGAATGGTCCCCTCTGACAACATGACCAAAGTAGGTTAGACGAAGTCTGGCCATTCTCACTTCCAAAGAGCATTCCAGCTGCACTTCCTCTAGGCCAGATTTGTTAGTTCTTTTAGCAGTCCATGGTACTTTCAGCATTCTTCACCAGCACTACAACTCAAAGCATCAATTCTTCTCCGGTCTTCCTTATTCATTGTCCAGCTCTCACATGCATACAAGGGGATTGAAAATATCATGGCTTGTGTCAGGTGCACCTTAGTCCTAAAGTAGACATCCTTGCTCCTCAGCACTTGAAAAAGGTTCCTTACAGCCAACTTGCCCAGCACTATATATCGTCTAATGTCCTGACTGCTGTTTCCATTGGCATCGATTGTAGAACCAAGCAATGTGAAGTCTTTGACAATCTCAATCTTTTCTACATTTATCATGATGCTGCTTATTGGTCTAATTGTGAGGATTTTTGTTCTCTTTATATTGAGATGTAATCCATATTGCAGACTGTATTCTTCAATCTTCATCAGTAAGTGCTTCAAGTCATCCTCACTTTCAGTAAGCAAAGTTGTGTCATCAGCATATCACAGGTTGTTAATGATTCTTCCTCCAAACTTGATGCCATGTTCTTCTTCGTATAGTCCAGCTTCTCAGATTATTTGCTCAGCATACAGATTGAATAAGTATGGGGAAAGGATACAACCCTAATGCACTCCCTTCTTGATTTTAAACCATGCAGTGTCCCCTTGCTTTGTTCTAACAACAGCCTCCTGGTCAATGTATAGTTTCCTCATGAGCACAGTCAAGTGTTCTGGAATTCTTCTCAATGTTATCCACAATTTGTTATGATCTACACAATCAAATGCCTTTGCGTAGTCAATTAAACACAAGTAAACATCTTTCTGGTATTCTTTGATTTGGGCCAGGATCCATCTGACAGCAGCTATGAAATCCCTGTTCCATCCTCTTCTGAATCTAGCTTGCACTTCTGGAAGTTCTCTGTCAATATACTGCTGCAACCGTTTTTGAATTATCTTCAGTAAGATTTTACTTGCTTGCGATATTAATGATATTGTTCAATAATTTCCACATTTTGTGGGATCACCTTTCTTTGGAATGGGAACAAATACAGATCTCTTCCATTCAGTTGGCCAGGTAGTTGTTTTCCAAATCTGTTGGCATAACCAAGTGAGTGCTTCCAGTGGGGCATCTGTTTGTTGAAACATTTCAATGGGTATTCCATCAATTCCTGGAGCCTTGTTCTTCACCAATTCCTTCAGTGCAGCTTCAACTTCTTCCTTCAGTACCATTGGTTTTTGATCATATGCCACCTCCTGAAATGGATGAAGATCTACCAGTTCTACAAGTTTGTCTCCCTTATCTGTTCAAAATCGTTTAGCTGTTTTGAACAACTAAGGTTTTGAACATTAGATATTAGAGAGATACAAAATTACAATGAGATACCATCTTATCCCTGTAAAATGGCACTGATCAAAAGAGCAGAAAAAAACAAATGCTGGTGAGGTTGTAGGGCAACTGGAAGTCTAATACATTGCTTCTAGGATTGCACAACCACTATGGAAAGTAGTATGGTGCTTGCCCAAACCTAGAAATAGAAATACCTATGATACAGCAATCCCATTCCTAGGTATATACCCTAGAGATCGAATAGCAGTGACACGAGTAGACCTCCTGTGTTCATTACTACGTTATTCACAAGAGTGAAAATAAAAATAATCTAAATGACTGTCAGTGGGTGAATGGATAAGCAAATCGTGGTATACACATACTTATGGAATACTCTGCAGCTATAAAGAATATGATTAGTTCTCAAAACTTCTTACAACACAGATGAATCTGGCAGACATAATGTGAGTGAAATAAGTCAATCACAAAAGAACAAATATTGTATGTTTTCACTTAAAAAAAAAAAAAAGCATAGGTCACATACACAAAGCAAGGTTCTTTGTTGATTACCAGGAATGGGAGTGGAGTTAGGGAGAATCACTTTCCAGACAGTTATTTTTGGTGATGGGAAAGGCAATACCTAATATGAGTAAAATTTTCACAACCTAACCAGGTAAATGATGACACCAGAATTACACAAGAATAAGAGATGATTGTGGTAAATTCGTTCACTTATTACATATACAGTTTTGCAAAAACAGTAATAACAACAAAAAATATGTATGTAGTTACATAGGTAGATATGTAGATAGGTATGTAGATAGGTGGATATAAATATAGATATTTATATAATGAAGGGCAAAGGAGGGATAGTTATGGATACTTCCTAGACATAGTCAAACACGTTGTGGGATTGGCTAACTGGATTTAGTCCTAGGACCATAGTCTTGTGGGACAATTTGGTCAACTGGCATAACACAACTCATAAAGATAATATTCTACATCCCAGTTTGGTGAGTAGCAACTGGGGTCTTCAAAGCTTGCAAGAGGCCATCTAAGATACAACTGTTGGTCTGTACTCATCTGGAGCAAAAGACAAAGAAAGAAACCAACACTCCAAGAACAAACTAGTTAAGAGGACTAAAATACCACACGAACCACGGCCTCATATAGCCTGAGACCAGAAGTACTAGATAGTGCCTGGAGAACAAAACCGAAAGTCCTTAAAAAGACCAGGCTTATTGGACTGGTAAGAAAAATAAATTGTGGTATAGGCATACAGTAGACTATTCTATAAAGAATGAGAATGAGTTCAAAATCTCTGAATCATGTTAATGCTGAGAAAACCAAAAAAAAAAATTCAGGCACAATAATTCCAGTTTTATAAAATTCCAAAATATATTGTTTATATGAATATAACCTGAAAGAAAAACAAACAATTATCAGAACAGTGGTTACTGGGGCTAAATAGGAGAGTGGGATCAGCATTTCAAATTTACTGGTGATTGTTTCTTAAACTGGATAGTGAGTACATGGGTATTTATTTAAATACTCTTAGTTAAACATTGTAGTTGTTGTTGTTAGGTGCCATCTAATCAATTTTCGATTCATAGGCACCCCATGACCCCACGTGACAGAGCAGAACTGCATCATAGGGTTTTCTAGGCTGTTATCTTTACGAGAAAAGATTGCCAGGTCTTTCTCTCATGAAGCTACTGGTTGGGTTTTGATTAGCAACTAAGCATTTAACCGTTGTGCCACCAGGGATCTTTATGATACATTAAAGAAAAAAAAAGTTGCCTTGAAGTCAACTCCAATTCATAGCAAACTGTGCTCCATACGTTTTGCAACAGCTAATTTTTCAGAAGTAGACCACCAGGTCTTTCTTCCAAGTCACCTCTGAACGGAAGCAAACCATCAACGTTTCAGTTAGCAGTGAGCACATTAACTACACCAAAAAGACCAAACAACACATAAATTTTATATATACACCTTTGCCTATATGGTAAACTTCTTAATAAAAATTTAAAAATTGATCAAAAATTAAAATTTTTTTTTTAGGTTTTGGCATTTATTTTCCTGGAGAATTCACCTATTCTACCATGATAACCAAATTCTAGCATGATAACCAAAGGATGAAGTTTTCTATACTTGTCAATAACTGAAGTAGTAAATTAGCTACGTCTTAAGGGATTCTCTGCAATACAGGGAATCAATGATCTGTTAATGAATGAATCTTTTTTTTTTTTCCTGAAAGTTGTACATTATCTACTTATGTACATTTTAATAACTTCCTGATTTGAGCAGCAAGGAACAACTGCAGTCTCTCCCTGGTTTTCCAAATTACTGATGTATTTTTTATTTTTTGTCTGAAAATCCCTCCTTTTCTGTACCCCTGAATTTAATCATCATTCTCTTGATTAGTTACCTTAACAGCAACTTTGTTGGCTGCTTATGTGGTTGCTAACCAGAAGGCTGGCAGTTCAAACCCCCCAGCCACTCCTTGGAAGGCAGGTTGGGCAATCTACTTCTGTAGTGACACCACCTCAGAAACCAAAGGAGGGGTCGCTATTAGTCAGATTCAACTCGATGACAGTGAGTTTGGTTTTTTGAGGGATATGTGGTTATTTAGCAGCTAGAGGAGGTTCATGGGAAGGGATGTTTTTCATGCAGAAGAGAGATGAAAAAGCAATCGAGAGGTACAGAAATACCTTCTTTCCATGTTCCTGTTGTTGTTGTTATGTGCCGTCAAGTCAGACCCGACTCATAGCGACCCCTCCTTGGGTTTCCAAGGTGATATCATTAGGGAAGTAAATTGGCCAACCTTCCTTCCGAGGAGTGACTGGTGGGTTTGAACCGCCAGCCTTCTGGTTAGCGGTCAAGTGCCTTAGGCACTATGCTACCAGAGCTGCCTAGTAAAACTAATAAAAATAATTATCCAAGTTTGAAATCTAGAAATGGCTTAAATTGCTACAAATCCTTGCTGGTAATTAGCATTTAGTCATTCTCTTGAGCTTTTGCAGTGAGTATTCAATGTTGTTGGCTCTGTTTAGTTTTAGTTAAAAAAATAAAACATAAGCAACGCATTTCTAGTTTCAAAACTTTCTGATCTATTATAAATGATCTAGTATTGTCCCCACATATTTAAAGTGAGTAAATAAACAAGAGGAGAGAAGTGACTGAGGCTCCCACGAGGCCAGAAGGAATGATTTGGAATCCAGGCTCCATCCCTGAAAGCTGGTGAAAGTAGGCAAATTGCTTAACCTTCCCAGTCCCCAATATCACCACCTATAAAATGGAATGATACTCGCTACTTCACAGGAGTGCTATGATGACTAAATGATGTCAAGTGCTGAGATAACATCCTTTGGTGGCACAAAAAGTTTGTATTCAACTACTAACCTAAAAGGTGTCAGTTCAAACTCACCCAGTGGTACCTTGAAAAAAAATACCTGGTGATCTGCTTCCATTAATTACAGCCAAGAAGACCCTATGGAGCAGTTCAACTCTGTAACACATGGGAACGTCATGAGTCAGAATCAACCTGAGAGCGACAGGTTTCAAGACTGGGCAATCTACTTCCATAAAGATTCACCACCTCGGAAATTCAATGGGGGTCACTATGAGTCGGAATCAACTCAATGGCAGTAGGTTTGGTTTGTTTTTTTTCAAGCACTTAAATGAGCCTCTTGGACAAAATTAATGATAAGCATTTTTAATTCCTAAGATCACAAAATCAAGTAAGTCCAAAAGATAATTTTTCCTTAGATTCCTCGTTTTATCCATCCCTAACCTACATATTTCATTTTTTAAGTTATAGCAACTGAATTAACACTTTTTATAACTTTGACTTGTACTAATAAAACTTTTTTGCTTCCCCAGGGCTATGTGAAACATTTGCAAGTATATTTCAAACTAATAAAAATGCAATTAATTCAATAAGCAACTGTTACTCTACTTTCTGCCAATCCCTTCAGTCTACTTTACACATTGAATGGATAGTTTTAAGCTGTGTTTAGGGATAAATCATTTCCTCATTAGGAAAACTAGCAATGGGAGCCTCTCTTGAGCTCTTTTTTTCTTTAAATCTTCTTTTAATATAATTTTATTTATTTTGTTGTTGTTGAGGTTATGCACAGTAAGACATACATCAACACTTTCTACATGCACCATCTAGTGATACTAACTACATTCTTTGAGCTGTGCAACCATTCTCACTCCCCTCCTCTAAGTTCTTCCTCCCCATTAACATAAATTCATTGTCCCATAAGGTTCCTATGTACTCTTTTTGAGTTGCTGTTGTCACTTTGATTCCATATGTTGTTGTTGTTGTTGTCATTATGTGACGTCGAGTTGGACCCAACTCATAGCTAGCGACCCTCCTTGGGTTTCCAAGGCGGTATCACTACAGAAGAAGATTGCCCATTGATTCCATATAGATAGTTCCTAAAAAGGCATAATGCTTAAGACAGCCATATTCTACTAGTTAAGCTAAACTAATGTTTAGTTTTAAGAAGACTTCAGGGGATATAAGGAACTCTGGTGGCACAGTGGTTAGAGCACTTAGCTGCTGACCAAAAGGCACTGCTATCTTAGTTACCCAGGGCTGCTGCTACAGAAATACCACACGCGAATAGCTTGAAAAACATTAATTAATTTTATCACAGTTTAGGAAGCTGGAAGTCTAAATTCAGAGCATCTGCTATAGAGGAAGGGTTTCTCTCTGTTTGGTCTGAAGGAAAGTCCCTGACTTCTTAAAACAGGCCCGTTTTAACAGCTGTGGGCCTGGAGATGTTACCTGGAGAAGTTCCTGAGAGATAGCCCTTTGTCTTGGCAGTAATCTTCCCCTGGATCTGGAAGGTTATCACCCCAGGGACCGTGGCTACAAAGGACACTAGCTGCTCCTGGCTCTTCTTTTTGCTGGTAATCAGGTCCCTCTGATCTCTGCTCACTTTTTAATCTCTTTTATATCTCAAAAGAGATTGACTCAAAAAAAAAAAAAAAAAAAAGGAGATTGACTCAAAATTCAATCTAATCTTATAGACTGTATCCTACCTCATTAATATAACTGTCTCTAATCTTGCCAGTTAGTATTTACAACACATAAATAATTACATCAGATTACAAAATGGAGGATAATTACATAGCACTGAGATTCATGGCCTAGCCAAGTTGGTACATATTTTAGAGTGGGGGAAGCACAATTCAATCCATAACAACTGCCTTCGCTGCATCCCATAAATTTTGGTATGTTATGTTTCCATTTTCCCTTGACTCTAGAAAATTTGTGATTTTTCTTTTGATTTCTTCCTTGACCCATTGGTAGTTTATTAGTGTGCTGTTTAATGTCCATGTTTGTGTATTTTCCAGTTTTTTTTTTCCTGTTATTGATTTCTAGCTTCATTCCATTGTAGTCAGAGAAAATACTTTATACGGTTTCAATCTTTTTAAATTTGTCAAGACTTGCTCTGTGACTTAACATGTGGCCTATCTGGAGTCTCTCTGGAGCTCTGGTGGTGCTCTGGTGGTGCTGTGGTTAAAGCACTGGTGCTGCTAACCAAAAGTTCGAACCTACCAGCCACTCCGTGAAGATGAGGCAGTCTACTTCAGTAGTGCTGCCTTGGAAACCCAATGGGAGCGATTCTACTTCTGTCCTACAGGGTCACTATGAGTCGGGACTGACTTGATGACAGTGGGTGTGGGCCATCCCAAAGAATGAGCCATGTGCACTGGGGAGCACTGTTTTTCATAATTATCTTTCTTTTCAATTTGGCATGGAAAATAAAAGAACAATTCTCAGGAGACAACATCTCTTCCAATCAAGGGCTCTTAATGATGTTAAATGAAACCAGCCTTGTGTCCTGAGGCTTCTAAAGGAAAGAACCTCCAGCTTTTCCTACCAATTCCCCGGTGCTGGAGAAACACTCACACCTGTGCTGTGACTCAGAGGGAAAGATCACCTAAGGCAGGTAAATGGTTGAGCTTGAAATCCTGCCAAGCCATCTGCTTTGCAAGTCAGTATTCCAAGGTACTACAGGAGAATGAATCGGGTATAAAACTGAAGATGGCACAAGGGGAGGCCCATTCTGTGAAAGGCACATTTATTTACCCTAAAGCCAAAAGCAAATAATTTAAGCAAATGCAATATGTAAATGTGGTAGTTTATTAAATTTAGACTTTTGTGATAAATGCTTCTGTTGAGTATTTTTATTTTTTCCATTAAAAAAAGGCTAGGGCTTATTTGTTCATTGTACCATTTTAATTTAAACAGTGTTCTCCTATTAAATGACTTGACATGTTATCATAAACACTTAATGTCTATGCAAATAATTTTTACACACTCTATGCTAACAAAACTACAGATGGAAGCTCACAATGTAAATGAGATCAATCCATAATTCTTTATTCTCTCCTTTCTCTGCTGTTTAGGAGGCTCATTTCTTGGCATAACAGAATCACGCTTAAGGTACCTTCAAAATAAGAGCTATGAATCAATGAGAAATAAATCATAATTTTTTACTTAGTATTTCTAAAAACATTTTGAAGTCATCATCACTGACACTTAGTTTATGACTGATTTCATCTGTATTATATACAGGGTGTAGGCACCATGCAGGGAATCTCCAAAGAGCTATCCAACCCCGACCCAACTACTTGTCCAAAGGGCTCTAGTTTATTATATTGTGAGATCATATTTTAAATATTTAACACAAATACAGAATCCTCAATGACCACTCAGAATGGACTAGTATACCAGTAACTCCTGGCTAAACACCAGCTCCTTGGACATCAAGCAGCCCCAGGGCAGGAAAGAGAAGGTAGAAGCTTCATTGCTGTTATGCAGCCAGTTGAATCTAACAATATCAGCATCCAAGGACTCTGGTTAAAGCATTCAGCTGCTAACCAAAAGGTCAGCGGTTTGAACCCACCGACTGTTCTGTGGAAAGAAGACAAAGCAGTCTGATTCTGTAAAGATTTACAGCCTTGGAAACTCTGTGGGGCAATTCTACTCTGTTTTATAGGTCACTATGGGTTGAAACCAACTCAATGGCAGCAAGTTTTGTTTTGTTTTTTATCAGCATCCAGCTCCCATTTCTCTGTATTGCCTAAAAATATATTAATAAACTTTTGGAAATCTAGCCAAAAACTTGGAATACTATATCCAAAGCATTACTACCACATAGAAGATCAAGGAATATTAGTTAATTGTAAAAAATTATATATAACTTCTACATAATAATTTTTGATCTTTGTTCTCACCTCTTTGATAAAATTTCCACCTCTAAATTCCCACATCTAAAATTTCCTTACCTTGGAAGCATAGCAGTTCTCAAAATCAGTCATAATCACATTTTAACAGATTACTATCCCCAGCTAAAAAATTGGGTAATTGAAACAAAAAGGGGGGGGACTTCCTGTTTTTATGACCCAGTAAATAAATGTCAATTTTTTTCCCCATAAAAAAGAACCAATTCATACAGCCCAGAGAAAGGGCTGAATTAACTCAGTTAAGCAAGCTCTAGGATTATACTTTTGATCACAGGCCTGAGCTAGTGCCCACTGTTTCCTAAGTATTTTCATTTAGCCAAGATCAAAAAGTCACAAGAAATCTGTGGACCTGAGATCCACAGTCATTAACCATTAGTTAAAAATCTCTGCACTCAGAGAGTATGGCAGACCTCACAAACTTTTAAGAATAAAGCCACATGTGTTTCTGTCTTGAAGTGGACAAGAGTCTACCAACAGAGTAGCTTCATTTGTGCAAATGAGGGGTAAAAGAGTTAACACCATGATTGTGAAGGACAGGCAATAACACCTCTGGTGTCTTCAGAAGGATTATCCCTCCAAGTGTTCCTTGGTAGACTGAGCAGTCACTGGGGAAAAGGTGAGTAAATTTGCATAAAGCTAGAATGTGTTCCAGGAAAAAAAGGGATCAAGACTGTCAATTCAATTTTGATTGACTGGGATTGTCCTGATGGGAAAAGAAAACAAAGGTTCCAAAGAGTTATTCATCATAACTGACGGCAAAGTCAGAGTATAACCTAAGTTCAAAAACAGGATCTGGAGGTTCACCAGGATGGATTGGTCCTGCTTGTGGTATGTTGTTGTTGTTGTTGTTGTTGTTTGCCATCGAGTCGGCCCCGACTCATAGCGACCCCTCCTTGGGTTTCCGAGGCAGTATCACTACGGAAGTAGGATTGCCCAAACTTCCTTCCAAGGAGTGGCTGGTGGGTTTGAACTGCCAGCCTTCTGGTTAGCAGTCAAGTGCCTTAGGCACTATGCTACCAGAGCTCCTGCTTGTGGTATGGCTGCTGCCAAAAACCTCTTCAATCCTAGCCACGCTCGCAAGGGGAAGCTCCACTAGGAGCAGTGACCAAGCTTAGGAGTAAAGCTCTAGTGGTGCAGTGGTTAAAGCACTCAACTGCTAACAAAAATGTCAGCAGTTAGAACCCACCAGCCACTCTGAGGGAAAAAGATGAGGTAGTCTACCTCCGGAAAGATTTACAGCCTTGGAAATCCTATGGGGCAGTGCTACTCTGTCCTATAGGGTCACCATGAGTCAGAATAGACTCTACAGCAGTGAGTTTGGTTTGGGGGATATGGCCAGCCAATCCTGGGGAAGGAGCCATACAGTCAGACTTCCTTTTGCCCTTCTGCCCTCTCCCAATCCTATACACTATATGGCAGCTATAGTGAACTTTGAAAATATCACTACTGGGTGTTTCACAATGTATGTTAGATCTTAAAATGAACAAAAATGTAAATGTATAGGAATGTAACTTTTTTTAAGCATCAAACTTGAACCCTCCGTAGACTAATATTCAGGTAAATTTACATCTACATGAGGAATTCATTATCTGTGCCTCTTCCTACTGCTCAAGGATGGAGAGAATTTTCCAAGGGGTTCCAATGGGAATCACTTTCACCATTCAGGAAATCCCCTCTAGTGCACAGTTCTCACTTCTTAGAAAAGTTTTATTTCCTCTTATAAAACACATTCAATAATAAGAGCTGGGATCCCTCTGCAAGTTCATGAACAATATGAATAATACATTTTAAGTTGCTTTCTCCATTGGAGAATTCAGTGATCTATACATTAAAATCTGCTGCAAAAGACCTCTTTATGATGTTAAGGACCAAAGATGTCACTTTGAAGACTGGTGCACCTAACCCAAACCATGGTATTTTCAGTTGCCTCATATATATGTGAAAGTTGGATAGTGAATAGGGAAGACCAAAAAATAGTTCATGGCTTTGAACTGTGGTGTTAGGGAAGAATACTGAAAATACCATGGACAACAAATGAATCTGTCCTAGAAGAAGTGCAGCCAGAATGCTCCTTGGAATCAAGAATGGCCAGACTTCATCTCACCTACTTTAGTCATGTCATCAGAAGAGACTATTCCCTGGAAAAGGACATCATGCTTGGTAAAGTACAGGGTCAGCAAAAAAGGGGAAGACCTCAACACAATGGACTGACACACCAGCTGCAACAATGGGTTCAAACATAGCAAAGATTGTGAGATAGTACAGGACCAGGCAATGTTTCATTCTGTTCTACCCAGGGTCACTATGAGTTGGAGCCCACTCAACAGCACCTAACAACAACATGCATTTTAAAAAAATACATTTTAACACTTTGTTCTGACTCTTGTCATTCAAGACTGACAATCCTCTATGGGTAAAATACAATGAAATATTATTAGCTAGTTGATAAAAATTAAAAGCACTCTCAGAAACACTTGCCCTACATTAAACAAAAGTCTCCATCACATTACTTAGAAACCACTAAATAGGCTAGAGGGGGTTCTGAAATTTTGGAGAAAATAAAATGTTCTCTCCTAACCTCAGTCTATATCAATGATCATGAAGATGGCACAGGACCAAGCAACATTTGTTCTGTTTATATATAAGGTCGCCAGGAGTCGGAGCAGACTTGATGGCAACTAACAATAACAGCAAACCTCAATTTAGAGTTCATAATTTGAAATAAATTCCAATTTAAATAAAAATTCCAAGACAAATATGTAATATTCCATCCAGATTTCATAAATATTAACATTTTAACCCCATTGGCTTTGTTTCTCTTTCTTGTATTATTTGTTTTCTGAACTATATGTGAGCAGCTTGCAAAATGATGTCCTTTTATACCTAAATATTTCAATGTGTATTTCTTAATGTGTATTTCAAAAAAAGGAAATTAAAATTGATACACCACTATAAACTACAGAATTGTGAAGTATAAAAATATAGATTATAAATAATATAATCTGCAGGTTTTAGTCAAATTTCTCCATCTGGACCACAATGTACTTTATGGTAAATGATGGGGGGGGGGGAGTTTTCCAGGCCCAGGATCATGTGTGGCATTTAATTGTAGTGCTTCCTCAGTCTCCTTTAATCTGGGGTAGTCCTTCAGCCTTTCTTTGTGTTTCATGATCTTGACATTTTGAAGATTACAGGAAAAACATTCTGTAGAAGGAACTTCCATTTGGATTTTTCTAAATAGGTCTCCTCACAATGAGATTCTGGTTATTTTTGGCAAAAATATCACAGAAATAGTATTATCTATACCTCACAACAAGTATAGCCATGAGCACATGTCACTGGTTTGTGCAATTAATGGGGATCTTAACTTTGAGCTCTTTGTTACGATTCTGTCTGCCTGGTGAGCTTATGAATTTTTACTTGTCATTAACTCATTTAAATTATACATAGGGTATTTGACACAAAAATTTTAAAACACTTTACAAATTAGTCCATTCAGTCCACTTACATAGTTTCTAAAGGGTGCTGGTGGTGCAACGGTTAAGTGTTCAACTGCTAATCAAAACAGTAACAGTTCAAATCCACACAATAGCTTTTGGGGAGAAAGACCTGATGCTCTGCTTCCATAAAGATTACAGCCTAGAAAACGCTATGGGGCAGTTCTACTCCATCACATAGGGTTGCTATGAATTGGAATTGACTTTCCAACACCACAACAACACCAATGTATAGTTTCTACTGTCTGTACTTTTTGTTACATTTTAGACATTTTATGGGAGGGGTGTTTATCTTTATTTTTTGCCTATTTAATCCATCCTTTTATTACTGGGGATAATGTTTCAAGCATTTTTCTTTTCATCCTATAACACATGTTAAAAGAAAAAGTATCTGACCTTGATTGTTTTGTTGTTGTTATCTGCCATTGAGTCAGACCTGACTCATAGCCACCCCTCCTTGAGTTTCCAAGGCAGTGTCACTATGGATGTAGATTGCCCAACCTTCCTTCTGAGATTGTGTTAGGCAATGTTTGGCATATAAGTTTTAATTGTGAAGGAGTTCCAAAGAGCTAAGTGCTTGGCATAAGAAGAGGCTTCTTCCAAAGATTCAGGCTGAACTCCATTTTTGCTGTTTATTCTGAGCTTATTCTGAGCTGACCTTCAAAAGTCAGCTAGCCAGCATACCTCAGGAAGCCTGCAAGCTCCCATCTTCTCCCTTCCTCTCACAGCATGCTCCCTTGAAGAGCATTCACACAGGCTGGCCCTTGAAATATCCAGAGAGTCAGCTTTACAATTATTAAGATAATGCTTAAGGGATCACACCCTTGTCTTGTGTCTCTTAAAGCATGATTTTGTATACATCAACCAATCAGAATTTTTTTCTTGTAAATTCCTGGATTTTCTATACTAAACTTTGTGAAAAATTCCTATCACTAGAGCACTTTTGTAAATCCTCAGGAAATATTGCCCAATTCCAGATCACTTTGTTCCTTCAATAAATTCTCTGCTTTAATTTTGACAGAAGCTACAGTCTTTCTTAGACATTTCTTGATGTCAGCAGCAGAGATTTAAAAGGAACTTTATCTTCAGTGGTCCTGAGAATATGAAGACCCAGAGGTCCAGGGCCAACATGAGTCCATTGAAGCTCATCCATTTCCATGGATTCTCAGGACTGACTGGGTAAGTCCCACTCAAATCTCGAGCTCTATTTTCTTGTGTTGAGCTCTTTGAGAATTACTGAAGAATTCTAATTTTACTTTGTCTTTGTTTCAGGAGCTCTGGTGGTATACTGGTTTAAGCATTTGACTGCTAACAAAACGGTTGGTGGTTGGAACCCACGAGCTGTGCCATAGGAGAAAAATGAGGAAGTCTGCTTCCATAAGATTTACAGCCTCAGGAACCCATAGGATATAGTTCTACTGTATCCTATAGGGTTGCTATGAATCAGAATCCACTCAATAGCAGTTGGTTTGGTTTTTGGTTTTGTAGGTTTCATTTTGTCTTGTCTGTGTTTTTGCTGTTCTTGCAATAACTATTGCCAAATATTACCTTTGCTAGTGGAAATAGTGTGAAGTTTGGGGTAATTTACTGTCCTAGAAGAGTTTTGAGTTTGTGGAATCTCAGGCTTTATCAGCCACGAAGAAATAAAGTGCATAGGACAATCAGTAAATACCAGTAGGATGGTCACCAGCCATGAAATGTAGTTAAAGACTCCTATGACAAGATAAACAAGCTCAGAGGATGGACCAGAAACAATAGGCTGCCAGCCAGCTTCAAGACAACAAGACACATATTGGTATAAGCAAAACATACTGTCCAAGCCCCATTGTGATCCCTATCAGGACTTTTGTTGACTCTGACAGTCTTATACTTTGGACAAATTCAAACCTTCTACAAAGATGCTAAATGTCCTATCTAGGGAGAAGCCATGTGGAATTCCCTTCTAGGATTCCCACCTGATATATGGACAAACACTATGGCTCTGCTATGTGTTTGTACCTATCTGCTTGGCATTTTCTCACTAAGAACTGGAAAAGTTCTAGCAAAGTAAATCAGGAAAATATGTGGCCACTTTTTGGTTCTTTTGAATTATGTAAACTGAATCTTCTGCACAGCAAATTAGAAAAGAAAGGCTCCTGAATAAAACAGAAACATTTGGATGTTTTTTTAAATTGGGTTTTTGAAGCTTCTATAAGACATGATGAGAGTAAAATCACTTCCCTACAGGGTAATGTTTCATAATTAACTAAACAAAATAAGGAATTGCAATTCCAGATTTCTGTTCCAACTACCCAATCTGTCCCCGGACTGCCTGCTCCTTTGCTGGTCACTTCTCTTTTGTACCCTTCTCTTCCTCCTTGCTTCCCTGATAACACTAAAGATTCTTCTACTAGTACATTGTCTGAACTTTCCCATAAAGAATCTACTGAGAACATAAATCCTATTCTTGAAATGCCTTTTAAAACCCATTTTGCTGCAGATATTGAGGATCCTCCTTACATTACTTTTACTACTTGGATATATTCATAATTATGTAAAATTGCTAAAGTTTTTCTGAAACTGCAGGAGGATCCTTAAAAGTTTACTGAGGAACTTATTTCTTGCTGAGGCTTACCAGCCGAGATTCCCTGGTTTGTATCAACTAATCCACATGATACCTGGGCATGGAGAATCCCAACTGCAGTTAGAATAGGTTGAATGGAGAAATCTCAAACACAGTTTAGTTCTAGATCTAAATAAATCAGCTACTGAACTATTAGAAGATTCACAGGCTATCAGTAAAAGACAACTGGAAGCCATTCCAAAGGTTTATCCCCCAATAACAAATTGGATGAAAATTCACTCTTGCAAACAAAATAAAGGCAAAAGTGTGTATGATTACCAGGCAGGATTATTTCAAAAGTCTGCTGAACATTCTGGGATTGATCCATCATCCCCTATGGCTACAGGACCTTTTATTACAGTATTCATATCTGGCCTAAAATCTGAAATTTCAGCCATATTAAAAAAAAAAAAAAAGGCATTGACTAACTGGGAAAGTAGCTCCCACTGCCAACCTAGCCCATCTACCTCATGAACTTTCCCAGACCTTGGAGACTAAACCTCTAAAACATACAAGTTAATGGCTTTACCATGACAATAATTGCAATCTCCTAATCAGTAAAACAAATCCAAGAGTTTTTGAGGCACTAAACCTGGCACTTGCAATTATTGCAAGAATGTCATGCACTGGAAAAAGGATTGCTATAAGTTAAAGGAACAGCTTAACCCAGAGACCCTTCAATCAGGTATGGAATGAGGGGGCTCCAAGGACACACAGGGGCTTTTCCTATGGAGGCACATAAGCTGAAAGAAGAAACTACCATGTATATTAGTGGAGAACCTTGCAAATTTCTAATTGACACTAATGCTACACTAATGCACATCTTTACCAAAGTCCAGAATACTAAAAATTCAAAAGTTATGGGGGTTACAGAGAGAGAAAAGATTTTAATTCATTCAAAACCTGTCCCTATTTCCCTTGGCTCTATTGAAAATTTACATCCTTTTCTACTTAGCCCTGACATTCCCGTTAATTTGTTCAACCAAGGCCTTTTGTCTAAATGTGTGTGTCATTTATAATTTTTAGATAAAGGAGAAATATTATTAAACCTACCAGTCCTCCAAAGACCTCTAATGAGGGATATGAATAAGATATAATTCACAGGAAGTGAGCTGCTTGCCATTTGCAAACATTAGTCATACAAAACGACAACTTAACCACTTTTAACCTAACACAGCCTTTTCTTCATTAATTCCTGAAACATTATTGGACATCACTTCTACTGCTGTGAGTTTTATCAGCAGAATCCGTTAAAATTCAGGTAGACCTCTAAGGCTTTACTGAGACTTCCTCAATACTCCCTAAATAACAAGGTAGAGAAGAATTAGCATCTATTATTCAGAAGTTCATTTCTAAAGGATTGATTGATCCTTGCACCAGCCTTAGTAACACCCTTGAACTCCCTGTTAAGAAATCTAACAGCAGGAGTTGGAGACTTGTACAGGATTTAAGAGCTATTCACCACATCATTATACTTAGATTTCCAGTAGTCTCAAATCCTCACTTACTTCTTTCTAATGTTGCCCTGGATGCTATGCATTTTACTGTAATTGATCTTTCAGTACCTTTTTCAGTATTTATGTCCATCCAGAGAGCCAATATTTATTTGCCTTCATCTGGGACTATCTAAACTTTATCTTCAAGTTCTTACCAAATTCCCCAACTATTTCTCTCAAATTCTCCATGATGAATTACAACCCTTGCAATTTGAAAATGAATCTAAATTACTGCAATATGTCATTGACTTACTTGTATGCTCAAATTCCAAGCAAGGCTTCATTGATGATGGCAAAATCTTATTAAAACATTTAGCTGTCAGTAGGCATAAGATTTCTAGAGATAAACTACAATTAGCCTAGCCTTCTGTTAAGTGTTTAGGTCATATGATTTCTGCAGAAGGTTATTTCTATTGATCCTAAGCAGAAAAGGGCTATTTTTGCTTTTTCTCTCCCCCAAACTAAGAAACATTAAATGAGTTTCTGGGACATTGTGGCTACTGCAGAATGTAGATTCATAATTTTTCCTTGTTAGATAAACCCTTATATAAATATTTCAAAGGCTCCATACCAGATTCTTTCTTTCTTTTCTGTTTTTTATAATTGTCCTTTACTTGCAAGTTTACAGAGCAGAATTTGTTTTACATTCAACATTATGTGTACATTTAGTTTCACTTCCCATTTACCATCCCCAACCCTAACCCAGTTTCCTCTCCTCCCTGACAAGTAACCCACTCCCCATGCCCCTCATAGTTATGCACTCCTGTGTGTCCTGCATTTCTTCCATGCTAATGTTGCCCCTCTGGTACCCCGTGGTCGATTGCTCCAAGGGATGCATTTCCATAGAGTATGTCGGTGTGTCACCCTGGGTTGAGTGATCTGCATGTATATCTTGTTTACTATTGGGCTGAGAGACAGCCCCTGGAAGTGAGTTTAAATTCCAGGCCCAGAATATATCCCAGGGCCATAGTATTGGGGGTCTCACCAGACTCCATCCAAGCAGTAATTTTAGTCATCATTGAGTTCTGAATTGCCCCAAAGGAATAGGAAGACATAATTAAACTAAAAGAAGCCCTAGCAAACACCTGCATCAGGCTTTCCTAACTATCATTTAGATTTTCCCCTGTTTGTGTCTGAAGCCTGTGGAAATGCTCTAGGCATTTTAACCCAGAAGCATTGAGAACATCAGAGACCAGTAGGTTACTACAGCTTGCAGCTTGATGCTGTAGCTCAGGGGTTTCCTCCCTGCCTGAGGGCTGTTTCTGCTATAACCAAATCACTTTAAAACACTTCAGATATAGTGCTTACAAATGTTTCAAATGTATATGTTCCCCATATAGTATCTGTCATCCTTAACTCTGCTTTGTCCTGACATCTCTCCACCAGTCAAGTCACTTCCTATGAAGAGTTTCTCCTGGCCACAGCTAACATAGATTATATTCTATTGCTTATTTAAATCCTGCCATTCTCCTTCTAGAAACTGAGAGTAATGGTTACCTAACAAGTACATGGTTGCTTGAATTTAACTGAACAGCTTTGAACTCCCTGAAAAGATTGAAGAGAAACTCCTTTGGCTAATTATGACTTGCTGCTATTTGTTGATGGCTCCTGTTTGACATCTGATTCTGCTAGACCTCACTATCAGGCTGAGTATGTTATCACAACCTCTACTCAGGTTCTTGAAATTCAAGCCCTTCCTGAAGCTACTTCAGCTCAACAGGCTGAATTAATTGCGCTTACCAGAGGCTGCAACTTGCTAAAGGAAGCTCAGTGAATATTTACACGGATTCTTATTATACCTTCAGGGTGACTCATTATTTTGGCATGCTATGGAAACAGAGATTTTTACACTCTTTTGGAATTTCTATAAAAATGGAGCTTTAGTAGCAGATACATTAACCACTTTTACTCACTTCTGAGACTGCTATAATAAAAATACAGGCTCAAACCCAAAAAAGTCCCTCAGACTGCTGAGATCAGAGGAAGTAACTTTGCTAATAAAGAAGCCAAACAAGCTGCCTCTCAAGTTATTTTAGCCTTAATGGAAACAGAAAAAAAGAGATTATCTAGTTTGCTCATAAGAAATCATATTTTTTTATTAATTAACTTTAGAAAAATTAATAAAAACCCAACAATTAGATAAAATCAAAGAGATAGAAAAATGGAAGACAGAAAATTGTTCTCAGGATTCCATAACAAAATTTTGGTTAGGGCCTAATCATAAATTTCTCTTACCTAAAGCATTTCATGTCCCTATGCTAAAAGCTCTCCACAAAAGATACGATTTAGGATGTGTATTTGTTCTCTAGTGCCACTCTAACAGAAAATACCACAAATGTATGGCTTTAACAAAAAGGGATTTATGTTCCTAAAGTTTAGCAGACTAGAAGTCCAAGTTCAAAGTGCCAGCTTTAGGGGCTGGGTGACGGTCCCTTGACTTTGTATTCAGTTCTGCCTCTTGCTCCCTGCCCACTGAAGCTGGAGGCTTCTCTTAACTCAGACACCTGCTGGCTCCTGAGGATGGCAAATCCAAAGTCAACAATAAAATGGCACAGTCCCAAAATTATCAAGCAACAGGGCAGGCCACTAGTTCATGTCCTGCCCACTGAAGCTGGAGGCTTTTCTTAACTCAGACACCTGCTGGCTCCTGAGGATGGCAAATCCAAAGTCGACAAGTAAATAAGTACTGGTAATGGTTTGCCGATTTTCACATTATGTAGAGGGCTTTCCTAGCCACTGTGCCACTGCAACTTCTGTAGCTAAGAAACATCTTGAAAACATAATACCTACTTGGGAAGCACCAAAAATTCTTTGTAGTGAAAGGGGAATCCATTTCACTGGACAAGTAATTAAAGAAATATGTAAAATTTTTCCTATTTATCAGAGACTTCATTGCCTTTAAGGAGCTCTGGTGGTATAGTGCCTAAGGCATTTGACTGCTAACCAGAAGGTTGGTGGTTCAAACCCACCAGCCACTCCATGGAAGGAAGACTGGGCAATCTACTTCCATAAAGATTTA
>NW_006921850.1:2670366-2696724 GCF_000298275.1 Orycteropus afer afer | reverse complement strand
ACCCAAGGAGGGGTCGCTATGAGTCGGATCCAACTCAACGGCAGTGAGTTTGATTCAGTTTTTTATTCAACCATGTGACTATGTATTTTGGAAGAGGCACCAATTAAATTGTTCCTAGAGTCTCACTGAAAAGGACCATTTTTAGTACTTCTCACTAACTTTTGTCCTGCCACATTACAGGGAGTTAAAACTCGAATCCATCTATCTCAACTGAAGAGAGAGCTAAAACACATTCCTGGACTGTTCACCTACTAAAGAACTTAAGCTAAAATTCAAACACTCCTGTGGCCACATCCAGAAACAGATGATACTAAGACAAATGGTGCCCCAAGACCCTGACATAAGTGCACTTCTTTCTTTCTTCCTTTTACCTTTGCTGTAGTCATGCTTCTACTAATGTTTTCCAAGATTGGGCACATACTTATGCTCACCATTTAAAAAGGTTTAATTTGGATATGTGGTGCCTTCCTAAGCTCAAGTCAGTCTTGCCTTCCCTGGAGTGAGTCTCCACTGTAGGGATCTAACTGGGTTGCTCTTGATCTATGGATACAAGAATAATGGAGAAATAGTTCATTATTACAGGAAATCACTATTACTAGATTTTCCATTGATAAATGGCCTCTTTTTGGATCTGAATGAAACCCAGGCCACAACTGATCTTTAGTCTTAACACAGCCCTAATTTAATGAATGAAGTCACTCAGGAAGAGTTAACTAAAGATTCTTCCAAACTTATGAACAGTACTTTTTGTATTTTAGGTCCATATCAACAGACTTCAAGAGACCAATACCAAAAAAATTATGCTGAGAAAAGTAGTACTCCAAAATATAATTGCCCCTGACATCCTCACTGCAGCACAAGAAGGTACTTGTGCTATATTAAAACCTGACTGCTCTGACAATAGTGGGAACATTACACTCTACATTAATCATATGAAACACGTGTTAGCTCACCTTGACAATCCTGGCCCTCCTTAAACGAAATTATGAGTAATTAGTTTTCCTCTTGGGTCGGATGGTGGAAAAAATTGCTACTTTATTTTTGAATTTCCATATTACTCATTGTTTCTATTGTTATCATTGTAAAATGTTGTTTTGTTTTTGTGCAACACATTTTATACATGAAATGCTGTGTTTCAGAACAATTTGATCCTTCACATAAAATTATGGTAGTTCGTTCTAAGTAAGACTGTGTCTGTAACTAAGCAAAGTGGCTGGGGCCACTCACTTAGGCTCTGATTCATTCCTTCCTAGCCATATGGCTGACTTTTACATTTCAAAGAACTTTAATCTGAAGTTGATCTGATTTACAATCAATCATTAACTCTCTTAATTGATTCTCCTTTTCTTGATATTTTCAGTTGGCTAATGAAAATCCTTACAACTGGACCAATAAGCAGCATCACAATAAATGGAGAAAAGATTGAAGTTGTCAAAGATTTCATATTACTTAGTTCTACAATCAACATGAATGGAAGCTGCAATCGAGAAATCAGATGACCTATTGCACTGGGCAAATCTTCAGCAAAAGACCTCTTTAAATTGCTGAAGAGCAAAAATTTCTCCTTGAAGAATAATGTGTACTTAACCCAAGCCATGGTATTTTCAATTGCCTTATGTGCATGTGAAAGCTGGACAATGAATAAGGAAGACACAAGAAGAGTTGAAGCTTTTGAGTTGTGGTGTTGGCAAAGAATACTGAAAGTACCATGGACTTCCAGAAGAACAAACAAATCTGTCCCAGAAGAAGTACAATTGGAATGCTCCTTGGGAGTGAGAATGATGAGACTTCATCTCACCTACTTTGGTCATGTTGTTTGAAGGGACCATTCCCTGGAGAAGGATATCATGCTTGATAAAGTGGAGGGTCAATAAAAAAGGGGAAGGCCCTCAACAAGATAAACTGACACAGTGTCTACAACGATGGGCTCAGGTATAGCAAGGATCATGAGGCTGGCACAGGACCAGGCATTGTTTCATTCTGTTGTACACCGGGTCGCTATGAGTCAGAGCTGACTCCACAGCACCTAACAACAACAACCTACTGAAATTGGCTCTTGACTACATGCAATTTTGCAAACTGGATTAATTCTCTTAATCACTACAATTATTATTGAGAAAAAAAAAAAATCACTGCCTTTGAGTCAATTCTGACTCATAATGACCCCCACTTGGTTTCCAAGGCTGTAAAGTTTTACAGAAGCAGACTGCCTCATCTTTCTTTCACAGAGCAGCTAGTGGATTTGAAACACTGACCTTTTGTTTAGCAGCCAAATGCCTTAATCACTGCACCATAGGACTAATAAAATGTTTTATGAAGTGCTTCTCAAATGCTTGTTCTCACAATACAGCACTACTTGTTATGCAAAAGATTATGTATTTTGAAGAAATGGAAATCCCTTGGAAAACAGCTCAGTTTTTCACTTAGGCTGATGCCCATGCCCCTGAAGTATTTCTACTAATTCAGCCCTGTACTTCAACCCCTTTCTTTAAAAGAGTATCATAGATGAAAGCCCTGAATATAAAACCTGAAACTGTAAAGACCATCAATGAAAAAATAGGGACAAACTTAGGGGCTCTAATGTATGGCACTATCAGACATAACTAAAAATGCACAAACAACAGAAGACAAAATAGATGACTGGGACCTCCTAAAAATTAGACACTTATGCCCATCAAAAGCTTTTACCAATAGTGTAAAAAGAGAAACCACAGACTGAGGAAAAAAAAATTGGCAGTAACATATCAGACAAGGGGCTAATCTCCAAAATTTATAGAAAACTTCAACACCTCAACAACAAAAAGACAAATAATCCAATTAAAATTGGGCAGAGAACATGAACAGACACTTCACCAAAAAAGACATTCAGGCAGACAACAAACACATGAAGAAACATGCATCATTAGTCATTAGAGAGATGCAAATAAAAACAAAAATGAGATTCCATCTCACGCCAGCACCAATAGCAATAGTCAAATAAACAGAAAGTAACAAATGCTGTCTAGGGTATACAGAGACTGTAAACTTCATATGCTGCTGGTGGAACTGTAAAATGGTGTAACCCCTGTGGAAAACAATACGGTGCTTCCTTAAAATGTTGGAAATAGAAATAGCATATGATCCAGCAATGCTGCTACTAGGTATATATTCTAGAGAAGTAAGAGCTGTAACACAAACAGATATACACACACCCATGTTCACTGCAAAACTATTTACAATAGCAAAAAGATAGAAACCCCCCAAATGCCCACCAACGGATGACTGGATAAACAAAATTATGGTACATGCACACAGTGGGATACTATACAATGTTGAAGAACAACAATGAATCTGAAAAACATCTCATAACATGGATGAAACTAGAGGACATTAAGCTCAGTGAAATTAGTCAATGACAAAAGGACAAATATTTTATGAGGCCACTATTTGTAGAAAGTCGAAAAAAGGTTTTCACACACACACACAGAAATTCTTTAATGGTTACCAGGGGTAGGAGGAGATGAGAGAGTAAACCACTAACTAGAGGGTAGACACATACTAACTTTGGTGAAGGAAAAGGCAATATACAGGGGTGAACAGCACAAAATGACCAAGGAAAGGAAGATGCTGGGAGGAGTACAAGAGTTAAAAGTAACAGAGATAAATATTAATTCAAAACAACTCTGCAATAATAGCAATAACAATAATCAATAATCTATGAGTAGATACATGGACAGACATGCAAGGTGAATAGGTATGGGAAGGAGCATGAGACTATAGCCACTAATATATATATAGGTTTGACAGAAGATATTTCTGCATATGTATTTCATATGATGCAGATATATCCATGAATGCAGTAAGACATACAGGGGACAAAGTTATGACAACTTCTTAGCCATAACCAAAAACCCTGAGGAAGTGAGTTGTTGGGCCTGGGGACTCAAGACCATAGTCTTGGGGAACATCAAGGTCAGTTGGCACAACATAGTCCACAAAGACAATGTTGTACATCCTACTTTGGAGAGTAGCAACTAGTGTCTTAAAAGCTTGGGAGCAGCCATCCAAGATACATCTATTGGTCTTTACCTGTCCAGGGCAAAGAAGAGTGAAGAAAATCAAAGGCACACAGAAACAACTGGTCCAAAGAACTAATGGACCATGTGAATCTCAACCTCCACAACCCTGAGACCAGAATAACTAGATGGTACCCAGCTACCACTACTGACTGCTCTCAAAGGGGTCACACCAGAAGGTCCTGAATAGAGTGGGAAAAAACTATGGAACAAAATTCAAAATCATAAAAAAAGACCAGGCTTACTGCTCAGCTGGGAAGCTCTGGTGGCATAGTACCTAAAGCATTTGGCTGCTAACCAGAAGGCTGGTGGTGCAAACCTACCAGCCACTCCCTGGAAGGAAGGTTAGGCAATCTACTTCCATAGTGATACTGCCTTGGAAACCCAAGGAAGGGTCGCTACGAGTTGGACCCAATTCATCGGCAGTGAGTTTGGTTTGTTTTTTTTTGTTTTACTGCTCAGATGGAGACTGGTAGAACCCTTGAGACTATGGCCCTTGGTCACACTTCTGAGCAAGAACTGAACTCACATTCAAAGCTCAATTTTCAGTCAAACAATAGACGGGTCTACAAAGTGAACAATAACTCTAGGAAGGTACACATTCATCAGAACAATAAACCACTGAATATCAAAAGGGCAGCATTTACCCAAGGACAGAGTTCAGAAAGCAGGATGGGTTAGCAGAGGAGGAGGAATAGAAACTTCCAGAGAGCAAGTGGGAGGAGTGATGTTACATTGAGGAGATTGCAATCAATGACATGAAACTAGAATGTATGTGAATTATTGAGTGGAAAATGGATTTGCTCCATAAACTTTCACCCAAATCAGAAGAAAACATTTAAAGGAAGAAACAAGATCACAGAAGCAGAGGTCCACGCTATGGCACAGCAAAGACATCAGTGATGGTGCCTGGCTGTCTGCATGATAGTGACTGGGGTCTTAAAGCCATATCAATGTGAGCAGCCACCAATGAATAGATTGTGCCTGGCTTCCTTTAATGAGGTGTGTCTGGGGTCTTAAAAGCCTATTTAGAATAGGTGGCCATCTAATAAACATGTTGTTTATAACTAATGAAAAGGCCCTTGCAGAAGAAGACTTACTCCTTTGCAGGTGACATGAGATCTACTTGCTCTGAAGATGAGGTGAAGAGTTGTTCAATCTATGTGGAATAAGACACTTTTAAAATAGTCATCAGCAAATTTCTATAGATATTCTTGATTATAAATGGAGATTATGAAGGAACTCAAAACAACTGGGTGTACAAGCCTTCTGCCAAAGATGCAGGCTGAACTCCATTTATGCTGTTTACTGCTTATTCTGAGCTGACCTTCAAAAGTCAGCTAGCCAGCATACCTCAGGAAGCCTGCAAGCACCCCTCCTCCCCCTTCCTCTCACAGCATGCTCCCAGAAACAATTCTCACTCAGACTAGCCCGAGAAACATCCATGGATCAGGCTGTTAAATGACTCAAACTTTATGATTGTTAAAATAATATTTAAGGGATCTTGCCAGTGTATTGTGTCTTTCAAAAGCACAATTCTATAAATGTCAGATTCTATAAACTAATCAGAATTTTTTTCTTGTAAGTTCTTGGATTTTTTGTTTTTAAGCTCTGTAAAAGATTCCTTCCGCTGCAATACTTTGGTGAACCCTCACGGAGTGCTACTCAATTGAGATTGCTTTGTTCCTTCAATAAACTCTTTGCTTTAATTTTAACAGAAGCTCCAGTTTGCTCTTTGGCATTGGTAAATTTTGAAATATGTAAGTTTTGACAGCTTTTTCTATATTGTATTATGATATTGAATAGGTTGCACAGACAGTCTATTAATAACCAATACCTGTTCTGGTAGCATAGTCTGAAAAGAAATGCTACTGAATGAAATGTTATTATGAACACTTAATTACTTAGACCCAAACAAGATAAAGTGCTCCTGATGCAAATAAAAGGTACAAGTGATTAGAAAAGACACAACATTTCTAAACAAGAGTGAGTAAAATAAGTAAACTGAAGAAAAATTGAGTATTTTCTATTTGGTTATATAAAAACAAAACAAAACAAAACTCACTGCCATGGAGTCAGATCCAACTCATAGCGATCCCTCCTTGGGTTTCCAAGGCATTATCACTACGGAAGTAGATTGCCCAACCTTCCTTCCGCGGAGTGGCTGGTGTATTTGAACCACCAGCCTTCTGGTTAACAGTCAAATGCCTTAGGCACTATGCCACCAGAGCTCCCATTTGGTTATATACTGACTTTTAATCTAATTAAAGACTGTTTCAGAAGTTTGACTTCAACGGATTACTTCTTTCACCCCAATCTGTAATAAAACTAGCAGCTACTGCACACACAAAAAAGACATTAATAAAAATAAAAATGCACAAGAATGTGTTTGAACTTCTGACATGTTCAAATAACATTGCAAATATCACATCTGAAAATATACAGGATTATGATTATTTGACAAAGTCACAAAGCACACATTTCATACTGTACTTTTAAGTTCTAAGCACAGCAAACACTACCTACGAATTATTTTAAAGGTTTGATTTAATATTTTCTCTGCAACGTACAAATATACCTCTTGTAGCTGCTCCTTGGACAATGACTAGAGTCTACATGTTAGTTGCTCTGCCTGCCTCTACTCTTGCCCAACATAGTTGATTCTCCAAGACGATTCATTAAAAACATAAATCAGATCATGGCATTCCTCTGCCCAGAACATTCAGAGGCATCCCATCACACTTAGAAAAAATTCCACCTCTTATTTATGGTCCATCATCCTCTATGGTGTGGCCTCCGGCCCATCTATCCCTCCACTCCAGTCACACCGGCCTTGCTCTCCCCCAGCAAACCAAGCACAGGGCTGCTCCTCTACCTGTGACCTTCCTTCACCAAACTCCCCTGTGAGTCACTGCTACTACCCACTCTGGTTCTTGTTCAAAGATCACCTCCTTAAGGAAGTCTTCTCTGACACCTTCCTTATCTTTTCCACCCTAGTACCCTGCTTTCTTTTCTTGATTGTTCTTCTTAAAGTATGAAATATCTCAGGTATTTGGTTAGTTTATTTTCTGGATCTCTCACCAGAAAAGAAGCTTCATGAGAACATAACTGTTGGATTCACTACTGTATTCCCAGTGTCTACAAGTGGACCTGGCAAATATTACAACACATTACAACTTAATAAACATCTGTTGGATGCATAACTGAATGAGTGCTATGGTGCAGTGAATTATTGGGTATAGTTTTTCTAGCCATGGTCTTTGTGATTCTCACTAGATTACTGGTTGGAACTATGCAAATATAAGGTGTTTAAACCCTACCAAGGGGATTGGATAGCTTATGAGTAATGTAAATAAGGTACACAGCATCCTTGTGGGGGTGGGATCATAGAAATAAGGTGTACGGAACCCTAATGTGGGGACTGGTCAGTTTTGATATACCGCTAGTCTTAAAAGGAGCCCTTTCATAGGCAGAAGTAGGAATCTCACTGCCATCAAGAGTGAAGAGCTGGAGTTGGAATGGAGCATGTCTTTGGACCTGAGCTGCCGACGCTGGACCTCCTTGACAGTGTATTAGAGCTTAAATTCTAAAGCACTTGGTTTATGGAAAGCTGTGGTCTAGTGGGAACCGTAATTCCTTTTCAATTCTTGACATAAGTTCAGATGCCAGTTGAGTCCTTTCTAACTTTCAACATTGTGGCTATGCATAGACAAGTTCGAGGACAAACCTTGGGAGGAAGAGTCTGAACTCAGGAAGAGTGTGGCTGAAAGTAGATTCTGCTCACAGAAAGAACTAGGGAAAATGCCTGAGTGTTTTCCTTTTCTAATTTAAATTAAGGTTGGGGTCTTGGTATTGTGTGGTGACCACCTTGTGGCTGACTCAGGCTGCGAAGTCATGAGTCATATGTGTACCACCACCTAGCCAGGTAGACAAGGCCCAGAACCAATCCTGTAACCCTTCTCTATTTTCAATTATGTAGGTACCTGTTTTGGTTACCTAGTACCACTCTGACAAGAATACACCACAAATGGGATGGCCAACGTTCCCCAAGGCTTCTCCTTATACACAAGAAGCAGACCACATTCCTAGGGCAGCTACTCAGCTGTTCATTCCACCATGGAGTTGATTACTAGTCTCATCGTGGGGAATACTACATCCAGCTGTCCAGCCACTCAACCAGGCCCAGCCAAGTAGACACAAAAACTTAACAACCACAGTATCCCAATCATGGTCCTTTCCCCACTTCTATAGTCCTGCCTGAAACAGTGATGAATTGATCTGCCACCAATCACGATTCTGTGATGATTCCCTTTGTTTCAATTATATGTAATTAGCCTCATGGCTGTGACTCAGTGGACTCCATTCAGGTTTCTGCACTGTGTACATGCTAATGGTTTCCTTCATCCTGGATGACTGTCTTTGTCCTGTCTAAGGCTTAATAAAATTGTCTCTATTGTGAACCTGTTTGACTCTGAGGTCTCTTTTCCCCTATTAAAGCAGAGAGACCAGCAGAAAGTCTGAGCAGTAGAACCAAGAGCCACAAGACAGAGCAGCAGACTTGCTGGCCCACGGAACAAGAAAACTGAGTGCCTTTGGGCAGGAGGCTTGCTGGTGGAGTGAGGTGTACCTAGATACACCTATCAGCAGAGCTAAAAGAGCTTTGTAACACTTGCTCAAGCAGGGCACAGGCCAGCCAAGAGGCATGTCCAAGGGAAGGCTATCCTGATTGAAGAACTATATCCTGATCATTCATGCACCTGAATTGTAACCTGCTACTTCCATTATAAACCCCATAATCATGAGTATTGTCTGTAGCTCTGTGTAGCTATTGCAGCAAATTACTGAACCCAGAAGAGAAGTAGAGAGTGCCGTGAGAAGGACAGTTGATGTAAGAGTTGGTAAAAAGACTGCTGGGTGGCAGCATGTCAGGCGTCATAGGAATAAGCCGTGGGCTACTCATGGTGATACTGTTTACCCATCTCGAGGTTGGAGGAGGTCAGAGTAGTACGCCACCTCCTTATCCTTTTTGCAAGTGCCAAGCTTCCCCTATGGTAAAACACACACATGAAAGTACATACACACATGTGTTCATTCTCACACATACACACTCATACACATACACGCACTCATTCACACACATATACATACACACTCACACATACATACACATAGAATATAAAGGGGTGGCAACTCTGTCCTTGCATTAGAATCCCTTGTGGAAATTTTAAAATGAAAAACACCAGGCCCCAGCCTGGAGATCCCAATATAGTAGGTCTGGGAGGAAATGCAGGTATTCCTGGTGTTTTGTGCTGATTCTGATTCAGAGCCAGAAGACAGAAACCCGAAACCCATGGCAAGGGGCTGAATTACCTATTAACTGAAGATCCATGGCCCTCTTCAAGCAAATAGTTAAATGCTTTCATGCTAGTTGAAAAGTTGGCAGTTCAATCCTGCTCAGAAGTACCTTGGAATAAAGGCCTGGTGATACACTCTGAAATATCAGCCTTGAGAATCCCGTGGAACACGATTCTATTCTGACACACATGGCATTGCCATGAGTTGAAATCAACTAGACAGGAACTCATGGTGGTGGACAGTATCTCAGATGTTGTGTTTAAGCTATCGGTAGCATAGTGCCTAAGGCACTGGACTGCTAAGCAGAGGGCTGGCGGTTCAAACCCACCAGCAACTCCTCGGAAGGAAGATGGGGCAATCTACTTCCGTAGTGATACTGCCTCGGAAACCCAAGGAGGGGTCGCTATGAGTCAGGTCTGACTCAACGGCACATAACAACAACAACAACAATCTTAGCTTGGAATGACTTCATGTATGAAGGACGTGCCTGCAGCCTGCAGTTGTGCAAGCCACAGTAACCTCATCCCTGACCCTGGAATTCCACGTCCTTAAGTAATAAGCACACTTTCTTAACCAAAGTATCTTACTTGTGAAGAAATGGAGTACAGACCAAGAATGCAGGTTTCCTTTGCCTGGTCATCCTATTGAATGTTGCAATTGTTATGAACAAGTGGGAAGAGAGGGAAGGAGGAATAAAGAAAGAAGAATCAAGGGACAGATTTAGAAATGAGCACAGGTTTTCAGAGGCAGATTGTTCCTGCCTGTGGAGACTCATTGTGAGAAGGAGGAAGAGGCTACAGAGGTGGATCACAGCACCAAGACAGAACTACGGAGTCTCCCAATAGTCCTTAATGGCTCATCATTCTGATGATGTTGTCCAGTACTTACTAGACCACACCAGGCTCCAAACTGAATACCTTCCTACAGAGCTTCTCACTGAACCCTCACAAAAGCCTTAAAAAAAAAAAAAAAGCCATCCCATTGCCATCAAGTTGATTCTGACTCAGTGACTCTAGGACAGAGTAGAACTGCCTCATAGGATTTCCAAGGCTATAAATCTTTACAGAAGCAGACTGCCTATTTTTTCTCCCACAGAGTGGCTAGTAGGTTCGAACTGCTGCCCTTTTGGTTAGCAGCCAAAGCTTTAATCACTACACTACCAGAGGTCCTCACAGCCTTATTGAGAAGCCATTATTTTTCCTAACGTGTAAATGAGAAAGCCACAGCGCAGTGCAGCTAAATACCAAGTTCACAGTCACAGTAGGAAAGAAGATTCAGGTTGGTTGGCCCAGGTCTGTAAGTCTCCAAGACTGAATGTCTTTACCTTCAATAACGTACCCACCGTCCCATGCAGAGACACAGTTTAGCTTTGCATCCTTCAGTGGTTCTCGACCCTGGCTGCACACTTGAAGAGCTTTAAAAGGACAAATATACTTGAGCTGCACTCCCACAGATTCTACATTAATTGGTCAAGGGTGAGACTGAGGCATTGTTGGGTTTTTTTGTTTGTTTGTTTTTTAGCTCCCTAGATGATTCCAATGTGCAGCTAAACTTAGAACCCACTACTCCAGGCCCTAGTGCAAGCACCATACATACCATATATAAAGAAAGAACCCACAATACAGAAAGAACACCCTATGCAAAAGAGCTTGGCTAGGAACTTTCCAGAACTGGGAGTATAGTTCTGGCCCATTCTGGAAAGAAGTTTGAGGTATGGACCTAAAGACTTGAATGGTAAGTAGGATCAAACTCTGAGGTAGTAAGACAGGTAGTGAATTGGGCTGGCTGAATCAAGCAGTCTCTAAACTCAGTATTCTTGCTGCTGGCGACAGAGAAATTACTTTAGATGAACAAACTAGGCCCTTAGGCTTGATAAAGTTACATTACAAAAGCCCCACAAGCTTAACCAGTTGTAAAATGCTGATAAACCTCCTGAGTTGTCCTTCAACTACCTAACCAGGTGCAAAGCATAAGCAGTAAAAGTCAACTTTGACAAAGTGACTTTCCACCAGAAACAGTCAAGAATAGGAGTCCCTTGCCAGGCGTCCAGAGACATCACATCACACATGCACAACATCCCAGAACAAGTCATGGCAACATCCCAGCAGCCTTCAAGATGGGTTCCATTTTTGTCCCAAAAGCCTTTGTGCTAGAATCCATCTTGACTACCTCCTGCGTTCACACCTGATTTTCATAGCCCTACCTTTCCCCCCTAAAAAACCCCTGCCTATATTATGAATTAAGATGATGGCTTAGTCCTGCCTAAAAGCCTTCATACCAAAAAACCAAACCCACTGCCATGGAGTTGATTCCAACCCATAGTGACTTCCACTGGGTTTCCGAGGTGGTAAATCTTTACAGAAGTAGATTGCCCAGTCTTCCTTCCACAGAGTGGCTTGTGTGTTTGAACCACCAACCTTCTGGTTAGCAGTCAATTGCCTTTGGCACTGTAACATCAAAACCCTTAAAGCCTTTATAAATCCTAGGAAATTCTTTGTTCAGTGAGAGACTGGAGGCTAGCGTTGGCAGAAGCCCCTCTCTGTTTTTCCCTCACAAGTCCTTCCCTCTCCTTTCTCTTTAATAAACTTTGGTCCATGTAGACATCTTGCCTCTCCTGTTCAATTCTTTGTCAGTAGAAGGCAAGTACCCTGCTCAAGGTCCCAGGCCCCCAGCCATAGTAGTGTTCCATGTACTTAAGAACACAGTCCTCTGGAGGCCAGATGCTTATTCTACTCACTACCCTGGAAATTCACAATGCACATTTGTACTGGCATACCTCGTTTTATTGCACTTCACTTCACTGTGCTTCACAGATAGTGTGTTTTTTACAAATTGAAGGTTTCTGGCACCGTTGTGAAGAACAAGTCTCTAGGCACCATTATTTCAACAGCATGTGCTTACTTCATGTCTCTGTCACATTTTCATAGTTCTCACAATTAATAGACTACAATCTAATGCAAATTATATACACAAAGAAACTAAAACATTTATGTGACTCTCTTTATTGCAATATTTGTTTTATTGAGGTGGTCTGGAACAGAACCTGCAATATCTCTGAGGTATGCCCGTATATTAAAGGCTCAGAAAAGTCCTTCATTAAAGCAATCTGGTTCTGTCCATCTCAGTGTTTCCCTGTTTACCATGGCACTCTTTCAACATTGTATCTAATAATAATCTGTGAAACACACTTTGGAAAACACTGTCCTAAAACCTAAGTGTGAAATGAGCCATGATCTTGTGGACAGATGAATTGAGGCCTAATACAAGGGTGAGCTTAACAGCACCCAACAAACATTAGGGTAGAAGTGGCAGCCAGGCAATGAGCACTCTAAGCTGATGGCAGTGGGTCTCTCCTTGAGCCCACTGAAACTAAAACAAAAAATAAATTATCATAAAAAAAAAGGAATTTTTTGAACCATTGAAATACACAACCCTGACAATTGATCTAGCTGATTTTTGTAATGTTATAATTCGTATACCACCACATTTCAACGAATGACAACATTTCAGACCTCTGAGAAGTTGAGATTAGAGGAAAGGAATAGTATAACTTGGGAGAAAACATGCTGTGGCTGGAGAAACCAAATGTCATCCTGGCACCCCACTTAAATCAACAACTGTCTAGAACAAAACAGAAGTTGGAGAATGTTATTGAGGCCTTCTTTACTTCCTCACCCATAGAAATTCATGTGGCACATGACATGGTACATTATACACAAAAAGGACCACACAAAATGCAGCTGCCACCCGTCAAGCACAAAATAAATTTTGAATTTCAACAAAAGCTTTGGAAAAGGATACCTTTAAGTAGCACACAAAATAATCTAACACATGCAAATGTGGCTTCTAAAAATAAAACCACGAGTTTACATTTTCTTGAAGCAAGACTTCCTCGAACAGTTCCCTGAACACAAGAACTATCCCACTGGTCATTTTAATACTGAAAGACTTAAGTTTTTCAGGTTTTTGCTTTTGAGCAAATAGACATTTTTCAACTTTAATTCCAGGGACAAAATTACAATGCAACACCAAAGCACTACATTCCACTGCAGCAAATTAGAGAGCGCTAATTTGTGGGCACGACTGTGCCCTGTCATCTGTACCTTGTCGCTTTAATTCAGTACAACCAAAACCCTGCAGTTCCTTTTGATTTTACTTCTCTACATAGCTGAATTTTAGCCTTCACAATGGGTTTCAAAGAGTCCAAAATAAAACCAGCCCACATTAAGCAAAATAGCCACATAAGATCTTTCCTTTATGTGTGCAGAAAAGACTTTTCAAAGTTCAGAAGGAAGTAGTTGGCTTGTGTGTGTGTGTGTGTGTGTGTGTGTGTTTTTAAAGCACTAGGCAGTCTTGGTAGTGTTTTTAAAAGTCTATTTTTAAAACACTGGGAATTTTCCTCCATTGTGTTGGCATGTGTAAAGATGGGCACTGTGTATTTCCTCTAACAGAGCTGTGCAATTGTTAGTTGAAATCCATACACTTAACGAGAAAAACCAAACCAGTTGTGGTCAAGTTGATTCCAACTCATGGTGATTCCATGTGTGTCCAAGTAGAATTGTGCTTCATAGAGTTTTCAATGTCTGATTTTTCTGAAGTAGATCACCAGGCCTTTCTTCTGAGGTGCCTTTGAGTACACTCGAACCTCCAACCTTTCAGTTAGCAATGAGTGTAATAAGTTTGTACCACCCAGGAAGTCTTTTGTTCCATTGCTATCACATCTCGGACATGCAAGAGCCTCTAAAAGTCATGATTTGTCAAGGTGGATGACACACCTTCCATTTTGCTACCCCTTGGAGCATTAAAAAGTAAAATGATAGCTTGGGTTCACGGCAGTAGGAGGACATGCTAGTCTCCAGATCCCATATTCTGCCCTGACAAAAGCAAATGCAGCCATCCTTCAACCCCAGGAAACAGACTGGCAAAAGTATAGTAGAACCAAATGCTTTCTGTCCACCTATGGGTGCGCATAAAACATGAAGCACAACATCCCAAGATCCTTTAGGAGGGAGAACTGCTCCCTAAAACAAAAAATTAATAATAGTAACCTGAAATACCTGTTTCCCACAGCCCCAAGGGTACCACCCAACTTCCAAAATCTCATAGCCTTCCCCATCCTTCCACCTTCTTGCCTCTTGAAATTCAGAGCAGATTCCCCAGCACTTTCATCCCCTGAGGAGCAAAGGTTTGAGTATATATCACCTGTGCTCTCAATCTGCAAATCATTTTGTTAGAAATGTTCCTAATGGGGATAGTGTTTATAGGCTATCCCAGTGGCAAGTTGTAAAACGTACCATAGACATGGCAATGCAGGCTGCTTTAAAACTTAAATGGTAATTGGAATTCAGGGCTAGTGCCGCACCATAAATCTGCCCTTTGCAGCTGTCACTGGAAGCAAAAAGTCTGCCTTGTGACAGACCAGGAACCCAAAGCCCATTACAAGGAAAGTTTCCTTACACAGCTGTCAGCCCTACATCACTTGCAGGGAGAGTGATAGGTTTTACATCAAGCTCATGCCCTCAGCAAGCCTGATAGAGTTGCTCACTTGCCACCAAAGAAGAAATCTCTCTGACAAAGGCCATAGCATACCCCAAGAAGCACATGACTTGTGACAGCGCCGATTTTATTTTTCTGACACCCAGATGCATATAAGTTTAGGGGACAGAATAAAAGTGAGGGTAAATAGGTCCCTAAGCAGATGGCAGGCCCTCCCTGCTTTGAACAGCACTGTGTTTCAGGTGGGCCCCTGCATGGCACAAAAGGTTTGCTCTTGGCTGCAATCCAAAATGTTGGTGGTCTGAACCCAATCAGTGTGCTGTGGCAATCTGCTTCCACAAAGATTATAATCAAGACAACCCTATGGAGCAGTTATACTTGGAAACACATGGGGTCACTATGAGACAGAATCGATTTGACTGCAACAGGTTTGATTGTGTGTGTGTGTGTGTGTTTCAGGTGATTTTGTTTTGATCCCTTTCACTTCTCCATGGTGAGTCTGCTACTCATTACAGCTCCTGAACCAGATGGCAAAGACTCTATGGCAGGTGGTTCATATGAGATTTTGGGTTTGGTTTGGTTTGTAAGTGAAACTCATGTCTCTGTTCTCTGAGTTGTGTGGGTGCTCCCCATCCCTCTGTAAGCAATTACTGCTATCCTCCATGTGCTAAGGGACATAGTTCTTCCTGAGGTAGCAATTTGAGATGGGAGGACAATCTGATAGCTAACACAGCACAGATGGCCAGGCCAGGACTCAGCAGCTGACCTGGTGAACAGGTAGGTGCTGCTTCCCATCCCCCTTCACATGGCAGAAGAAGGTAGACTTCCCCTTTGGTTCAATGTCCACTGTGCAGAAACCCTAATTGAAGGCATGTCTGGAAAATGAGTCATTATTACTTATAAAGGCATTTGTTTGAAAGGCCTTACAATGGTTTGACAAAGGATAAAACCAAATATAATATTTTATTAAATTGAACACCCTTATCAGAGGTACCTCAGAAAAAAGGCCTGGTGATCTGCTTCTAAAAGGCCACAGCCTTGAAAACTTCACAGAACACAGGTCTACTCTGTACACAAAAGGCCACTTGTGAATCAGAATTGACTCAATTCCACTGGTTAACTGGGTAAGTTGGATCAATATGGGTCAGTTCATATATATGTACTTCCTTTTGAAAAATTAAACAACCTTCTAACCTTCCTTTGAAGAAGAAGAGAGGGTTGATACCAAACAAGACACACTACCCTTCATTACTCACAGAAGGTTAGCTTCTCACCTGCAGGCCAATTTGGAGACACAGAAATCAAGTTCTGGCATCTTTCCAAGGCAGGCTTGGCACTCCAAAGCCTCAAGGTTTGGGCAGGTCTCATGTAATACCCGCCATTTGGGACCAAGTGCTCTGGAGAAGAACTGGCCACCCATGCAAGAAAGAGCAACAAACACTCCAGTGGTAGGGAGAGGTCTCAGGGAGAGCACTCAGGTACAGAAAGAGAATTGTCATTCTATCATCTACACACACACACACACAACACTGTGTGGCCATTGTCTGCAACAAGAAATTGAATACCTCTGGTTCACAGCAGGGAGTCAAATTCTTTTCCAAAGGGTGGAGGGAATTCTTATTTTGATTAAATCTCTAAAAAGCTAGGGAAGTTAAAGAACACTGTTGCTGTGTGTCATCAAATTGATTCTGACTCATAGTGACCTCACTGAGTTTTCTTGGCTGTAACTTTATGGAGCAGGTTGCCACGTCTTCCTCCTGCAGAGTAGTTGGGTGGGTTTAAATCACCAACCTTTCAGTTAGCAGCTTAGTGCTTAACCATTGTGCCACCAGAACTCTTTAAGAACACTAGAAATAATAAAATATTCCTCTTCCAAGATAGTAACGTTTTAATAAAAACAAAAGTTTTTTCTTCCTTTCATGTGGCTCCGAACTTTAAAACAATAAATAGAAGAAGGAAAAACCAAACTCACTGCTGTCAAGTTGGACCCAACCCATAGCGACCCCTCCTTGGTTCCGAAGCAGTATCACTACGAAAGTAGATTGCCCAATCTTCCTTCCGAGGAGTGGCTGGTGGGTTTGAAACGCCAGCCTTCTGGTTAGCAGTCAGATGCCTTAGGCACTATACCACCAGAGCTCCCAAGAAGAAGGAAAGTGGCTGCTATACATACAACCTCTCTCTAGCCCAGTCTGTCAGTGGTGTGTCCCTGGTAGTACAAGGAATGGCAACAAGGATCACTAAGGAGCCTGAACAAAGTGGTCCATGTCTTTGAGAGTTATTGTATAAAAATCAACTCGGAAAGAGTCAACACAAAATCAAAGAGCAGCAAAGAATTTACAGTGCTGTAAAGTGTGCAGACCTTGATAACAGCCTGGCTGGAAGCTATTACCATATTGAAAGGAAAAACATATCAGTCAGAGCAGACAGCTGGTCAACCATGAAAGCAGACAGTAACTTCTGGCTGCCCACCCAAGCTCTCTTCAAGGGAAGACAAGGGCCGCCCAAGCACTCATACCTGCACATACCCTGCCAAGGGCAAGGACCTCATGTAGAGGAACCAGGCTGGCCTTCCCAAATCCGTTCTTGGTTATATCACCCTCACTGAAATTCCATGTTTACCAAGCGACCTTCTGACTCAACTCAGTTTCCCTTGATAGCAAAAAATCTGCTTGTCAAGAATGCCTGTGGCCTTGATTGCAATTATCACAGTACATTATCGAATTGCTGTCCAAGTCTCTAGAAGCTTAGCTAAATGCATCTGCTCCTAGGAGGTATTTCTAGTCCCCTGGAACTGGCAGTTCTATTTCCTAAGCCTAAACTGTGTTAATTCGGAAATAAAGGCATCAGATAAGAATTATTGAGACACGATGCCAAGTCCCTCAGCTTCACCACCCCTCCACCCTTAAAAGCCACTCCTGTACATAGTTCCTTCAACACATTATACAAAACAAGAGTGCCATCTTACCCAGGAAACTTGTCCATGGTACAAAGTGCCAGCTTATTTCCTGATATTTGTCCTTCTGAATTTTTACTTTAAAGCAATTTTGAACTTACCCTAAAAATTGTAACTCTATTATAAGGTGCAAAAAGTATATTGGCTACCCAAGACCATGTACAGGGTTGGCAGACAATGGTTCTACAAGTGTATTTGTATGTTCTGTAAGAATTTTCAGGTTATAGTAGAGCTGACAAGAGACAACGTTGTAGTCACTTCTTGGTGACAGCCAGTTACCCAGAGGGGCTAAGTAGTTGAACCTGTGGGCTTGGGACCATAGTCACAGGGGACATCAAGCTCAATTGGCATAACATACTACACAAAACATTGTTCCACCTCCTACTTTGGTGAGTAGCGACTGGGATCTTAAAAGCTTGCAAACAGCCATCTAGATGCAACGATGGGTCTCTTCTCATCCAGGGCAAAGAAGAGTGAAGAAAACCAAAGGCGCATGGAAACAATCAGTCCTAGTGACTGGTACACCATGTGATCCTCAGCCTATATGACCATGAGACCAAAAGAGCTAGATGGTGCCTGGCTACCACTGACAACCACTCAGAGGGGGATCTATGGAGGAAATCCTAGATAGAGAGGGAAAACAATGTGGAACAAAACTCAAAATCATTTGGAAAAAAAAAAAGGAGACCAGGTTTGCTGGTCTGATAGAGCCTGGGGGAACCATTGAGACTATGGCTCCTAGCTGCCCTTCAGGTCTGGAATTGAACCCACACCCATGGCTTCTAGCCAAACAAAAGACAGGCATATGAGCTGAACATTTTACCTGTGGCAGATACACTCCTTGGAGAGAACAATCATGGGTGAAAGAAAGGCTGTTTATGCACAGGGTGACAGCTCAGGGGGCAGGTGTGCATGGAGGGATGGATACAAGGAAGAGGTAACTACCTGGAGGAAGTGGGTGGGGAGCTGTTGCATTGTGGTAAACAGTAGTCAATGTCATGAGACAGCATGTATGTGAACTACTATATGGAAAGTGAATTTGCTCTGTAAACTTTTACCCAAATCACAATTGGAAAAAAAAAAAAAAAAGAAGGAGAAGAAGAAAATATATTGGCAAGCACTGTATAGTACAATACTTGAGTATGTATTTCCTAGAAAAATTATATTCTCCAATATAACCACAGTGTTGTCATGGTTGGGTACCTTCAAGCTGATTCCAATACATAGCAATGCCAGATGACAGTGCAGAACCACCCCCTAAGATTTTCTTGGCTGTAATCTCTATGGAAACAGATTGCCAGGTCTTTCTCCTGCAGAGCCCCTGGGTTGTTTCGAACCACCAACCATTCAGACTCTATTACAATACAACCATCAAAATCAGGAAATTAATACATGTGTTGTATTTACTCCTCAGAGCCCATTCAAATGCCATCAAATATCCCAAAAATGTACTTTAAAGTAAAAGGATCCAGCTCCACGCAGTTCTTTTAGTTATGTCTCTTTAGACTACTTCACTCTAAAACACTTCTTCAGTTTTTCCTTGATTTGTCTGACCCTGACATGTTTAAAGATTGCAGGCCAGTTGTTTTGCATAACGGTCCTCAATTTGAGTTTGTCTGGTGCTTCCTCTGATTAGATTTGGGTTATCACTTTGGCAAGAATTTCACAGGCAAGGATGCTGTGTCCCTCTCCTTGTTGTGTCCTATCAGGTGCTGCATGATTTTGATTTGTCCCATAGCGGATGCCGTTTGTATTTCTTTTTCCAGTTGATTTTTATATGCACAAATCCCTACAGGTCCGCAAAGACTGGCCTTCCTCCTCCAGGATAGTCTGAGCTGGGGAAGCCTTAGGGATATCTTGGTCACAATTTCACCTAGAGTCCTATTTACATCTAAATTCCTTCTCTTCCTTCTATCCTGTGCCATGTCCCCTGCTGAAGGGAATTGCAGGGTGACAATGGAGGTTAGTTTAGAAGTACATTAATAGAGATAGGATAACATTTAAGAAAGGCAAGAAGAGAGATGATAATGTTTCTGGGATAAGTAGAAAAATATCATACATTCTACTCACACAATTTTTCCACAGCAAAATAAAGATAAGGTACATTAATTTTTGTTATACAGGAAGGATGCTATTTAACTCATTCATTCATGCCTCAAATCTTTACGCAGCGCCTTTCTCTGTTCTGCATGGGGACATCAAGTTATATAGAATAGTGCCCCATCCCAAGAGAACTTTATCTCTTTCAGAAATGTCAGAAACCAACAGCTAAAGTGTATGAAAAAGAGATGTTTGACCTAGTGTAAGTTGAGAAGGAGGCAATCCAGTTGATAGAGTAGCTCAACCCAGTATGACATGTTCAGAAGTTGGAATTCAGATGTAAATAGGACCCTAGGTCAAATTGTGAGCACAGGTAAGCTACAAAAGAGGGGAGACAGAGAAAGACGTAGGAGAGGACTAGGTCAGAAAGGCCTTAGATGCTCAGCAAGAGTCTGCACCTTGTCCTTTAAGTCATGGGGAACCACTGAAAGATATGAAGATAAGTGGCAAGAACCAACAGTTGTCTTTTACAACAATCTGAGGAAACATCCTACAGAGAAGAAATCGAATAAAACAGAAGAGAAGTGAGGTCCACAAGGAGATAACTGAGGGGACAACGGCAACCATTCTTCAAACCAGAGGCTGATGAAAACTAATCTAAGGCAGAAGTAGTGAGCAAGAAATAGAGAAAAGATTTCATAGACACAAAGGATGCAGCATCCACAGGATTTTGTGGAAATGTAAGAAGAGGAGAGGAAAGGAACTAGAGAGCCCAGGTGGCTTCTAGTTTAAGTGGATAATCAGTATCCAGAATACAAGAAGAGTTGTTGGTGGTAACTGAGCACTTCCAGACAAAAACAATTTCCCACCTTCTTCAACTTAGAACCCTAGTGCATTTACAATCATCCAAGCTCCTAGACTATTTCAAGGACGGAGTTTGCTGCTGTGGATGCCATAGCATGCTGTGTTTCAGTCTTGGTATTTTAATTACATTTGAGTTCTTAGTGTTACCTGCTGTGGTGATTATTGTGGGCATAGCTGAAAGTAGTTTTACAGCATAAGGAGATCCGTGGGTGGGTGGTGGGTGAGTGGGTATTAAGGCTTGCTCATCCTTATCTCTCTCACTGCTATCTACTTCCTTAAATTTCTCTAATCATTTCCAGTATTTTTTGTGTGGGGTAGCCAATTATTGACTTGATTTCAGAGCACAGTGCTCATATGTTTATTTTTAAGTGAGCTGAATTATGATCAATTTTATTTTGAAAGGTTTATGAGTCCCCTGAGAAAACTTGAAAATCCTCTAGGGTAATTAGAAAGCTAAGCTTAGGACCTATACAATTTATATACTCAAAGATGAAAAGCCAACGTTTGGCCAAAGTCTAGAAGTAATTGTGGTTTTTTCCCTCTTCCTCCAACTTTTTATTTGGTTTTGCTAATATAAAATGAGTGCCTCTACTACTTCTTATTATCACTTCTCCACATACACCCAATAAGTAAATATTCAGGTCTGAGGTAGGGAACTGGGACTTTCCAAGTAAAATTCATCTAAAAAAAAATCCATTGTTGTTTTGCATCTTTGTGAAAAGAAAAAAAATGTGGAGAAAAAAATGTGATGGTATCACAGTTCTTTTGTAGGCAACTGCAGCATTTTTTCCTTAACTTATGTCTCCTTTTATTAATCCACATTATTCTGTGCACCTTAAATGTGTTATATTTATGAAAATATTGAGTCACCTGCAGACGCACTTTGTGACAACTCTCCTTGATGAGAATCTTGAGAGTTGTCATGGTAATATGGTCAAGTGCAAACAATAGTGGACCTTGATTCAGATAAACCTAGGATCATTGTTCCTTCCACATTACTAGCAGTTGATGCTGCATTCAGTCACCTAAACACCTTTAAGCCTCAGATTTTTCATAAGTACAATGGAGACAATGGTGTTGTTGTTGTTGGTTAAATTGAAAAATGAATGTGAAAGGCTCTAGCAATGTGCCTAATTTAGAAAAATTTAAAAAAATAAAAATGACTCATACAAATCTTAAATGAGCATACATTAAAGAATAGTTTAATTCAATGAAAGAGGCAGTAGAATGGTAAAGTTATTCCAAACTATTACAGAGAGAAAATAAATGTATAGTCACTGACAGAAAGAAAATACTGACAATATATTAATAAAATACATACAAAACTGGTTAATGCCCTACAAGGCATTTAAGCTATACTTTTGTGATCAACTTCTCTAAGGCACATGATTTATTTGTACTTCTACTATATAACAATCTTTTCCATTACTATCACATTTCTAAAGGTTTTCATTTACCTTTATAGAACTGCAAAATATCCTAACAGAAAATAGTAAGTGAAACAATAGTACAATCCCTTAGAAAATAGATAACTCTTAGTTGGGGCTGTTAGACAATGATCCAGTAACATTGAAGGGACATGCAATCACTTTTTTGACCATTTCCAAGTTTTGGTGTATATATTTTTTCCTTTACACTAGAAGATCACAGGTATTCAATGAATGCTACCCTTAAAATAATGATTCTGTGAATGCTGTATATGAAATCTTACAGGTCCCAGGCAAAGAAATAATAAGAGGCAAATTCATAGCATTAAATGCTTTCAAATTGAACAGAATAAAGGGAAAATAAAAGTGATTGCATTGTATGTTGCAAAGGACTATTGGTCTAAAGCTGACTGCTCTACATGGAGAAAGGTATAGTGTAGACAGAAAGTAGGAATTTTGCTCAGAAAGAAACAAACTGGCTTGAAGATACACAATTAGCCATAGTCTTTATCTCTATGATAAACAAGTTGGAATGTCTGAAAAATATACATACACAGTCAGTTGAACTTTATGTAAATAATTTGCATATATAGTAAGACGAGAAGCAATGTAAGACCCACGAGAAATTTAAAATATTTTTTATTGTCTTTCACATTATAAACTTTCTCGATTACATTTGTCCTTTGTCTTTCTATTGCTTTGAATGACATTACTCAGCCTCATGCTCAGAAGAGGCAGATTCGATTACCAAAGATTTGACAGAAAAATGATAGAAGGTTCAGGCTCACCTTTATATCAACTATATCAGGAATTCCTAAATATACATGTAGGGTAAACATAATGACTATGAAAGGTATCCTAAGAAAGTGCCATACTGTAGCATATGAACATTAACAGTGATACAGACAGCATGCTTTTGAAGACAGAGCTGGACTCAAATCACACATTCATCTATCAGTTACATTTACCACATAAACTCTCTCATCCTCAGTTTTCTTAACACGAAGGCCAAGAACACACATTTCATTAGGACTGCTGTGAGAATTAAATGAGCTCACATTTATTGAATCTCTAAGACAGTCCTTGGCACATAATAACCACTAAACAAATATGTATTACTTTTTCTGCCCACAGGATTCCTTTTATTTCAATGTGTAAAGACATGTAAAAGCAGTAAACGACTTTTGAACTATACTCTCACAGTCACACAGAAAGTAAACAAACACAGAAACAAAACCCACTCCTGTCGAGTATATTCAGACTCAAAGTGACCCCCATTGGGTTTCCGAGATGGGAAATCTTTACAGAAGTAGGTTGCTCCATCTTCCTTCCATGGAATGGGTTTGAATCACCAACCTTGTGGTTAGCAGTCAAATGCTTTAGGCACTGAGCCACCAGAGTTCCATGTAGAAAGTAAAGAGGTTAATATTTTTTATTTTTATTTTGCCTTCATATTCTCCAAGACTTTAAAGTTTCTTTCAATGAAAACTCAATTTATCTATTTCCTTAGATGTAAACATTCAACAACTATTACATTTTATCTGAAGCTCCTGCCACTGCCTAATTCAAGAAACAGGTTGAGGAACCACAATGGGACTGACTTCATTAACCCTGCTTATCTTTCTGCTTCAATGGCTTCCATTGTTTTATTTACCTCCTGACATATGAATCCTGGACCTTTGAAACAAAAGAAAAACTTCTATGTAAGGAAATCAAAGAGCTAAAGTTTCTTCCCCTAGGGAAATGCCAAGAAGGGCTAGGTATTAGAAGACACCTCATGCACTGTGTCCTGCTCTTGTTGTCACATCACAATTATTCAGTCTCACCTTCAATCCTCAACCCTCTTGAAAAAATGGAAAAAAAGGATGACCTTAAGTGGGTCACTCTTATATTAGGCTTGCTCCCTTAATGGGCCTGATAAACAAGTCTGTGCTCTGTAAGTCTCCCCTCAACACTAAGAAACACCCTGTGTGTGAGTCCCATCCTAAACTCCAAGAAGCACTGGAAGGCTTCCTGCAAGAGTTCCTATTCCTGGCATCTGTCTGGAAAACACCACCCTCTGATTAAAGTTCTGACCTCCTAAGAGGTTCCCCTACCTTCCTAACATCCTCCAACACAGAACCAACGTCCCTTGGTGGGATGTACTGGATTATTAGTAGAAGCCAGTCCCAACCCAGCTTAGTAGAACAAGGAGTAACACACCCATGCATCCTCACTGATCCAATTAGCCACTGCTGGCCCGCCAAACTGTCCCTGAGACTCACTGGTCAGGATACTACATTCTGACTTTGGCTGGATGAAGAGCCTCAGTCTGCAGATGGATGTACATCCTCCCACCCACGCCTTATTTCAATCCAACAGGCATGTATATTCCAGATTCGGGCCCCTTCTTGATCTGCCTAGCCTTGGTGTCATTAGCCTACCCATGCTCTACCAAGAAATGGCAATGAGAGCTGGGGTCATGCCCTGTATTCCATTCAACAAACTCTTGGGAGAAAGGGGAGTAATTCCCTCCCAGGACTTGGCTGGAGGGATTTGAGGGTAATGCAACTATGTTGCATATCAATCTAACCTTCGTGTAAAGATTTTCAGTCAGTCCATCCTTGCTGGAAGGACCAACAATTTTTTTTTTATTTCACCAAGGCCTGAACCAATTCTCAAGAAGGCCTATGAGCAGCTATCCTGTGTCAGCCACCATAGTATTCCCCCTTTTCAGCCCCAATGCAGGCAGAGAAAGGAAATCAAGTATTTGATTGTTAGAAAAAAGGAAAACAGTTGTGTGGAGTTGCAACAGCTGCGACTCAGGGCCACCCCACACGTGTCAGATAGAACTAGGCTCCATAGTGTTTCCAGTGGTTGATTTTTTGGAGTAGCTCTCCAGGTCTGTCTTCCAAAGTACCTCTGTGTAGCCTCAAACCTCCAACCTTTCTCTTAGTATTCAAGCGTGTTAACTCTTGGCACCACCGAGGGACTATCAGCCGCTGTGAACATGTGTAGGAAAGGGGAATGTGAACATTTTATCTTTTTCTTCAGATTGACAAATATTCATGACACATTTGGATAAAGCCCAACATTATGGCATTTTACACTAGGACTAAGCTGAGCTACTTTGTTATGGGGGGATTTTATAAATCCACAAAGAAACGAGAAGCCCTGTTACCTGAAATTAATTATAGCATTTTAACTTCAACATCTATAGACTTTTCACATGTCTTTTAAAGAACCTATTTCCCCTTTTCAATTCTCAGTCCTCAGTTTGCTCTGACATAAAATGGGGATAGCTATAAACCCCATATCGTATACAGCATGAGCCCCTCCTCCTTCCTAAGGATTGTTAAGGAGTAGAAATAACAACAACAACAAAACCATCGTCGTCAAGTAAAACAGATCTCCATAGGGTTTTCTTTTATATTTAAAAAATAATAATAATTTGGGTGAAAGTTTACAGAGCAAATTGGTTTTCCATCCAACAACTCATACATATTTTGTTTTATGGTATTCATCACAATCCCCACAATGTAACAGCACTTTGCCCACTTCCTCCCTGTGTTTACCATTTCCCTTCATCCTTCTGTCCTATCCCTTCCTGCCTTCTTAGCTTTATCCCTGGGCAGATAACCCCTTTTGATCTTGTATGGTTGACTGTTCTAATGAGTACATATCTTCCTGTGAACTTTTTTGGCTGAAAGCTGAGCCATGGGAGTTGAGTTCAGTTTCCGGCTTGAAGAGTGTTTAAGGGTTATAGTCTTGAGGGTTCCACCATCCATAGTGTTTTCTTGACTGTAATGTTTATGGAAGCAGATTGCCAAGCCTTTTCCACAGCACTGATGGGTGGATTTGAACTGCTTACTTTGACGTTAGCAGTCAAATGCAAACCATTTGTGCCACCCAGGCACCCAGAAGCAGTAAGTACCTTAAAATAGTTTGGCATATAAAAGAGTTCCAAAAATTCATAATTGATCATTCTGTTCCCATCTTTGTGTGAGGAACACCAATCAACTTTAGAGAGGGCAGAGTGATTTGGTGGCAAATGTACAAGTTTCTGGGGAGACGTTAGTTCCAGCTGAGACACATCCTAGCTATTCGATAAGGCATAGGTTTTTTATTTTCCTGTCCTCCACTGCAAAATGGAGATAACCCTCCATTGGAAGGACTCACTGTAAAAAAA
>NW_006921850.1:2650803-2670266 GCF_000298275.1 Orycteropus afer afer | reverse complement strand
ATACCTCATTTATAAAATTGCCTCCCAGGGGGAGGGATCTGTTAGCAAACAAATGTAAAAGGTGCATGATATACACTATGATATGCACTGCAAAGGAGTCCTTGGGTGGCACAAATGGTCAAGTGCTCAACTATCAACCAAAGGGTTGGCAGATTAAATTCACCCAGAGGCACCTCAGAAGAAATGTCTGGCAATTTACTGACAAAAAGTTGCAGCCATTGAAATCCTTATGGAAGGCAGTTCTCCTCAAACAGGTGGGGTCATCAGGACTCAGAATTAATTTGACCCCAACTGATGATAGTACACATTGTAAATGATATTACACAAATAAATACAGAACATGTGATAGCACATGTCATTTAATACTTACACTCTTTGTCTAACACATATCAGAGTTTATTTATTTAAATACTGCATCAATAAAACTGGAAAAGAAATGGCTCAACGATCGAAAACCAAAAACCAAACTCACTGCCATTGAGTTGTTTTCAACTCACAGCAACCCCATTGGGTTTCTGAGGCTGTGAATCTTTATGGAAGTAGATTGCCCTGTCTTCCTTCTGTGGAGCAGCTAGTGGGTTTGAACCACTGACCTTCTGCTTAGCTGTCACGTGCCTTACGCACTACGGATCAAAACCAAAAAACCAACCCAAACTCACTATTGTTGACTCGATTCCAACTCATAGTGACCCATCCTTGGGTTTCTGGGGTGGTATCTGTATGGAAGTAGACTGCCCAGTCTTTCTTCCAAGGAGTGGCTGGTAGGTTTGAACTGCCAGCCTTCTGGTTAGCAGTCAAATGCCTTGGGCACTGGAAATCTGCATCAGTAAATGTCCATCATAGATCACAATGTGCTGCGTGAATAATGAGGCCACTGAGTTATTTCCAAAAAACACATCAGCTTCACCCAGCAGCAGATCCACCCTTAGGGAGCACAGACCTAGATTATTAGCTGTTATTGTTGTTGTATTTTTTCCTTTTTTGATATATTTTTCTATTCTTCACATTTTATTAAATCATTTCAGGAAATAAATCATTTCAGCCAATTACAAAAAAACATTCTAAATAAAATATTTTAAAAGTCCATAACACTTTCCATCCTAGACAAAATACTACACCAAATATAAAATGCTCATTTGGAATGTTCACAAATTTCACATCAACATGGAAGGTGGTCAGGAAGAGGATTAGACAAATGATCCTTTTCAGTAAGGCAAGAGCATTAGGTAAGTTATGTCTGAAAAGATCTGGAAAGATCAAACCCTTCACTTTTAAGAATAACATTCAGGCTGCTGACTATCTTATCTTCTACCTCCAGACCATTTCCTTGTCAAGGAAGAACTAAGATTTAAACCACTTTAAAAATGGCAAAGTTCTTCTTCTTTAACACTGGGGACAAAACCAATTTTCTTCCATACAATGCATAATGGGGGCATTTGATAGTTTTCAGAACAAATCCTAAGGCTTCTGAGAAGGACTTAGACGGGACTAATAAAGTTTTCTCGCCCTTTTCCAAAAGTTTGACTTTTAGAAGTGAAAAAGACCTTTATCCTCATCTAACTTAGGGTGCTTTCACACATAATTTTAGCTAGAGAAGTCTTATGCAAAGGAAATGCTACAGGAACGCTAATCTGTTAAAGGCTTCCCCCTTTCTCTTTCTTTTACTTCACTCCATCTGTCCCAGGACTTCCCCATACATGTTCTAACAAGGTAAGCCATTGTTTCAAATGGAAGTGAAGGTGCTCCTGTCAAAGAAGTAGGAACATTCTATTCTCATTCACTCCTGCTGCAGGGACCCTTAAACCAAACCCACTGCCAATGAGTCGGATCCAACTCATAGCAACCCCTCCTTGGGTTTCTGAGGCAGGATCACTAGGCAAGTAGATTGCCCAACCTTCCTTCCAAGGAGTGGCTGGTGGGTTTGAACTGCCAGCCTTCTGATTAGCAGGGACCCTTAGGGCTCCAAAAAAAAACACAGGTTTAAAGTGACTGGTATAGCCCACCTTATCAGTGTTGAAACAAGGACATTGAGCCCAAAGAAGTTACAAGTAGTTTATGCAATATTCCATTGGATAAATGAGGGAAGGGCTGATTGTGGATGAGAACAACCTATACAGGATGAAGGCATGGGCCAAGAGGCTCATAAAAATCATTCTGTGGCCTCTAGGAAGCTTATGTGGCTATACAAGACATTTGAGGCCAGTGAGCCATTAGAGGAAATCTGCTGGGGGCTTCTGGAAGGGCTTTCATTTTTCTGATAAAAGAAAAGATGTGAGAGAAGACTACTACCTTTTCCTCTTTCTTCCTGTTGCGTATGTGAGGACATGATGCCCAGTGCTATAGCTGCCATCTTGATATAATAAAGTGCCAAGCAAAAAACAAAACAAAAGGCAAACATATTTAGGACAGAGAAATAGAACGAGAAAAAGACTATGGGTCCTTGATGACATCCTTGAGCTACTTAATGAATCCAAAACCACCTGTCTCCCAACTTCTGGTTAGTGAACAATAAATGTCCTTATAGTAAAATACACTGTTAGTCAGGTTTTGTATTACTATATCCCACCTGATACAAACCACATCCCTAGATATTTCAGAACCAGTGTGTCATACTTTAGGGAATACGTGCATTTTTTTCACAAATTATCTCTTCATGTAGAAAACTAAAGCCACATGGAGAATTAAAAGAAAACTAAATGGCATAGGCATTTTGGAAGACAATTTGGTAGTTTCTTACAAAGCTAAACATAGGTTTACCAAACAACTCAGCAATCATGCTCTTAGGTATTTACTGAAATGAGTTGAAAGCTATGTGTACACAAAAATCTACACACGAATGTTTATAGCAGCCTTATTCTTAATTGTCAAAAATTGGAACCAACCAGGATGTCCTTCAATAGGCAAATGGATAAGCAAACATGGTACATTTCCACAACAGAACATCATTCATCAGTAAAAAGAAATATGCTATCAAGACACAAAAACACAAAAAGACATTACCCATTCCTCTTTCTTCCTATTGAATGTGTGAGGACATGATGGCTGGTGCAGCAGGCATCTTGGGACTATGAAGAGCCAAGCAGAAGACAAAAGCAAACATACTTGGGACAGGAAAACAAAAAGAGAGAAAGCATGTGGGTCAAATGGTTCAGAAAGTGCTCGACTACCAACCGAAAGGTTGACAGTTTGAAATCTCCCAGGGGTGCCCCCAAAGGCAGACCTGGTGATCTGCTTCTTAGAGATCACAACCTTGAAAGGAAACAGCTCTACTCCACACACTTGGGGCTTCTCTGAGTCAGAATTAATTTAATGGCAATGAATAACAGCACAAAGTAAAAGAAGCTAGTCTGAAAAGGCTATATACTGTATGACTCCAAATATATGACACTCTAGACGAGGCAAAACTATAAAGGCAGGAAAAAGATTACTGGCTGCAAGGGATTCTGGGTATGTGGGGGGCATAAATAGGTGGAGCACAGGGCATTTTTATGGCAGTGAAAATGGTGTACACATGACACTATGCATTTGTCAAAACCCACTGTATTATACTAGAATGAATCCTAATGCAATTATGGACTTGAGTTAATGATAATGTACCCATCAAGATTGATTCCTCAACTATTAAAAAATGCACAGCCCGAAAACAATATAACAGAGAAAAATGTGCAAAGAAAGGGGATGTATGAGAACTTTTTACTATCTGTTCAATTATTGTGTTAATTTAGAACAGTTCTAAAAAATACTGTATGTTAAGAAAAAAGCAAGAAAGGTGAGGGGGAAGAATCCCTAAAGTTAACAATAATTTTCTTCTCAAATCAGTCCAGAAACTAACCCAATTTAAGGTGTGCATGGGAAGATATGGATCAGCATCTTCCATCCTCATTCTTCCACAAACCACCTAACCCCTACCCCAAGACCTTTCTCTAGTTCACCCTGTAGTTCCTCTCTTTCACCTTGTCTTCACTCTATCTGTCCCAGGATGCTGCATGCATTCTAACAGTTGTGCCATTGTTCCTATTAATATTTCTCATTCTTTTTCCAACCTTGCCTTCCCCCAACTACTTTCTGCCACTTTCCTCGGGTTTCTAATGCATCCCCACGGTTGTAATGTCATTTTTACCTCTAGCAGTAACCTCTCTGACAAAGAAACTATAGGCAATCCCTGGGTTACAAACGAGATCCCGTCCTAAGTATGTCTTTAAGTCAAATTACAGGTAAGTCAGAACTTGCCTACAAACAGGTACACATAGTTCTTTAATTTTAGCCTTACTTTAGTGCAAGAAAGGGGCTGTGGTGGTGCAGTGGTTAAAGCTTTTGGCTGCTAACCAAAAGGTTGATGGTTTGAACCCACTAGCTGCTTCCCAGAAGAAAGATGAGGCAAAATGCTTCCCTAAAGATATACGGCCTTGGAAACCCAATGGGACAGTTCTACTCTGTATTGCAGAGTCTCTGTGAGTTGGAATCGAGTTGATGTCAGTGAGTTGGTTGGTAGTGAAGGAAAGCTTAAAGTTGTGTTTGGTTTTTTTTTTTTTTTTAATGATTTAAAAGCTGCACTTGCAGCAAATGAAGGTGATTGTGATGAAGAACTTGTTGAGAGTAAGGGTTAGTTCAGTCACACATTTCAAAACTCAAATAACCAAACCCACTGCCATCAAGTAGGTTCTGACTCATAGCCACCCTACAGGACAGAGGAGAACTGCCCCATAGGTTTTTCAAGGCTGTAAATCTTGGGTGTGTGTGTGAGAGAGAGAGATTTGGATGAAAGTTTACAGAGCAAATTCAATTTCCATATAGCAGCTCATTTTGTTCCATGACACTAATTGCAATCCCTGCAATGTAACATCTCCCTTCTCACTTCCTCCCGGTAGTTACCTTTTACCTGTATCCATCTTTCCTATGTTTTCCTACCCTCTGAGCTATCCCCCTGTGCAAATACTGTCTTTCTGATCTCCAATGACTGGCTGTTCTAAGGAGTGTACCTACCTGATGTAAATGTTCACCTTATATGTTTGTCTATTGTGTGGCTGGAAGCCATGGGAGTGAGTTCAATTCCAGGTCTGAAGGGTGACTAGGGGCCATAGTCCCCAGCGTTTCACCAGTCTCTATCAGACCAATAAGTCTGGTCGTATGATTTTGAGTTTTGTTCCACATTTTTCTCCCCCTCTATTCAGGATCTCCTGCACTGATCTCTTTCCAAGTGGTTGACAGTAGTAGCCAAGTCTGTAAATCTTTATGGAAGCAGATTGCCTCATTTTTCTCCTGTGGAGTGGCTGGGGTTTAAACCTCCAACCTTGTGATTAGCAGTCCAATGCTTAAACCACAGCATCATCAGAGCTCCTAATAGTTTCACAGTGAGGAAAATTTACATAACAATAAAGGGCAACTCAGCCATTTGTACCCTGAGGACTGTCTGTATCCCTCAGTTGTTCCTCTGCATTAATGGAAGTAACAATTTAATAAATAATAAATCCCATGAGCCCTCTCAGTTGCTTCTGTAGTTTGTCCTATAACAAAGTCATTGTTAAAGCACTCCCTGTCTGCAGGGCCCAGATATAAACCAGACTGACATTTCCTTTCTCAGTGAAAACTTAGCAAGAGTAGTGAATTCTGTATTGGAAAGAAGGAGGTAACATGCATGAGTTCCAAACATTTCCTGTTTTTTTTTTTTTCATAATTTTCTGGAGGATTTGGTGAACTACCTTTAAAATTTAGTTCTAAGTTGACTGAGGTTATAGCTGGATAATTGTTGTTTGATGAATATATAATTTTAAAAGAAACACTCAGCTACTACTTGGCTCAACTCTTTTCCCCTCTTTTTTTCCTTTTTTCTTGATAAAATGTGAATGGCACATGATCAGGAACCTCATTGAAAGTGTGATCTCTATGAAATTCGCTGGAAGAAGGCATTTGCTGAGCAAACATTCCCTGGAGAGAAGTCACAGTGGCCAGATCAGTGAAGCATCAGTAATGTGGGCCACCAGCTGGGGCACTGAAACGGCCGTGCTATATAGCAAAATTTTGGGTGATAATAGCATTTTATTTGAATGAATCATTCTCACCAGTGGGGCTTGGGTGTTTTTTCACTTCCAGACAAAATAACAAGAATGAAAGATAACCAACAATTCCTCCAAAAAGGTCTGGCTTTCTCAGAACTACTAGCCTTTGCACACACTATTCCCTCTGCCTGAATCTACCCATTCTTCCCCCACCCCCCACAGCTCCTACCTCAGTCTCACCCCCAACCCCATCCCTATCTGTCATGCTCGCATGCATTGTTCAAACTACAACAGGAATGTTCCTGCTCTGGAAAGACTTCCAAATTCCCCAAAGTGGTTATTCAATCCTTCCTTTCTCCACATATCGCCTTGTGTCTATCCCTTTCATAGTGACTGTTTGCAATTCATTCCTACTAGACAGTGAGCTTCCTCCTGAAGACAGTACCTATGCCATATTCCTCTGTTTGTCCAGCAACTTTGACCTGCACACCTTAGGTCATCAACAGACGTCTACCAAATACACCAATCACAGAAGAAATGAACATGCAAATAAATTTTACAGGCATCCTGTGTGGTAGGATAGCTTTAAAAACCCTCTAAGTAAAGTCCTTTTCTGCAAAAAATAGTTTACAGCTTGACAAAGCATTAACATACATTACATGCATCGTTTAGCATGAAAATAAGCTCATAAAATTTAACCCTGGGGATAATTTGCTTATCTGCAGTGATTCTTGCAAAGCACAAAGAAATACAAAAGAAATAATATTTTAGGTCTTTTAAATAAAACAAATATATTTCATATTTCAATGTTGTTTTGACACAGATATCTATGGTGAAATGAATGAAACAGATCACAAATGGTATTGGTTAAAGCAGTATGTTTTTACATTTCAAATCTTAGGTAACCCCAAAGCAATTAAGCTTGTAATTTGTACTGGGCACAGAAATCACATTTGGCATGCATATGAGGAGTCAGGGTGCTGGCTCATGAATGGAATGTGGGATTCAAGAAGATTGGCTTTATTAGTTGTCCTGACTGATAAAAGATAGACTGGCTGAATCACAGCCTGAGGAATCCTCTAAGTAATGATACAGAGAGGTTTGCAGAGGACACCTTGTGTCCTGAAGTAACAAGGCTTGGGGCAGTGCACATGCGGCTGCACCAGAGAGGCCAGCTCTGCTGGTAGCAACAGCTGGCCTCTGGGAAGCTGGCCTCTAAAGGACTGACCTCAAAAGCATCGGTCTGAACTCACTGGGGGCCCGATCCTAGTAAGGACAATGTCAACACTTCCTCTCCCCTTATCAGCAATCCCAGGTCCACTGCTAGCTGCAGGCGGAATCCGGAAACCAAGCTCAAGCGGCAGAGGAGATGAGATAAAACCAGCTTTGGGGGCATTTTCAAGCTGCTTGGAGCAGTTTATTGTTTGCTCATTACATCTTAAGGTTTACTCTTTCATTCATGCTAACACTCAAGTACCCACCCTCATCTAGGCCCTGTGAGAAACATAATCTTTGGTAAACAGCCATCCTCTTGGGGTCACTCAAAACTCACCGCTGTGGAGTCAGATCTGACTCACAGCAAGCCTTCCTTGGGTTTCCGTGACAGGATCACTATGGAAATAGATCACCCAATCTTTCTTCCGAGGAATGCCTGGTGGGTTTGAACTGCTAGCCCTCTGGTTAGCAGTCAAATGCCTTAGGCACTATGCCACCAGAGCTCCTCTTGGGGTATCTGGTGAAAAATGGGGCAGCAAGAAATCTGTGGTATCAAAATCTTTCGTTTCTCTTCTGCGTCTACATTTCCCACTCTCCTTGCAGATGTGAAAGGTTCCCATGGGATTTGATACCAAATTCAACACAACAAAATGATGAGGGTAATACTTATACAAATTGGCTCATTCTTCTTAGTATTGCTTTTTCATCTTTAAAATGAAAATAATGGACTAGAAGATCCCAAAAGTCCTTCCAAGTTTAAAACTTGATTCATTACCCTAAAACCAAACCAAACCCAATGCCATCAAGTTGATTCCAACTCATAGCGACCCTCACTGGGTATTTCCAAGTGGATTCCAACTCATAGCGACCCCCATTGGGTATTTCCAAGGCTGTAAATATTTACTGAAGTACATTGGCTCATCTTCTTCAATAGTAGCCAGGAAAACATATATGTAAACAACAATAAGATACCATTTTCACCCTTCAGATGGGCAAAAATTTAAGAATATGTCACTATTAAGAATATTAAGTACGAATATGGAGTAAATGAGCTTTTAATACACTGTTAATGGGTGTGCAAATATAGGCTGTTTGAACTCGATAATTTATAGATGAATAAATCATATGAAGTTTTTATTCAACCTCTGGGATAACTACATACATGCTCAGAGTGACATGTACAAAAGTATTCATTGAAGTATTATTTTTAGTGGCAAAACTGGAAACAACATACATATCCATCTATCTATATATATATAATGTGGTATAGTCTTAAGGTGATACATTATCTAGCAAAAACATTCATTGAAACATTATTTTTAGTGGCAAAACTGGGAACAACATACATATCCATCAATGGATACATAAAATGTGGTGATCCATTATTTAGCAGCAAAAAGGATAAACTATATTTACAAACACAACTGAATCTCAAAAACATACTAATGAATAGGCAAACCAAGATGGAAAACAATATCTAAGTATCACACCATTTACATAAATAGAGAAGAATACCATAGATATTGTTCACGGATATATATGTGTGTGTGTGTATATACATATATGTATATATGTGTGGGTATGTGTGTGAGTGTGTGTATAAAACTAGTTGCTGCAGAGTTGATTCTGTCAGAGAACTGTCCTCCACAGAGTTTTTGATGGCTGTGATCTTTCATAAGTAGATTGCTAGGCCTTTCTTCTGAGGACCCTCTGGGTAGATTTGAACTGCTAACCTTTCATTAGTAGCTGAGTGCATAACCATGGATTGCTCAGGAACTTTATATAGATATATAGATATATAGATTTCATTAGTGAATCAGTGATTCTCAACTGGGAGTTATTTTGCCTCCTCTCCCCCTCAGGCAGTATTAGTCAATGTCTAAACACAGTTCCAGTTGTCTCAACTTGGAGAGTGGGTATTAAAGGCACCTACAAGGTAGAGATTAAAGATGATCCTCAATATCATACAATGCCCAATACAACACCCCCTAAAACAAAGAGTGACCTGGCCCAACATGTCAATAGTGCTAATAATGAGAAATCCTATGTTAAAGCTATGACAGACAGCTGCCATACCGTACATATTAATTATTTAACTAAATCTCCTGGCACAATCTTTCCTGGGATTAAGTTGCCTTTGGCTAGAGTCTGGGTGCTAAAGAAACGACGTGCCATGCATCCTTTTCTTAAAATAATAACAATGTCTGAAATAGTAAAAGATTCCCAACATCTAAATAAGTGTCTTTTGACACTGTGAAAGGACTGTCACCACACGAACTGACACTGCTAGTCTCATTCATGAGGACTCTTTCCTGTTCCCATCTCAAAGTGCCTATCTCTCACCACTCTTTAGGCTGGTTAGTAAACAAAATTGGTATTTCTTCTGAAAAATGATTTGTTTTATTAAATTGAATTAAGCCTTAAATGAACTGAAGTAGCTCATTACTTAAAGAAACTCTCTAATGAAACTTTTATAAAGTCTTTTATCATATAACATTAAGTTTGGCAGATAATATTTCTACATATGTATTTGTATGTGCTGTTAGAATGTATTTCATATTACTTGGTTCTACAATTATCATCAGTGGACACAGCAGTCAAGACATCAGACGACATATTGCGTTGGGCAAATCTGCCGCAAAAAAAAAAAAAAAAAAAACCTCTTCCAAGTGATGAAGAGCAAAGATGTCTCCTTGAAGACTAAGGTGTGCCTAACCCAGGTCATGGTATTTTCAATCACCTATTATGCATGTGAGAACTGGACAATGAATAAGTAAGACCAAAGAAGAGTTGATGCTTTTGAGCTGTGGTGTTGGAGAAGAATGCTGCTAAAAGGACTAACAAGTGCAGCCGTAATCCTCCTTGGAAGCGAGAATGGCCATACTTGGTCTCACCTATTTTGGTCATGTTGTCGGAAGGAACCATTCCATGGAGAAGGATATTATACTTGGTAAAGTGGAGGGTCAATGAAGAAGGGGAGGGCCCTCAACAAGATGGATAGACACAGTAGCTGCAACTATAGGCTCAGTTACATATAGCAAGGATTGTGAAGCTAGCACAGGACCAGGCAGTGTTTCATTCTGCTGTGCATAGGGTGGCTACGAGTCAGAGAGGACTAGACCACACCTAACAACATCAACAACATTAGAATGTAGAGAGAGAAAGAGAGCTAACAGAAAACAAAGTTATAATTTCTTTGCCACAGCCAGACTTGAGGGAATGAGTCCTTAGCCCCTAGACTTGGGACCATGATCATGGGGAACATCAAGCTGTTGTGGGGTACATCAAGCTCAATTAGCATAACATACTACACAAAAGCATTGTTCTATATCCTACTTTGGTGAGTAGCGATTAGGGTCTTAAATGCTTGTGAGCAGGCATCTACAATGCAATGACTGCCTCATCCATAATAAAGAAGAATGAAGAAAATCAGACACATGGAAACTGTTAGCCTATAGGACTAGTGGACCATGCAAACCTCAGCCTACCTGACACAGAGACCAGAAGTAGGTGGTACTCGGCTACCACTATCAACCAATCAGAAAATGACTAAACCAGAAGATCCTGGATAGAATGGGAGAAAAATGTGGAAAAAAACCTCAAAGTCATAAAAAAGACCAGGCTTACTGGTCTGACCGAGACTGGTGAAACCCTGAGGGTATGGCCCCTATTCATCCTTCAGGCATGAAATTACACTCACTACTGTGGTTTCCAGCCAAAAAGGCCTACAAGGGGAACAATTACACGAGGAAGCTACATTCCTTAGAACAATCAACTATGGAAGATCAGAAAGGCAGCATTTTGCATAGGGAGAAAGCTCAGAGGGCAGGAATGGGGAGGAAAGGACATAGGGAAAAGGTAACCACATGGAGGAAGTGGGAAGAGAACTATTACATTATGGGGATTGCAATCAGTGTCATGAAGCAAATGTGTATGAATAACAAATTTGCCCTGTAAATTTCCCCTACAACACAACTGAAAAAAAAAAAAAATCATAGCAACATAAATATATTAATTAAATAAAGTCTTTTATCATATAATAATCACAGCCTAATTTATCTGCTGCATTAAGGACAAACGACCATATATCAGGATTGGTAGTAAGCCACACACATATTGAAGTTGAGTCTGCCCAAAGCTCCTAAAATGTTCTCACTTTATTTATAACTGCACCTTTTTTTGTAAACTCTTTTAAAAACCTTGGAAATACATTCTACATAATTTCTTTATGACCTACATTTAAGAAAAAGTTTCCCGTTCTAGAAGATGCGTGTACAGGTTCTCAATGACCTGAGACTAGATCCATACAGGCCATATGTAAAAGAACAATCAACCAATAGTCCTCAAACTATGCTAATTCAGAGATAAAAGCAGATCAGTAACACTGGAGACATTTTTTAAACATTTGTCAGATCAGTGGTAGCCAGGAGTGAAAGTCAAGACAGGGACTGGCAGGGGGTAGGGTGAGGCAGTGTGTAACTATGAAGAAGGAGCAGGAGGGACCTCTGTTGAGATGGGTGGTTCTGTATCTTATTTTGGTGGTGGCCGCATGAATCTATACATGCAATCAAATTTCACAGAACTACGCACACACACACAAAGAATGAGTGGATGTAAAAATTGAGGAAATCTGGGTAAAGCTTATATGGCCGAGAGTTCACAGTATTGGGACAATATCATTATTCTGATTTTGATAATATGCTAGCTGTGATGTCACCATTGGGGAAAGCTGGATTAAAGGTACTTCTCTTCTCTTTGCAATTTCTTGTGAATCTATAATTAGTCCAAAACGAAAAGTTTTTTTAAAAATTTATTGTCAAGTTTATTTCTGTGTGAAATCCACTATTCTTTTATTTGGTAAACAACAGTGAATACCACATTAAATACCAACAGCTGCATTGGCGTTTGCTTCAACACTGTTGTATCTGTATCTCATGTTCTTCATATTAAAGAAACAGCCATCCTACAGTGAGGATTAAATAGAATAATGCTTGTGAATCTGCTCTGAAAGCAAAACACAGCACTACAAACACAGGGTTAACTCTTACTACTACTCGGGAGTACACAATAGATATGCATATTGAAATTGAAACCCCCACGAAGGATCTGGCAGCCTGGCTAACTCATTGCGTATAACTCTAAGATATGTGGGGAAAAAGATGGCAATGAACAGAGATTAACCCCCACCTCTCTCTAAGGAGATTCAGTAAGACTCTGCTCTTGGGGGAGGTGGAAGACAATAACAGTAGAGAGCGTGACTTCCACAGAATTATCTGGAAGGTTAAGCACTGTTTACAAATCTGGCCATGACACTGAAAGCCTCAGTGAAACTCTGACAAAACAAAGAACAAAGAGTTCAGCACAAAATCAGCACAATAAGCAGAGGAGAAATGGACTCAGGAAAGCTAGCACACAACAGAGCTTTTGCAAATAAATAGAAAAAAAAAAAAGTGAACAACATGATTTCCCTAAAACCAACTGGATACCAAAAGTTCATGGGTAGCACTTTAGGTTGTGACCTCACTTTGAACTAAAGCTGATTTCTGGTGATTATCTTCTCTTAGTTTGCAATAATCATCATAATGGCTATCATTAATGATGCACTAATTTTGTATTGTCTTTTATGCATCCTTTCATTTAATATTTTTAACAATCTTATATGTTGGTTACACATATGTAACCAACCATCCCAAAACTTCATGATTTCATACAACAATCATTTATTTTGTTTGTACAACTACAATTTGAGTGGAGTTTGGTAAACATGGCTTGTCTATGCTTCACGCAGAAACAGCCAGGCCAGCCTGAATGGGGTTAGCTGGAGGATCCTTTTTCAAGATGCTCACTCACATGGCTGGCAAGCTGGTGCTAGCTATCAGCTGGGGGCTCAGCAGAGCCCGTGGACCAGAGGCCTTGATTCTTACCCCTTGAGCCTTTCCTTTCACTGCTTGAGCTTCCTCACAGCAATGGTGTCTAGGTTCCAGGAGTAAACACTCCAGAACAAGAATGAGGCACATATCATTTTTATGATCTAGCCTTGCAAGTCATATAGCATTATTTCTGTTATTCTCTATTGGCTGGGGCAGCCACAACATTCCATTCCCATCAATGAGAAGGGACATAGACTCTAGAACCAGATGGGTGGCAGTGGAAGAACAGCACATGTGATGACAGATATTAATATGGCCATCTTTAGAAAATACAATCCACTAGAGTAAGTATTGGGAGCTCTGGTAGCATAGTGGCTAAGACACTTGCCTGCTAACCAGACGGCTGGCGGTTCAAACCCACCAGCCACTCCTCGGAAGGAAGGTTGGGCAATCCTACTTCCGTAGTGATACTGCCTCGGAAACCCAAGGAGGGGTCGCTATGAGTCGGGGCCGACTCGACGGCACACAACAACAACAACAAGAGTAAGTATTAGGAGCTCTGGTAGCTTAGTGTCTAAGGCATTTGACTGCTAACCAGAAGGCTGGCGGTTCAAACCCACCAGCCACTCCTCGGAAGGAAGATGGGGCAATCTACTTCTGTAGGGATACTGCCTCAGAAACCCAAGGAAGGGTCGCTATGAGTCGGGTCCGACTCGATGGCACATAACAACAACAACCGAGTAAGTATTATCAGTATCATCCCCATTTTGTAGATGGGGAAATTAAGTCTTAGAGAGGCAATTAACTTCCTCAAAAGCACATGGCTGTTATGTAACAGAGTCAAGATCCAAACCTAGGTATATCTGACTTCCACAGTCAGAGCCCTTAGCATCTATAACTATTCTGATTCCCACTTCCTCTACAACTTCTTTTGTAATTAGGCTGGTTTCAGCTCCAAAGATGATGTGATAGTTAAAGTTGTATGTCAGTTTGGCTGGACTATAATTCTAAGTAGTTTAAAAGTTATGATATAGTCATTTTCCATGATGAGATCTGATATATGTAATTACCTCCATGATGAGATGTGCTATGTTAAAAGGTAACATAGTTAAAAGGTAGTTTCCTCAGAAGTATGGCCTGCTTCCAACATATATATGGACATCCTGAGAAAACTCTCTGGCTTTCTACTGTATCTTAATCCTACACCTACCTCATTGAACCAATGGCCTGACAATCTTGGGATTGTTGCCTTCGCAGCCTGTGAACCAACAATCTGCCATTTTACCAGCTGATCTACTTCCATAGTGATACCACCTCGGAAACCCAAGGAGGGGTCGCTGTGAGTCAGATCTGACTCAAAGGCAGTTAGTTCAGTTTAGTTTTTTTTTTTTTGGAAGGGGGGTCTTGGATTCGTCATCCTCTGAAGCTAGCAGCCGGCTATACTGACTGCTGATCTTGGGTTCACCCACGCCTGCAGCTGCGTAAATTAAGAGAAGCCTCCAGCTTGGCATTTGACCCATACACTTGGGACTTGCCAGCTTCTGTAACTGTGTGAGCCATTTCCTTGAGATAAATTTCTCTCTCTCTCTCTCTTTCTCTATATATATATACACATACAAGCTTCTGACAACCCAACCTAAGACAGGTGGTTATCTTTTATGCATGTGAATGACTTATTTCAGGTAAGTGACATGAGAATAAATAAACTTGCACACACTATTGCTGTTTAGTAACTAGCACAAGGAGAGCTCTCTAAATTTTGCTAAAATAGGTATGTGTCCTTGTCCCCTACTAAACTATGAACTTCTTGAAAGAAAAGATCAAGTTTAGTAAAATCTGGTGTCCAAATGGGATTTTATTCATTCCTCACACGTAGCAGGAGTTTAATAAATGCTTATTTGAAATGAACTTGTTTGTTTGCAGGTCTATCTCTTCAATCCTCCAACAGACCTTGAGTTCTTAAAAGACTCTAGACAGAGGACTGGGTGGACTCAGTCACAATAATCTCCCTGCCCCACTCCCTATTGCCCCCTCCCAGCACACACACAACCCCACAAGTGGGCCCCCAGTTAATATTATGCTGAGTAAATGAATGAATATATAGATGAATATGGAATGAATGTTAATCCAGGTTTCCAATCATCAATCACTTCATTCACACAAAAGAAAACTAATAAAATGAGAGAAACAAGACCCATCATAAGGCCTACTGGCCAGCCCTGAAGGAAGTAAACACGGCTTACATTTTGGTTAAGAAATAAGAAACACTGGGTTACACATAGGGAGAGGAACAGATAAAGCTGAAAGGGAAGAAAACAAGAATGAAGAGTTTTTAGCTGTGAAGGAAAGGATGCAACACTTTTGTCACCCCCTCTACTTGCACCCTGGGGTCAGTGAAGAATGCATAAGGACACGAGGAGGAAGGAATCAATGCTTTCTAGATGTCAGGCACTCTACTAAGTAAGAGCTTGGGCTTTTTCTGTTACTTACACATTTTCAGAATAAAATCAGAAAGAGCTGGAACAGGAAGTAGCACAGCATTTTACTGGCTTATGAAAATCATTTTAAGAAATAATTATGGAAAAGCTGTACTAATTCTACCTTACTAGTATTTTAAATGGGAAATTTCACAGGTATTAATACTGGCATGTTAATGGATGAATTCAAAGAGGAATATTCTACTTACACACACACCTTCGTAAATAAAGTTACCTTTCTTTCCTTTGCCACATGCCATATGTTTCTGCTAAGTTTTCTACATCTCTGCAAGACTTCTTTATTTTAAAAAGCAATTGCTACAGCAAGCTATATGCTATTTTCTTTCTAGGAACAAATGGGTACAATGGGCTGTAAGCAACAATGAAAATGAAAAGTGATAGCAGAGAAAAATTAATATCTTCATGCTTTTCACCCACCAAACTCCTTAAGTAAAATTTAATTTTGCTGGCTATTGCCCTTTAAGTGTATTCAATTCAGGGCTTTGAACTGGTTCTTTCTGGTTTAATCATGGTCGACAAAGCAAAACTGGAACAGACTCAAATTTATAAAAGGTGGGTGAACTGGAATGGGAAAAATCACAGGCTGTTGCCCTACTAGAAACTTAATTTTCCTCTCAGAAAACAAGGGCTGTGTGTGCACTGCATAGCAACCAAATTTCTTGACTGAAGAGTCAGACACAACAGTACCCTGCTCAAAGATGGTGGCTAACCACCTCACTTTGAATGTACGTTGCTCTCTACAGTCCTGTCAATAATCTAGTCTCCTGCTTCAGGTTCCTAAAAGTGGTCACTACACGTCTTCTGAGTCTCCCATTCCAGGGCTTCAACCTGTAATTTTTCCCATTCAAGTTATCATTCTACTTCACCCAAATTTTAAAAATTCAGTCTGCTCTGATTTTGTTTCATCAGCCATGACTGAACCTGTTCAAACTGATTCAAAGCTCTGTTTCAATTACAGAGAGGTAATGTACTCTGTTTTTCCAATGTCTCTATTTCATTAAACACTACATGTACATTTTCTACAGAAATGGCTCCTTTTTTAGGGGGAAAAAGGTTTTAGAAGTATACTGTCACGTTGAGAAAATTAATATTCATATGACTGATGAACTTACTTTTCCTTATCTGGTTCATAGAAATTTCCACTATTAACTTCTGGTAATTATCAAAAACATTTAGCAGAAGCACACATATTTTCCAGTTCTCAGAACCTTGTCGCCCACTTCAGTAGTAATATCTGTGTGATGATTTCAGGTTACATGGTCATCAGATGGCTTTAGTTTTGATACCACTCAGAATGGTGGCTCATTTGTCTCATTTCTCTAACTACCAAGTTTATGTTTCAGTCTCAAGTGTATTTAGAATGAATGAGTGAAGAGGGGAAAATCCTCTCCACCTTAAAGTGTCCCTCCTCTCACTCTCAATCACCTCCCATCCACACCCCCACAACAAACTTTCTCAAAGAAACAATACTAACCTTCATTGGTGCTACGGCTTATGTATTTATTTAAAATAGAGAAAATAATTTTTTCCTTTTTTTTTTAAATTGTGATAAAAATATATATAATAGGACATTTGTCAACTCCACAACTTTAACAAGTATACGCAGTGTAGTGTATTTCTTAATATTGCCTTTCTAGCCATAGTCTTTGTGATTCCCACACAATGATTGGGTGGGACTATGCAAATAAGGTATTTGTGGCCCACCAACGGGACTGGACAGCATGCTGCTAATTAGCAAATTAAGATGTATGGAACCTGTCTGTGATTATGCATCAGCTTGTCTAGGCCATGATTTTCAGTGGTTTGGCTGTTATGTAGTGATGTAATTTGGCAGTTATGTAATGATGCAATTATCTTCCATTTTGTGATCTGATGTAATTACCCTCCATTTTGTGATATGTTATAAATCCTCGCCTCTATGCCTATGGTTACGGTCCCATTCAGAAGTGAGCTGTTTGCCATGTTAATGAAGCAGGATTAGGGTAGGATAGATCTTGAGTCACCCCCTTACTGGAGGGTGTGACTCAAGTCACCACTCTTCCCCTAGTCACTACCTTTACCACCCTTATTCAAGTCACACCTTTGTATCACCTTGCTTAAGTAAGAGAAATTTCCTTTAGGATATGGTCTGCATCCAATATATATGAATGCTCTGACAAAGCTCCCACTCTTGGAATCCTGCATCCAATTCAACATTATCTGATCTCTGGTTCTCGAGTCAGCAGCCTATCAACTTGATTCACCAGCTTCCACAATCTTGTGAGCCAGTAGCCCATCATCTGACCAACCAAGTTGGGTTTGTCTACCCATCTACCACATGAGACAGGAGAAATCTCTAGCCTGATGCCTGACCCGTGGATTTGTGACTTGGCAGCCAGCATTACCACATGAGTCATTTTCCTGAAAGTTTGTGAGTTCTTTTCAACATTGCACTGAATTACTGAACCCAAAGATGGGAGGAGTAATACTGAGGGGAGGAGGAAAATTAATGTTAGAGAAGATGGAATGGTACAGCAGTTTGAAAAAGCTGAACATTTGGGACATCTTTAACCTCCAGCTCATAGGAACCAGCTTGTGCTAATCTTTCTAAAATAAGTTATTCATTCAACAATTCAGTGACAGTCATTACATCCATCACGTTGTACAACCATCACTACTATCCTTTTCCAAATTATTCTACTACCAGTTAAGAGAAATTCAGTATCCCTTTAGCAATGACTCTCTTTCTCCCTCCCTCCACCACTGTTGTTGTTGTTGCTTTGTGCCGTCAAGTCAGACCCGACTCATAGCGACCCCTCTTTGGGTTTCTGAGGCGGTATCACTACGGAAGTAGATTGCCCAACATTCTTTCTGAGAAGTGGCTCGTGGGTTTGAACCTCCAGGCTTCTGGTTAGCAGTCAGGTGCCTTAGGCTCTATGCTAAAACAGTTCCCTTCACCACTAGTAACCACTAATTAATTTTGTTTCTATATATTTGCCTATTCTAAATAGTTCATAAAAGGAGAATCATACAATATTTGTCCTTTTGTGACTGACTTATTTCACTTATTCTAATGTTTTCAAGCTTCATCCATGGTGTAGCATAAAAAATACAGAAAATAATTCTTATGATTAGAATACATTTTGCAAAGAACTCTGAAATCTTTGAATATGTGAGAGTTCTTCTAAAGAAAACAATGAATTCCAAAAGACAAATTAAGAAGGAACTAGGTTGCTCCATGGAGTAACAGAGCTCTGTTCTCAGGGCTCAAGGTGTTTGTGAGGCCCCTAGGTTATGAAAGGAAGCTGTCCCCTACACCCCTATCTCAGCCTCTATGTAAGTCTTTCTTGCTCTATTTTATGTAATAGTCTTCTGAATTAAGATATCTTTTGAACAAATTACCAATTTTTATTTTAAACAACTTAGTAATGACACACCTAAGACATTCTTTATTCCATAGTTTACCCATCTAAATAGTCCACATACCAACTAATATGAAAAAATATTGCTTAGAAGCAAAAAGCCAATGCTATACAACTATTGTTTATGCTTGTCTTTTTTTTTTCCCCCAAGAACAGTGCTAGTTTTAAAATATGTGCACACATTGTTTATCACTCTTCCTTTTATAAGGTAAATCCTTAAGAAGTTCTATTGGTATAGTGAGTAAGACATTTGGCTGCTAACCAGAAGGTCAGGGGAGGAAGACAAGGCAATCTACTTCCATAAAGATTTCCCCTTGGAAACCCAATGGGAGTTGCCATTAATTGGAATTGACTTGATGACAATAAGTTTGGTTTTTCTTCTTCCTGTTTTTAAAATGCATTTTATTGAAATATAATTTATGTACAATGAAATACACAAAAACTAAAGTGACATGGGTCAATGCTTTTTTTTTTTTTTTTTTT
>NW_006921850.1:2626719-2650299 GCF_000298275.1 Orycteropus afer afer | reverse complement strand
TGGTATCTCATTGTTGTTTTGATTTGCATCTCTCTGATGGCCAGTGATTGTGAGCATCTCTTCATGTATTTGCTGGCCACCTGAATATCATCCTTGGTGAAGTGTCTAGTCACGTCTTCTGCCCATTTTCAATTGGATTGTTAATTACTTTGCTGTTGAGGTGGAGTTGTCTATAAATCTTTGAGATAAGTCCCTTACCAGATATGTAATTATCGAGTAGTATGAATTTGTTGCTGTCATTTTTGTTATGTGCTTTTTCGTGGTGTTGATTTTTTTGTTCCATATAATTTTCTGTGCTAAGCTCATTTTGTTTTTGAATCGTGTTATCACTTCCTTCGTTGCTGTGGTGGTTATATTTTTTTGTGTCAACTTGACTGGGCCTGGTTGAGTGGCTGGGCAGCTGGTGGTAGTCATTCCTCATGAGGAGACTGGCAATCAACCCCATGGTGGGATCTACCACAAGCGGCTGAGTAGCTGCCTTTGGAATGTGATCTGCTTCCTGTATTTAAGCAGAAGCTTTGGGAATGGTTTCTAGTCTATGTCACGCTTGGATCCTGCCTGTAGCAATGTCATTGCTCAGCTGCCTGCTATGCTCTGCTGACCTTGGGACTTAACAATGGACTTAAGTTAATGGCCTGCTGTATGGTTTGGTAACATCAGGACTGTGCCTTTTGACTTGTCAACCTTGGGGCTTCTCAGCCTCAGCAGACAGCAGCTGTCTGAGTGAAGAAATGCCTCTAGCTCCACTGGGCTGGGACAGGAGGCAGAGCTGGACCCCAAGGCTGAGGGGCTTTCACCCAGCCCCTAGGGCTTGGCACTTTGAACTTGGACTTGAAGGCCCCAAATTGTAAGAATAAACTCCTGTTTGTTAAGGCCATCCCATTTGTGGTATTTTTCTGTCAGAGCGGCACTAGGTAAACAGAACGTTTGCTATTGTTTTAGTATTTGCTAAATATTTGTGTTGGTCCTCTTTTTTATTTTGATGTGAAGTTTTGTAATTTTCCTTTGAGGTTACCTTGTGATTTATAGTTTTCTTCCCAAGTTTAGAACAGTCCATTCTATCTTGTAGTTGTCTTGATTTCCCTACCATCTAGAAGGTCTGCAACGACACAGCTTTTTCCCCTCTTTTTGGTTTGTAGTTCTACTCATTGTCAAGTGATGTCTCTGGTTCTCTGTTTACAATCTTGTAGGCTTATTTATTTTGGATACTTCCATAGCTGGGTGGGTTTCTGGGTTATGTCACCATGTGTGTTATGGTCAGTTGTTGTTGGCTGTTGTAGCTTCTTCATCCAAAGGACTCCCTTTAGCATCTCTCATAAGGTCAATCTGGTTTTAACAAATTTCCTTAATTTCTCCTTATCTGGAAATGTCTTAATTTCACCATCATATTTGAGGGACAATTTTGCTGGGTACATAATTCTTAGTTGAAAATTTCTTTATTTCAGGGTTTTATATATACCATCCCATTGTCTTCTAGCCTGCATGGTTTCTGCCAAGAAATCTGAGCTTAGTCTTACTGGTTGCCCCTTGTAGGTAACTTTGTTTTTCCCATGCTGCTTCCAGGATTCTTTCTTTGTCTTTGGTATTGGTGAGGTTGATGATGATATGTTTTGGTGGTTTTCTTTCGGGGTCTGTTTGGGGTTCTTTGGACTTCTTGAATGGATATATTCGCATCTTTCATCATACCAAAAAAGTTCTCTTCCAACAGGAAAATTCTCTTCCAACAAATCTTCCACAATTTTTTTCTGTAGTTTTATTTGTCTCTTCCTATTCTGGAATTCCAATTACACGTAGGTTATTCCTTTTCATGGTATCCCACATGAACCTTAGGGTTTCTTCATTTTGTTTTGATCTATTTTCTGATTGATTGCTTTCTAAAGAAGTATTAAGATATCTGCCTTCAATCTCACTAATTCTGTCTTCCATTGATTCAATTCTACTCCTTTGCCCATTCAATGTCTTACCTATTTCTGAAAATTCAGTATTAATCTTCTGGATTTCTATGTGTAGATTTTGTACCATTTCTAATTTTTCATTTATTTTGTTATTTTGTTCTTGTATTGTCTTTTGAAATTGTTCTAGGATTTTCTTGTGTTTTCCTCAATTCTGTCAGTGTTTTTCTTAATCTGTTTCTCAGTTCTTTGAAGATAGCCAAATATAATTCTTTTGAACTCTTTATCAGGGAGTTCCAATACTACATCTTCCTCAGGGATGTGTTTTGGGTCTGTATCCTGGCCCCTTGTTTCTCCTGCTTCATCTGGCTTCTTTGTGTCACTGTGATGCTCTATCGTCTCTGAGGCATTATGAGATTTTTGTGTTTATATTTAATTGGTGATTGTATGTTGAAGTGACTTGCCCATGGTTTTTGTTTTCTTTGGATTTTCTCTAAGTAAACAGGGTACTGTGCTCCTCTATTCAGTAGTTGGAAGCATTTATACACTCACCACCAGTCTCCTTTCCTATTGTCAGCCTCCCGTATGTCCCTGCTGTCCTTGGCAAATGGAGCTTATTCTTAGGTCCCTGGGATCTGAATGAGAATGCTAAAACTTTAAATTCCAAAATGGCCACCACTTGTAAGATTCAAAATGGCTGTATCCTCAGTCACTTTAAATATCCAAAATGGCCACCACCATTTGTAAATATTCAAAATGGCCACCACCATTTGTAAACATTCAAAATGGCTGTGTCCTCTGGAAAGCAGAAAGTCCACAGCTGAGATTATCTCCATCCTTCTGTTTCCCTTCCTAGTCAAAGGCCACCAGTGCAATCAACCCTGCAGCCCTGGTGACCAGGGCTGATCTTTAGGTCAATTCTCAGGTCCAACACCACTTGGAAATATTCAGGCTGTTGGTCCCATCAGAGCAGCAACATTCCACTGCTCCCACCATCTCCTTACTCACTGTTTTCACTCAGGTTTTTCCACTAGTTGGTGCCTAATCCACTTCTGTATACTTCCTTCCAAAGCTCAGGGCTCCAGGATTATCTTCTGTATCTCTGTCAATTGATCTCTCTTTTCTTTGTTGAAGAGTGTCTGTATCACTTGTCTGCCTATTCCTCCATCTTACCGCCAGAAGTCTTCTTCCCTTTTTTTTTTTTTTTAAGAACAACTTTACTGATTCTTTCAATGTGTGAGAAGTTATACTATGTGATTTCCAAGGTTAGGTAATAAAAAGGATATAACTTCTGTTTGACTGTCCCTATCTTGAATTTTTTTCTCTGGGGTAAACCAGTTGCCATGTTGACAGGGTACTCAAGTAGCCTGGTAGAGGCCCACCAATGTAAGGGAGACCTCTTGGAAGCAGATCCTCTTGCCCTAATCAAGCCTTTGCATGACTACAGCCCCAGCAACATCAGGACTATAACCTCACAAGAGACCCTGAGGCAGATCCACCAACTAAGCTGCTTTTGAATTTCTGACCCATGGAAAGGATGAGAAACAATAATTGCTTATTGTTATTTTAAGCCCTAAATTCTGGGGTAATCTGTTAAACAATAAAGAATCATTATACAAGAAGTAAATTGACTAATTTTTTTTTTCTCCCTTTTTAACTGCTTCATAAAACTTAGGCTCTAGCCAAAGTAGATTAACCTTTTCTTAGTACTTCCTCTGTCTGAGATCCCCTTTCTCTCCCCTCCCTGATCTATATAGGACTTTCCTGATCTTCTCATGAACCTTTCCCTCCTGGGAGCCCCAGCACTTATCTGAGAATCATTTGCACCAGATACTCTGTCTTCCGGTTATTTCTGTGCCTGTCTCAACTCCCTAAGCAGATTGAAAACACCAGGAATGCTGTATTTTTAAAAGAAATCTAGTTCAACTTTGAATCCACCTTGTATTTATCACAACTTCAGTCGATTTGCTGAATACAAAAGGAAATACCAGTTGCTGCAGCTTGGCAGATAGGGCAACCACGAAATGAACCAAGTTATCTGAGGATATTTTTCATTTCTCAGAAGTCCCTGCAGCCAAAATTGAATGTACATGTGACATACAAACTACAGTGCTTACTTTTCTTTTTCTTGCTCAGTCCTCAGCCTATCACTCAGTAAAACACACTTCCATATTTTTCTGAGAAATGAGGGAAAATCTGCAAGTAGTAGTGCAAAAATGTAAATAAGTCAATTTACATAGAATGAGATTCTTCAATGTCATAACAATAAGAAGAATCAATATGATTCATATAGCAATGAAAAGTTATAATGCTCACATGGCATTTATTCTTCTAAGAAAATAAGAACATTTTGTTTGATGTTAACAGCAAATGCTAACATCTGACCTGTTGCTATATTGGAAACTGAAGTATGCAAGTTAGTATCTCTACGGATCTTGCTGGAAAATTTCTCTCTCTCTCTCTTTTTTAACCATCACACAAAAAAGGATTTTATTTTGGGAAACTGATTTCTAATTTATGGCACGTTTCACTTTCAGATAAAACCAAGAACAGCACCATCTAACTCAATCTTAAAGGCTGGCATGCTGAGCAAGGAATGTTCTTATTCTTTGTAGGAACTCTTTTATACTCTCAGGTACCAGGACTCTGCCTTTTGGAGTGATTTCAGCCACCAAGTCAACACTAACGTGTTCTAGTCCGTCTTTGAACAGAACAAGAGGATACTACTGCATGGTTTCAAGTCAGGAAAAGTGTGCATCAAGGTTGTATCCTTTTATCATGATTATTCAATCTGTATACTGAGCAAATAATCTGAGAAACTGGACTATATGCAGAAGAATGCAGCATCAGTATTGGCGGAAGACTCATGAACAACCTGTGATACGCAGGTGGCACAACCTTGCTTGCTGACAGCAAAGAGGACTTGAAATAGTTACTGATGAAATTCAAAGACTACAGCTTTCAGTATGGATTACACCTCACCATAAAGAAAACACAAGTCCTCACACCTGGACCAATAAGTAACATCATGATAAATGGAGAAAAGATTGAAGTTGTCAAGGATTTCATTTTACTTGGATTCACAATCAACATCCATGGAAGCAGCAGTCAAGAAATTAAGCAGCATATTAAATTTGATAAATGTGCTGCAAAAGACCTCTGTAAAGTGTTAGAAACAAAGGTGTCACTTTGAGGGCTAACGTGCACATGCCCCAAGCCATGGTATTTTCAATCACCTCATATGCATGAGAAAACTGGACAATGAATAAGGAAGACTGAAGAAGAATTGATACACATGAAATACAGTACTGGTAAAGAATACTGAATATACCATGGACTGATAGAAGAATGAATATATGTCTTGGAAGTAAAGCTGGAATGTTCCTTAGAAAGGCGGGTGGGGAGACGTCATTTCATGTACTTTTGACGTTATCAGGAGGGACTAGTTCCTGGAGAAGGACATCATGCCTGGTAAAGCAGAGGGTCAGAGAAACAAAGGAAGACCCTCAATGAGCTGGACTGACACAATGGCTGCAACAATGGGCTCAAACATAACAATAATTGTGAGAACGGTACAGGGCAGGGCAGTGTTTCATTCTGTTGTACATAGAGTTGCTATGCATCAGAACAAACTGGGTGCCACCTAACAACAAGACACAGAAATATTCATCAAAAATATCTGAGAAAATAAAAAGCAAACAAGCCTATACATTACATAGGCATCCCTGGGTGGCACAAATGGCTAAGCAATGGCTACTAACTGAAAGGCTGGTGATTCAAATCACCCAGAGGAACCTTGGAAGAAAAGTCTGATGATCTAGTTCCAAAAGATCACAGCTTTGAAAACCCAGTTCTGCTCTAATACATAGGCGGTTGCTATGAGTCAAAATCAACTCAACAGCAAATGCTTACTGCTTTATAAACTACTCATAGTGACTCTTCCTTGGGTTTCCGAGGAGGTATCTCTAGAGAAGTAGATTGCCCAATCTTCCTTCTGAGGAGTGGCTGGTGGGTTTGAACCACCAGCCTCCTGGTTAGCAGTCAAATGCCTTAGGTATTACACCACCAGAGCTCCCTTAGAAACTACCTGGAGAATATTAAAGAACAAAAGATGAGGGAGAGAAAAGATTAGCATCTTCATTAATCTAAATTAGACCTTCTCAGGTCACAGCCACAGTGGAGTTTTGCTGGCTGCCCTCCCAGTGTTGATTCACTCTTCTTAAAAATCATATTTTCTTTTTGTCATCCTCCAATCACCACCCTGCTCATGTACTGGGGAAATCTGCCTCGTGTCCAGCTCCAAGGTTCAGCCTTGTCGGGCAGAGACAGGTAGACAAGAGACAAGAAATCAAACCCTAAATAACGTAGGGAGTGGCTGAATTAAACAAATTCTTCATCATATCTTTAACCTTCTCAGTTATATAAGCCTTTCTGTTCAAGCCAGTCAGAGCTGGGTTTTCTGTTGCTTACAATCAAAATCATTCTACTTACAGAATCCATAACTGTTGCATTTCCTGTAGATGTGCCCATCTCAAAAGGAAGTTTGGCTGCTTCCAGTGAATACTGGGAGCTTGTCTGGTAAAGTCATGGAACACAAATAAATTTAGCTAAAGAATCATTTTTGCTATCTGTGAACAGTATTTCAGGACCACTTTATCCAATAATAAATGAGCTGTACAATAAATGAGCTTTCCATGAGCCTACAAAAAATTTTTGACACTTGAAAAATTTTAAGGCTCTTCCAAGAAAAAGAAAAATCTGCAAAATCTAAACTGATAAATGTTTAAACCAAATGTCTACAAAATGTAAATATGATGCCAGCTAGTCAAATGCATCTGAATTCAAATCTTACAACTATGTTACCTTTTGTGTGGGATGAGAGTACGTTTCAATAAATTTGGTTATGGAATGTGGTCTCCAAAAGAAAAAGTGCCTGAGGACTTTGAAGGTCTCAAAATGGCCCTCTATTATCCATCAGCTGTGATGGAACTCAGAGCTTTGAGTAGTGTGCACATGAGTGGAAGAAGATCCTAACCAGGACAGTTAGAGATCAGCAGAATCACCTGGGATGATGGCAAAATTATCCTTCAATTCCAACTTCTAGTAATAGTTTACCACATAAAAGAGTGTTTATACAGAAAGCTATTTCTCAGCTTTTGGCACTGAACCCTGGACAAGACAGAGGATATACCAGAGGCTCAGATCCATCAAACTTGTAGGGTCTGGAATTCACATTGTGCCTCTATTATGCACCTAGTGTTAGGGAATAAAGCAGTGAACACAACAGAGGCAGCCCTGCCCTCAGAGAGCTAATAGTCCAGTTATGAAAACACACTTTTAACAGCTAATCACAAGTGCAAGAAGGATTAAAAAGAAGTTCAAGGTGCTCTGAGGTGTTAAGCTAGTCTGGGGGTCAGGGAGGACTTTCTAGGAACTGACATTTTATGTCATAACTGAAGGGTAAGTGCATGGATTGAATTATGTCCCCCCAAAATATATGTTGAAATCCTAGCCCCGATATATACATATGATCCTATTTCAAAACAGAAGTTTTTGTTCCTTGTGTTAACAAGGTCATGCCAGAGTAGGGTGGGTCCTAAACCTAATAACTTCTGAATGGTGTCTTATAAAAAGCGTAAAATAGAAACAGAGACACACATGGGAGGAAGACAGAAGCCAAGGAACACTAAGGACTGCCAAAGATCACTGGCAGACCACAGAAACTAGGCAAGAGGCTCACAGAAGGAATAACCACAGCTGAGACTCTAATTTGGACTTTTAGCCTTCAGGACTGCAAGAAAATTAATTTCTGTTCTTTAAAGCCAATAAACAAATAAAAAATGAATCATCATAACTGTTACACCAATAAATATAAAGCAACACATTCTTGGGTGTTTTATGATGAACCTTATACCATCAGAACAAAACAAGAACAAATTAACAAGCAAACACACTGTTGGGTACATTTGAGAAATACCAAAACTACCTTTTTTTTTTCCTCTCTTGGGAACTATAATGTGCATGTTGTTGTTGCTGTTAGTTGCTATCAAGTTGGCTTTAACTCACGGCAACCCCATGTACAACAGAAGGAAATGTTACCCAGTCCGGCACCATCTTCAATTCACAATCACCGGTATGCTTGAGTACATTGTTGCAGCACTGTGTATTTTGAATGCCCTCCAACCAATAGGCTCATCATCTACCACTGTAGTGAACAATATTCTTTTGTGACCCATAATGTTTTCTTAGCTAATTTTGGAAGTAGATCTCCAGGCTTTTCTTCCTACTCTGCCTTAGTTCTAGAAATTCCACACCCTATTGGCATTTGAAATACTGATGGCAAAACTTCCAGTATCATAGCGACATACAAGTCACCAGACTACAACAAACTCACTGACAAGTGCTGGGCAATGCACTTAAAACCAAATCCCAATCCATTGCCATCAAGTTGATTCTGACTCATAGCGACACTTTCGGACAGAGTTGAATTGACCCATAGGGTTTCCAAGGCTCTAATTTTTATGGCACTTGACTGCTAACCAGAAGGCTGGCAGTTCAAACCCACCAGCCACTCCTCGGAAGGAAGATGGGTCAATCTACTTCCGTAGTGATACTGCCTCGGAAACCCAAGGAGGGGTCCCTATGAGTCGGGTCCAACTCGACGGCACATAACAACAACAACAACAATTTTTATGGAAGTAGGCTGCCACATCTTTCTCCCGTGGAGTCGCTGGTGGGTTCAAACCTCTGATTAACTACTGTGCCCCCAGGGCTCCTTAGCATATATAAAAACCTTGTATAAAAATGGTGTGGTGGTGGCACTGCTTATTATTAGCAGTCCAAGACTCTGAGGTGTTGGTCAGACATGCCTCTAACCTCCAATCTTTTTACCAATTCTGACACCAACCATCCTTCCCATGTTGTTGTTGTTGTTGTTGTTATGTGCCGTCGAGTCGGCCCCGACTCATAGCGACCCCTCCTTGGGTTTCCGAGGCAGTATCACTACGGAAGTAGGATTGCCCAACCTTCCTTCCGAGGAGTGGCTGGTGGGTTTGAACCGCCAGCCGTCTGGTTAGCAGGCAAGTGTCTTAGCCACTATGCTACCAGAGCTCCCATCCCTCCCATAGCACTCTCTATTTCTCTGATGTGTTTGATAATTCATTGCAAAGACAACACACAACTCATAGAAAATACTCATGATTACGGGGTTTATTAGGAGAGTAACAGGTTACAATTCAGTATCAGAAATGACTTAGGATATAGTTCTTCAATTATGACAACCTCTTCTCAGTAGTGCCCCAAAGCACTCCTCTCTCTGGCCCTTGATCTCTCAGCCCCTAGGCACCTTAGCCCCTGCCCTGCTCAGGCAAGTGTTAAAAAGGTCTTTTAGCTCTGCTAATAAGTGCATCCCACTCCATCAGCAAGCCTCAGCCTGAAGGCACTCAGGTTTCTTGCTACGTGGGTCCAGAAACCCAGCACACTGTCTCCTGCCAGTCCCCTGTTTCTGCTGCCACCATTTCTCTGCTGCTGCTTCTCATCATCTTTCACCATTTCAGCAAAGTGTTACAGCTCACTTTTTCTGTCTCCTGGATCTTGGAAGTCTCAGTGCAGGGATCCTGTGCACAAAGGATGCACTCCACTCCTGCTCTTCTTTCTTGGTTGTAGTGAGATTCTCCACCTTCCCACTTCTGGGTTGGCACATTTTAAGCCTAGCAGGATAGCAAAACTGACCTGTCCCCTCATTAGGGTTCCATACACCTTATTTGCATGGTCCCTTCCCCAACAGGGTGCCATGCATTTTATTTACATTATTAGTAAGCTATCCAGTCCCCTTGGTGAGCCACAAGCACCTCATCTGCACAGACCCACCCAATCATTTTGTGGGAGTTATAGAGACCATGCCTAGAAGGGCCATATTAAGTAAATCACTGCAATGGACCTTTAAAAATTCTGAAGTAAATTTATCTAATGTAACCCAGTTATCTAAGTTGATTTGACCTTGGTATTATTTGTTACATGATCCTTGGTGGCACAGTGGTTAAGTCTCACTGCTAACAGAAAGGTTAACAGTTCAAATTCACCAGCTGTTGTCTGGGAGAAAGATGGGGCCATCTGCTTCCATAAAGTTTTACTGCCCTGGAAGCTGTATGGGAAAGTTCTACTCTGTCCCATAGAGTTGTTATAAATCGAAATAGACTCAGTGAAAATGAGTTTGGGATTATTTATTACACAAAATCAAGTAACAGCCTATGTTCTGAAACACATACTGTACTTTAGTCTACGGTTTTCATTTGTGTAACAATTGAGTCAATTCTTAGCTATCTGTGTCAACTCTGAATTTTTAAATTCCACACTAATTTCTCTTGCAACCCAGAGTCCTTTTTAGATATCTCCCACTGCTCCCACCCACTGTCTGTGCAAATTAGCATAGATGTCAACCTGAACAAAACAGACTAAGCAAAGTGAATTCACTGCCCCAGAATTCATGTTACTTAAAAATGCAGAAGCCTTTGAATCACTGAAAAGTTCTGAATTCCATCTCCATTCCTCCCTTCAAATGCCAAGATTTGCCTGTATCTGCAGTATTAATAGCATAGGGTGTAGGAGCATGAGTTCCAAAGGCAGACAATCTGGGTTCAAATCCTGATAAACATGTAACTTTGCAAGTTTATATCCCCAGGGCTCAGATCCCTCATCATCAAATGCAACAGTAACACATTTACTTAGAGTATTTAACACTTAGTATTGATATGATGGAGGGGCCCTCCTGGCACAATGGTTAAGCACTTAGCCACTAACCAAAACATTAGTGGTTCCACCACCTAAGGGGAAAAAACAAAGAAAGAAAACCACTTCCATAGAGTCGATTCTGACTCACAGCAACACCCACTGGGTTTCCAAGGCAGTAAATCTTTATGGAAGTAGATTGTTCCATCTTGCTTCCACTGAGCAGCTGGTAGATTTGAACCGCCAACCTTCTGGTTAGTAGTCAAATGCCTTAGGCACTGCACCACTAGAGCTCCTTTCCACCCACTTAGCACTCTATAAAAGAAAGACATTGCAATCTGATTCTGTAAAGATTACAGCCATGAAAACCCTATGGGACACTTCTATCCTGTCACACGCAGTTACTGTGAATCAAAATCAATTTGACAGGACCTAACAACAACAACATTGATATGAAGGAGAGTAGTGGTGGTTTAATAGTAGAATTTTCACCTTTCATGAAGGAGACCCAGGCTTGATTCCCAGCCACTGCACTCAAGAATAGCCATCACCCATTGCAAAAGCAGCAAGGAGGCCGCATATTCTGACCTCCTAGAACCCCACAAGAGGAAGGTAGAATCACCATCAATAGCCCAAGGCCTATTACTGCAAGGCCAGACATGCTGCCTCCCTCCAGCCCTTTCACCAAGCGTTCCTCCCAAAGCACCCACCACCTCTTTCCTGGGTTCGATAATTCGCTGCAGTGGCCACACAGAGCTCACAGATTATGGGGTTTATTAGGGAAGCACCACAATTCAAGGCTACAATTCAAGTTCAGGAAAAAATGCTCAGTCTCCCAGCCCACTGTCCCTCAGCCAACAGTATCTCACAGTCTCTTTCCCAGCAGTGCTGGTCCCTTGGTGTCTCACTCAGCCATGCGTGTCTCTTGCGTCTCTTTCCCAGCAACGTGTGTCTCAGGAGCCCGTGTCTCTTTCGGCAGCACGTCTTCCTCAACCAGCCGTCAGAGAGCATTCTGCCTCTAGGAGGCCTCCTTTTGAGCCCGGCAGGGTGGTCAAACTAGCCAATTATAGCACCAGAACTCTAAGCACCTGAGAGAAAGTGGGCACCTCCCAGAGCATTGTTTTGTGCCACTCCCAACAGAAATACTCCAGGTGGACAACTTCAGCAATCAGGAGCTCCTCAGTTGCTCACAGAAATTCCCACCTTGGAGTTTACAAAGACTTATGGGTAGAAAAGCCACACTAAGTAATTTACTACACCACACCCATCTATCAATGGAGGCTTGCATTGTTGCTATGATGCCGAACAGGTGACAGTGAAGTTCCAGACTCAAATAGACTAAGAAGAAATCTACTTCTGAAAATCAGCCAGTGAAAACCATCTGGATCACAAACGTCCGATCCCATTGTGCAAAGGATTACCATGAGTCAAGGAACAACTCAACAGCAAGTAACAACAATTAATACAAAGATTACATCATCGTCATCATCGTCATCATCGTCATCATCATCATCCATGTAAAGTACTTAGCACAGTAACTGGCACATAATATGTGTTTCATAAATGTTAATTTCTGTAGTTATTATAATAATACTAAAAAGGAAAGCTTTCTTCCAAAAGACTCAGTAGCATTTCAAGGAAAAAGCAACATATGAATTAAAGTAACAATAACTCTCAATATAAAGTAAATGGATCCAATTTTAACAATTATACACTAATTCTTGATTATTTGCTTTGAGAAGAGGAAAGAGAAGATATTAAAAATAAAAAGCATCTTAACAATTCATAAACCAAATCACTACAGCCCATCACCAACATTTCTTAGAACAAAATTCCTAGAACATCAATAGATCCACACAGATTAAGTTAAAAATACAGTCCATAATGAAATCTATAACCCTGATAACTATCAGTCTTTCAGATGATCAGCACCCTATAAGAGCATGTAAATTCAAGACCATAACAGAATCAACTGAACTAACTACAGAAAATTCCTTTACTGGATTTCAATCTAAGGTCTTCAAATTCTACCACCTACCTCCAAAGCCAGATATGATCCTGGTTGTAAAATTGATAACACAAACTTCACAAAGATGAAGCCAGGAGGAAAAGAGACATTTGATTAACAGTCAACTCTCAGGTTTTTCACTGATGAATATTATGAAATACAGATATATTCTCCACAGCAATGTATTTAGAATGCTGGGAATCCCATTTCCCTTGAGTAATTAAGCCAGCAGAATACTGCTCCATTTGACCATGTGGCTATACTGCTCCCCAACGTCAGTGAGCTTGGACTGAGTCTGTATAGTCCTGGCTGCAGCTCCACTGATGCAGACCACAGTATGAATTATGCCCCTGGAGTTAAGCTATACAATTCTTGTATCTAACCAGAAGACTTGAAAGGATGGACACATTTGCTCAATCCAGCTCTAAGCCTGTCTTCTCTGAAATACCCTCAAGAGAGGGGTTCCTTGCATTCACTTTAAAGAGCAGTAGAGATTTCAATCAAGCAGATATTTGTAACAACATTGTAAGCACAATTTACCTGCAGGTCAGTCCCATGGGTCACAGGACTGAAAGAGCTAACCTTCAGTTCTACTCCAGTGTTACTTGTATGTATGGCTGCAGAGAATAATCCACTTTCATATTCTCTTCCTAAGTTTCAATGGGAACTAGCTTGTGAAATCATAGGCCTAGAAGTGACTGGCTATAAAAGCTAACCCTTACTTAGTACTTCCTATGGGCCAGATTCTAACCCATGCATTATATCATTTCATTCTCACAAAACTCCTAGGAGTTAGGTACTATTATTATCTCCTTTCGCTGTTGTTAGTTGCTGTCCAGTTGGCTCTGACTCATGGCAGCCCCATGTACAACAGAATGAAACGTAGTCTGGTCCTGTGCCATTTTCATGATCATTGGTATGTTTGAGGCCTTTGTTGCAGCCATTGTGTCAATCCATCTTATTGAGGCCTTCCCTCATTTTCACTGGCCCTCCACTTTACCAAACACAATGTCTTTCTCCAGCAATTGGTCCCTCCTGATGGGGTGCCCAAAGTAAGTGAGTAGAGGTCTCAAGCAATCTTCTGTGTGTACAGTGTTTTCAATGTCCTTTCTTCCTAGTCTGTCTTAGTAGTCTTTTAGCTCTGCTAAAAATTGCCCACCGTGGATGACCCTGCTGGCATTTGAAAGATCAGTGGCATGGCTTCCAGCATCACAGAAGCATGTAAGCCACCACAGTAGAACAAACTGACAGACAGCCTAGAAAACTGAGGCATAAAGTAGCTCAGTCTCTTGCTATGGCCATACTATGGAAGAGCGTACAACCAGGACTTGACCACAGGCATCCTAGGCTCTCATCTGTTACCCTTGTCCCTACCTACACTTTCCATTTGCCTGACCTGTCTGTTGAAGTATGACAAACTAAAACTTCCATATCACATTGCTTTTCAGGACCTGTGACTGTTACAAGTACAAAGCGCAGCACATTTTGAACTGTCTTTAACTGTATTTTTTAATTCATGTTGAAAGAAGAGTAATCTAAGTATTTCCCAGGTCAGCACTTAGTCCCCTCTATAGTAGCCTGCAACACTACTGTGGCAGCCACTTAAAAACAGATCGTCTTTTCAAAGCAAAGTATCTGGTGACCTGGCCTAGTTACTTGCAATGAAGTAAGGCCCACTGGGAGATTCAAGAACCTGGAATTGGATCTGCCCCGGCACCTGGGGTGAGCAGAGCCTCAGGCAGGGAGAAAGGCAGCTTTAGCGGCTGGAGGGGGGGGGTTCTGAACCACGTGGAATTTGGTACCTGATGAGTATCAATGCCACCGACTCCACTCATGAGTCTGAGTCACTGCAGATAAACTGGTCTGCAGCTCACTGTCTAACATGGAATAAGAAGGATCAGATGGGGCCAAGCGTGGAGATGGTGAAACCAGGAGCATACAATATCCCCAGGTACAAAGAGGTAGTCAGAATCAGGCAAGCCTTCAAGCAAGTATTATAAGGAAATGACAGTCACCAGGTATAACTTGAGCCTACGCAATAAAGGCCTAGTAAGGAGCCCTGGTAGTGCAATGGTTAAGTACTGTACTTACTGCTAACTGAAAGGTTGGCAGTTTGAATCCACTCACTGCCAAGAAAATCCTATGGAGACATTCTATTCTGTCACTTCAGGTTGCTGTGAGTTGAAACGACCTGATGGCATCTAACAATAAGAAGGCAGGGAGGGGGACTGGTAACACCTGAGGGCCCAGCTCTTGGTGTATTTTTCTGGCAAGGACTCTGGCACTTGGAACAAAATGGAAAGCCAATACAGAACACTGGTCAACCAGGTCAGCAAGCAATCTAAGGTGATCAGGATCTTGCTGACCTCAGTTCTCATCTACCTAGAGAGCCCTTCAGGGCTGTGCATACAGGGGAGAGTGGGCGGGGAGAATGGAGGTAGCCACTCAAGAGGTAGGGAATATTTGGCCCAGAATTCACTTACAAACTTGTTAGGTAAAACGCAGGAAAGTGTTCTCTGGTAGAACAACACTGGTACCAAGCTCTACTCTGGAAGTTCCATGAAAAAAATAACCCAAATCAATACTGTTAAAGTAAGTGCAATATAAACCTAAATAGAAAACCATATTAATTGAGCACAGAATAACGTTATATATCTTTGATACAGCGCTTCCAGGAGAAAAGCAGAATGAATTAGAGGAACATAGGGAAGGAGATGGAAATTTCTGTGACTATTCTATCTGGAAATTTCCATAACTTCAAGGCTTTTAATGGTTGAATGGATTTGTTTTATCTGTTTCCCATTAAAAATTAAGGTTTTGTTGTATATTTTTTTCATTGTTATCCCCTCAGCTTGTTACAAAGATTAAATATGGTAATATATGTGATAGAACCTTGGAAACAGTAAAACAAAAGGAAAATTTAAGGATACAATGTTGTTATTTATACGGGAGGATAACCAATACCACTCTTTAGACAACGGCATTACTCAAATAGAATTAGAGAAATATAAAAAATTAAGGTAGACTAAAGATTGGTCATATATCTATCACCCAGAGATGATCAAGTTTTATTCTCATTTTTATAATTTCCTGCATGTAGCAAATAATATGAATAAATTAAACACACTATAAAATATATATGAAAATACTCATTATCTATATAACATTGTTTTATATCTTGCTGTTTTCACTTATCACATAATATGCATTTCCTTTGTATAAAACATTTTACCATTATTTGTAATTATTGGATATTCCATTGTATGGAGAGATAATTCAAGCATTTACTGGTTATTGGACAATTGGGATCTTTTCATTTTTTTATATAAGCAGATTGAACATCTTTCAAGTATAAATCTTTGCCCAGAGTGAATGATGATAATAATAATAAGTAATAGTGAACATTTATTAAGCTCTTACAAAGTTCTACAGTTCCTGAGTGGTGCAAACAGTTAACACCCTCTGCTGCTAACTAAAAGGTGGGTGGTTCAAGTTCACTCAGAGGTGCTTCCAAAGACAGGCCTGGTGATCTTCTGAAATAACAACCATTGAAAAGCCTATGGAGCACAATTCTACTCTGACATCCATGGGGTCACCATGACTTGGAGTCAACGTGTTTACAGAATTCTAGATAGACAGATAGATAGATAGATATAGATATATATCCCAAATAATTTTGATACCAGCACTCTAAATTAAGTGTGCTACTTATGCCTAATTTATATATAGGGGAAAACTGAGGTGTGGAGAGGAAAGGAACATGGAATAAATCGTACCTTTGATCCAATCCCAAAGGATCGACCTCCTCACCCACACACTCACGCTCCTCAGAGTCACTCAGAGGGAAAGCCAGAGAGTTAAAGCATACCCGGAGTCATGGGCTCTCAGAATCGTAGCACCAAACCACTTCCCGGAAAGGCTGGAGCAATTTTTACTTTGAAGAACAGTGGGAGAGTGGCTGTGCTGGCATACTCTCACCAGCACTAAGTGCTCTGTGGGGGTGCAGAGCAGGGACATGTTATTGGTTGTAAGCAGAGGAGAAACACATTTTGTATTCAGACATCTAGAAACAGAGATGGATTTAGTGTGGAGCTAAGGAGCATTAAGCTTCAGGGCCTCTTACCTAATTGAGCCCTTCCTTTTCTCATTTTAAGAAAATATTCATTTTTGTACCTAATTTGATATTCTTTTTTTTTTTAACACTTTCAAGAATGAATTATTTTCTGCCTTGAATTTTTTGTTGAAGCCATATGTAATGGAAGGCATTCAGAATGAAGTGAAAAAAAAATTTGAGATAGTATGGATTTTGATACAATTAGTGGGACACATATGTCCCAAGGAGTGTCTGGTACTCAAGTTGGTGAGATGAGGCACATTTCTTCAGATCCACACAGTTACAAGGCCACCACCAGATGGCATCACTCACTAGAAGTGGGACAGTAGTTTCACACTAAACCACAGAGATGGAAAACGTAGGTGGGCACTGTACATCTTGAAAGATTTCAGTGGGCTCCAGTATATGGATAAGCTTCAGGTTCCACAAAACCTGGATCCACCTTTGTCTAAGAGCAATACTCAGGGCTACATCAGAGAAGATGCTGTATGCTCTAGAAACCAAGTGCATTTTCTGTGTATACACCACTAAACTACATTTCCCAGCACCCCTTGCCCTTGGCCACACTTATGATTGAGCTCTGGTCAAGAGATGCTGGGTAGGAGATGGGCAGTCTTCTGGTTGATGTCCAGAGCAACCACAGAGCAGCAGTGGACTTTGAAGTGGTCAAAAACTACACTGACTTAGAAATACATAGTTGCAATCAACCTGACTCTGACTCATGGCAGCCCTGTGTATCACAGGATAGAAATGCTGCCCAGTCCTGTGTCATCCTCACAGCTGGTGGCATGTTTAGTCCATTATTGGAGTTATTGTGACAATCCATCTCACTGAAGGTCTCCCTTGTCCTCAAATGACGCTCTTCTTTACTAAACATGCCCTTTTCCAGGAATTGATCCTTCCTGATCAAAAGTCCAAAGCAAGTGAGTCAGTCAATACTTGGCTGTGATGCATAGAGTTTGCACTGGTTAATTTTCAGAAGTAGATCACCAGGCCTTTCTTCCTAGTCTGTCTGAGTCTGGAAGCTCCACTGAAACCTGTCCACCACAGATGACGCAGATGATATTTGAAATACTGTTGACACATCTTCCAGCACCACAGCCATCACAAAACCACCACACTGTGACACACTGACAGAGAGATGGTAGCTTATTGTCTTACATCACCCATATCTTGGGGTCCTTTGTAACAGCTTTTAACATTAACTATAGTAGCATAGTCTCTAAGGCACTTGACTGCTAACCAGAAGGCTGGCGGTTCAAACCCACCAGCCACTCCTCAGAAGGAAGGTTGGGCAATCTACTTCCGTAGTGATACCACCTCAGAAACCCAGGTCCGACTCAACAGTACAACAATGGCATAACAACCACAACAACAACATGGTGACTAAAGCAAAGCTTCAAAGAATTTACCACAGGTGCCCTGCCCATTTTGATGGCTCTCTGGATGAATGTCTCACAATTAACCTTGCTAACTTGGCATCTTTCATTGTTATTTACAAGCAAGCAAACAGAGCTGATTTGCACCAAATATGTACACTTTTCTCTTTTTTTAATTGCCTTAGACTTCACTGCTGCAAACTTGCTTCTTTTAAGAGGCTGCTCTCAGCAGTCGAGGTAGTTTCTTAATGAGGAACTTAGTAAGTGGTAGAGTTACACAGTTTCCACCAAATATCTTAGATTCCTGAGTTTTCTGCAAAGGAGCACAGATGTTCATATTTCTGACAACAGCCAGAAGCTTCCTGCCAACACATCAGCCCATTTCAGGAGAAAAACAGATATAAATACCAAATATATGCCAAGTTCTCTCTCAAATAGCATTTTCCCCCTACTATCTTATTTCATCCAAATTTGAATCTCTTTCTACCTTGCCCACAACATCTTTTCTGATCTCCCAAAACCAAAACCAAACTCACTGACATCAAGTGAGTTCTGACTCACAGTGACCTTATAGGACAGAGTAGAACTGGCCCATAGGCTTTCCAAGGCTATAAATCTTTATGGGAGCAGTCGGCCACATATTTCTTCTGCAGAGCAGCTGCTGGGTCAGAACCACTGCACCACCAGAGCTCCTACTCTGATCTCCTAGGGCACATGTATTTTACAAATATCAGCCTGGGGGTTCAAGAATATTTGCACCTCTCAGAAACCTAACCTGCTCCACTACCTCAAGCATCTTTTCAAAATATCAGGGTTGGCTCAAATTTCTAAAAAACAAATAAACAAAAAACCCAGGAGACCTATATTGAACGGGTTGAGAGTGGAGGACTCTCTAAAGGACTAGAGATACTCTTCAAACCTGGAACAGAAAAGAACCCCTGAGATCACCTTGTAGCTAAAGAACAAATTGGCTAAAAAAATAAAGAATATCACCTGTAAGTACTGTGCTACTTTAAAACATCACCCATATAGACCAAACAGTCAACAAGGACTTTAAAACAGAAATGTGAATGTAAAGGGGCAGGGGAACTAGATTAATGGAAACAAAACAAACCGAACGGAAATAATGAGAAGGTTCACACATTGTGAAGATGTAACCAATGTCCCTGAATAACTTGAATAGAAATTGTTGAATAGGAACCTAAGTGCTGTGGAAACCTTCTCTGAAAATACAGTATAATATCTATGTGTGTGTGTGTGTCTGTGTGTGTACACAAAGTTTGGTTTGGAGCACAATTTATGTTCTCACCCCAGATGCCATCAATCTTCCGTGTGAAGATGGTCCTCTGAGATTCCAAAGCTAAGCAAACAGAAGGTTTGACATTCTCGAATATAATCAAAACTAAACTCCAGACTGTTCTGAGGCTATTACCTCAATTCAACCCTAGCTTCTTCAGGCTGCTGCTTTCATGTATGCAACAAAATGATGAAGCTGTAAAAGGAAGGGGCAGAAAATTAAAAGGTTTATGGAAACTGGGAACTGCAATGGATTTTTTTGCAACACTCTTCAAACAGTTGGGGATGAAAACAGCCATGCATTATAAACAGCAAGAGGGCTGGTTAAAGGGATAGCCACTTTCCATGGCCAAAATTGTCCCCTTTCTGGGGTTTATGAATGTGAATGCAGTGGGATTTGACCACAAGGAGCTGAAGCCAGACATGGTGGGCAGTGGTGTTTCTGACCTGAGTGGGACCAGAGAGCCAACCTATCCTCCTCAAATGCAAACAAGGAATGTCTCTGTGCCCATTCAAATGATGACTTTTAAAGAATGCAGTTTGTGATCCAGTTGCCTTGTGCAACTGAGATACTTGTAGCCTACTCTGACTGGTTAGCTCTAATGATTAGAACATCTGGCTAATAAGATTAATGTCAATCCCAGCATGAGAAAATCAGGTTTCCTCTATGTCAACACTATAGACACCCTTATTCCAGCTTAAAACGATTTCACAAATCAAGCAAACAGTCTCTATTGATGACTGATTATAAGCATAGCCTACAGAGAATTAAATTCAAGGGGGAAATGAATCTGCAACCCTTATGACAATCTTTTCCAGGCTTGAAAGAGTCTATTTCATGAATTCAGACAAAGACTTTCCATCTCCCTGGCCAAGAGGTTGGAGATTACTGGCTTAATTCATCAAACTTCTTTCCCCCACAATCTGTGTTTTGCTTTCACCTGAGGGATCTGGTACAAGTCTCAACAAGTCAATAACATAATATAGAAACTCACATCGTTTTCCAGCTTATTTCAGAAGGTTCAGCTATTGGCAGGAACATGCAACATTTTTAGGGAATTTTATTTAATCATGAGGCAATTGGCTGTAATGATTTCAAATGTTTTAGTGGATTTTAAAACAGGTGTACAAATAGCCAGATGAGGCAGACAGCACTCACTTTTCCATTTGGTGAAAGATTTTAGAATTTGCTAACTGATGTAGAAACTACAAAATATGTTCCAGTAATGAAGCACTGCCAGACTTCACTAGAAAGAAAAAAATGAGGTAAGAAGGATTCCACACTAAATGAAGGCATGGAGCCTGAAGGCACCTCCAGAAGGCATTTCTCACCTCCTCTCTGGGCTTGATAGAGACCACTTAGATACTTTTCTATTTATACTTCACAATGATAGCAACAATCATGGCACACTACCCATGTGCCAGGCCTGTTGAGCACTGCACATCGCACAGAAGTCTGTAATATTGTCTCCATCCTACAGATGAGGAACCTGAGGTGTAAAAACATTAGGTAGCTTATTTAACTTCTCAGAGCCAAGAAATGCAGAAGGTGGGATTCAGGCCCAGCTCGCTCAAGTTCTGGGTTGTATGCCCTTTTCCCTGTACCACTGAATCTGCCATATCACCAGTTATGTCCTATGAATACTTAAGGGAAAAAAAGCCACTATTCTTCAGTAATATATGCCATCTTTTCATCACCCTTTGTAGTCAGATAACCCTCCTGTGACCTACAGTAAATTCCTATAGATTCAATTAAGTCCATGTCTCCCTACCTAACTTCTAAAAGAAAGCTCTGTCTTTATTTCTGAAGCTACATAAACCTAGCAGTTTTCTGTTTTATTTGTTTTTCAAACACCCATATCTATACCAAATTTTTTTGAAAAGCATTTTTTGCCTCTTGGCCCCAAGTATAAATGTTTAATTTTACTATGATCCATAGAGGCATGTGTATTGAAATTAATAATTCCTTCTTAGGGAAAGACCCTCTTCAGGAAGCCTAGACCTGCATCTGACAAATGGTGTTGGATCCATTTCCTTTTCTCTTTTCTTTAAATTTTAAGTGCCCTCAACCAAAGATAGGGGCCCTGGTGGCACTGTGGCTAAGTGCTCAGCTGCTAACCAAAAGGTCAGTGGTTCAAACTCACCAGCCACTCCATGGGAGAAAGATGTGGCAAGCTGCTTTCATAAAGATTTGTTGTTGTTGTTGTTAGGTGCCACCCATCGAATCGTGTCTGATTCATAGCGACCCCATGCACAGCAGAATGAAACACCACCCGGTCCCGCGCCAGCTCCGTGATCCTCGCTATACTTGAGCCCATCGTCGCAGCCACTGTGTCAATCCATCTCATTGAGGGCCTTTCTCTCTTTTGTCGACCCTCCACCTTACCAAGCATGACATCCTTCTCCAGCGAATGGTCCCTTCTGACAATCTGACCAACGTAGGTGAGAAGAAGTCTGGCCATTCTCACTTCCAAGAAGCATTTCAGCCTTCACTTCCTCAAGGAAAGATCTATTAATTCTTTTAGCACTCCACGGTACTTTCAGCATTCTTCACCAGCACCACATCTCAAAACCATCAATTCTTCTTCAGTTTTCCTTATTCATTGTCCAGCTCTTGCATGCATACGTTGTTGTTGTTGTTCTTGTGTGCCATCAAGTCAGACCTGACTCATAGCAACCTTTCCTTGGGTTTCCGAGGCAGTATCACTATGGAAGTAGATTGCCCCATCTTCCTTCCGAGGAGTGGCTGGTGGGTTTGAACCACCAGCCTTCTGCTTAGTAATCAAGTGCCTTAGGCACTATGATACCAGACTCCTCACATGCATACAAGGTGATTGAAAATATCATGGCTTGTGTCAGGTGCACCTTTAGTCCTCAAGGAGACATCCTTGCTCCTTAGCACTTGAAAGAGGTCCTTTGCAGCCAATTTGCCCAGTGCTATACGTCGTCTGATGTCCTGACTGCTGCTTCCATTGGCATCAATTGTAAAACCAAGCAATGTAAAGTCTCTGATAACTTCAATCTTTTCTCCATTTTTTGTGATGCTGCTTATAGGTCTAGTTGTGAGGACTTTTGTTTTCTTTATATTGAGATGTAATCCATAATGCAGTCTGTATTCTTCAATCTTCATCAGTAAGTTCCTCAAGTCATCCTCACTTTCAGCAAGCAGAGTTGTGTCAGCAGCGTATTGCCGGTTGTTAATGATTCTTCCTCCAATCTTGATGCCATGTTCTTCTTCATATAATCCAGCTTCTCGGATTATTTGCTCAGCATTCAGATTGAATAAGTATGGTGAAGGGATACAACCCTGACACACTCCCTTCTTGATTTTAACCATGAAGTGTCCCCCTGTTCTGTTCAAACAACGTCCTCCTGGTCAATGTACAGGTTCTGCATGAGCACCATTAAATGTTCTGGAATTCCCATTCTTCTCAATGTCATCCACAATTTGTTATGATCTACACAATCAAATGCCTTGGCATAGTCAATAAAACACAAGTAAAGATTTTCCTGGTATTCTTAGCTTTGAACCAGGATTCATGTGCCAGCAGCTATGATATCCCTTGTTCCACTTCTTGTGGATCCAGCTTGCACTTGTGGAAGTTTTCCGTCAATATACCGCTGCAACCGATTTTGAATTATCTTCAATAAGATCTTACTTGCCTGCAGTATTAATGATATGGTTCAATAATTTCCACATTCTGTGGGACCACCTTTCTTTGGAATGGGTACAAAGTCAGATGGCCAGGTAGCTGTTTTCCAAATCTCTTAGCATAATCAAGTGAGTGCCTCCAGTGGGGCATCTGTTTGTTGAAACATCTCAGTGGGTGTTCCATCAATTCCTAGAGCTTTGTTCTTTGCCAATTCCTTCAGTGCAGCTTCGACTTTTTCCTTCAGTACCATTGGTTCTTGATCATATGCTACCTCCTGAAATGGATGAACATTGACCAGTTCTTTTGACTCTGTGTATTCCTTCCATCTTCTTTTGATGTTTCCTGAATCCTTCAATATTTTGCCCATTTGTTGTTGTTGTTGTTTGCCATCAAGTCGGCCCCGACTCATAACGACCCCTCCTTGGGTTTCCGAGGCAGTATCACTACGGAAGTAGGAATGCCCAACCTTCCTTCTGAGGAGTGGCTGGTGGGCTTGAACCGCCAGCCTTCT
>NW_006921850.1:2588528-2625614 GCF_000298275.1 Orycteropus afer afer | reverse complement strand
TGTCATTCCTGGCATAGTAGACCACATGGTGGTCTGAATCAAAATGGCCAAAACCAGTCCATTTCAGCTCACTAATGCCTAGGGTATCAATCTTTATGTGCTCCATTTCATTTTTGACAGTTTCCAATTTTCCTAGATTCATGCTTCATACATTCCAAGTTCTAGTTATTAATGGATGTTTGCAGCTGTTTCTCCTCAATTTGAGTCATGCCACGTCAGCAAATGGAGGTCATGAAAGCTTTACCTTATCTATATCATTAAGGGTGATTCTACTCTGATGATGCAGCTCTCTTCTGGTCCTATTTTGAGACCCTTCTGGCCTAAGTGGCTTATCGTCCTGCACTGTATCAGACAATGTTTCCAGGTATTCATAAAGTTGCACAGTAATGTATCAAACAGTGTTTCTCTGCTATTCATGAGGTTTTCCTGGCCAATTCTTTGAGAAGTGGATGGCCTCCTCCTTCTTCCTAGTCTGTCTCAGTCTGCAAGCTGTTGAAACCTGTGTACCATGCGCAAGCCTGCTGGGTTTGAGACACCAGTGGCACAGCCTCAAGCCTCAGAGCAACACACCACCACAGTAGGACAAACTGACAGACAAGTTTGTCTCTCTTAGCTGTTCAAAACCTCTCCCCACCTTCCCCTTACATAGATCCCTGCCTCTTTTCCACCACTTGGGAGGGGTGTGGCTGGGTCCCCAGCCTTACGTGGATCTCTGTCTCTGCTTTCTCACTCTGTCCTGGTCCCACTCCTGGCTTTTTCTCTGCTTTCTCCAGCTTTCCCACCTCTTGGGAAGGCCATGGCCTGGGTTCCCAGCCTTACCTGGATCCCTGCCTCTGCTTCCTCACTCTGTCCTGGTCCCCCCGCCCCCGGCTTTTTCTCTGCTTTCCCACCACTTAGGAGGGCCATAAGTGGGTCCCCGCCTTACCTGGATCCCTGCCTCTGCTTCCTCCTCATAAAGATTTACAGCCTTGGAAACCCCGTGGGGAAGTTCTACTCTGTCCTAAAGGGTACTATGAGTTGCAATTGACTTGATGGAAATGGGCTTGGTTTGATCTACCAAAGATGCTGGAGTCCCCTGGGTAGTGTAAACAATTAACATGCTCAGCTATTAACCAAAACGTTGGAGGTTCTAATCCACACAGAGGTGATTTGAAAAAACGGCCTAGCGATCTACTTCTTAAAAATCAGCCATTGACAACCCTATGGCCCACAGTTCTACTCTGCTACACATAGGGTTACCATTAGTTAAAATCGATTTGACAGCAACTGTTTATGTTGTTGTTGACTACTGAAGACGCTGCATTTCTAATCACTAAAACATCCCTCTTTTCAATTGATGATACCTTTGCCCTAAACAAAAGGAGATCTGGTTGCACAGTGGTTAAACCACTGGGCTGCTAACCCAAAAGTTGGCAGTTCAAAGTCAGCAGCTGCTCCATAGGAGAAAGATGAGGCAGTTCCCTTCCATAAAGATTTACAGCCTTGAAAACTCTATAGGGTAGTTCTAGTCTTTCTTACAGGGTCACTATGAGTCACATCAACTTGATGGCAGTAGGTTTGGTGGGTTTAGTTGCTCTAAACAAAATGATCCACATTGTACATACATCAGTATTTCCTGAGGGCTTTGCTGGTTGGGAATCTGTAGACCCGGTGTGTGAGGGAACTCATGGAAGCAGGGAGACCCTGTGGAATGCCAGAGCAAGGCACCAGACCAGCACTTCCCTGCTGCCAGCACAACAAAGCTCTCTGTAAAGAACTGAGAGCATACAGGTGTCAGTCAGATGGTTCATGCAGGTGTCCCATTATCATTTGGTTTTCTTCCTCAGTCACAAACTCCTCAGAGAAGGAGATATGCAAGTGGAAAACCATTTGCTTTGTCGACTTTGTTTACCTTTCCTGAGAGTAACTATCTGGGTAGCTCAGAAGACCCAGTGCAGCAGACTCATCAACCTCTCCTATTGAATGGACATCAATCACTTTCCTTACGTTTGAATCATAGGCTGCAAAGGAAGCTGTGCATTCTTCCCTTAGTTCTTTTCAATACTCGTGGGTGGAGGTTTAGAATATCACAGAGTGTGCTTCAATTCAGAAAACTGTCAGAAGGAATGATAGGCCATTTCCTCTAATTCAAGCTGAGAAGGACTATCTAATAAAATTCTATATCCTTACCTCGTTGTATCTGATTACACTACATACTCCTTCAAGAATCTGTCTATATTAGCCAGTTGGGTAGGGCATTCAAGATTCTGGCATGTCAACCATATGGCCCAAGGCCTTGGTGTCAAAACACAGATATGATCTGAAAATTCTAGCCATTGAAACAACTTTACTTTGCTGAGAAGCCTATAGAGACGATTTTTGGACATTACCTATTGCATAAATTATCTGTCTTCTGATGAGTGTGTCTGAGGTCAATGCTGTCCAGATCTGGGGGCTTTCCAGAACATTTTGTCCTCAAGAGTTGTTGTTGCTTGCTAGCTGCTACTGAGCCAGCCCCTAACACATGACACCCCCATGCATAACAAGATTGGATCACTGTGACCCAGACGGTTTTCGTTAGCTGGTTTTCAGAAGTAGATCACCAGACTTTTCTTTCTAGTCTATATTAGTTTGGAAGTGCCACTGAAACCTATTCCACATCATAGCAACATGCAAGCCTCCACTAATAGAAGAATGGTAGTTCCCAAAGAGTAATACACACCAAAATCAATGACAATTATTATTATCATTTAACTCCACTTCTTCAAAGACCATCTTCCAGCCCTATCATTTACTTAATATTGCTATTAAAATTATTTTACCTTAATCTCATCCTAACAAAGAAAATCTGTGAAATTATAGGTTTGATGTGTTATACATTTTCTAATACACACCATAATGAACAATTTGGAAATATTTTCTAAAAGCCAATGTTGTTGTTATTGTTATGTGCCATCAAGTTGGACCCAACTCATAGTGACCCCTCCTTGGGTTTCCGAGGCAGTATCACTATGGAAGTAGACTGCCCCATTTTCCTTCTGAGGAATGGCTGGTGGGTTATCATATTTTACAAAATATTATCATTTAATAATTGTGATAGAATAGGAAAGATTCCAAATCATCAATAGCTTGTTATTTATTCAACAAATATTTATTGAGGGTGTATTCTGGGCCCATGCTAGAAACTGGGAAAACAAAGACAAAAAAGGTATGCCCTCTGTCTTGAGAAGATACAGGAAAAATGAATTTTTCTAGATTTCATAAATTTACTATTTAATAAAATGATTTATGTGTCTGCTTATATCTTTGTCTGTTCAACTTGTTTACTGCATACTCCCAGTTCCTAGAACACTGACACATGGGAGGTGTTCAATACATATATGTTGAATAAACTAATTAGCGAACAATGCAATTCTGCTACAACTAGTTAGACTTTGGCCAAGTCATCATCACCCTCAGATTTCTCACATGTAAAATGAGCTGAAAGGATTGGGTGAGGTCCCAATGGGTGCTCCACAGTTCTGCAAAATGTAGTAGGTGTTACTTGGGGACAGAGATAAGGAGCTGTGGTTAAATAAGTCTGAGAGACCTGAATTTTGCAAATGATAATAGATTTCTTGACTGCACTAATGGGGAACACAATACTGGGGAACACACTAATGTAGAAACGCTCCCCTGGGATCTGTGATGCAGGGCCCACCACGCCTGTAAGGCTATAAAATCTTAAGAGACAAAAGTCTCCAGAACAAGTCTCTGGGTCACTGATGTCTAGAAATTTAGCAAACTTTTTAAGCTCTCAATAAATATTTGTTCCCAAGGCCATTCTAATCGCCTATCAAAAGGATCCATTCTTCAAGGTCTTCTTTGATGTCAACTATTCATGTGGAACTAAGATCTACAGATGTGTGGTCCTTCTTTTCATTCATCCCTGCCTCTTTCTGGCTATTTGGCCTGGGCAAGTTATTCAACCTCTAAACGATTAGTTTTATAATGTATAAAACAAGACTAAAAATAGTGGTTAATTCAAGGGGAAAAAGTGAGAAGAAAATGAGATAACATACACAAATAACTGCATCACACACAGAAAACACTCAATAATACTTAACTGTCCTTGCTATAATTCATAAAAGGAGTACATTTTATTTGGATTCAGTCTCACTGTCACCACTAAGTAGACCACAGCAAGTCAATCCCTACCTAGGCCTCTGCAAAATGCAGGCTGTGAGTTAGTTACATCAACATTTCTAAGCTCCAGTTTTTCAAAGACTATCTTCCAGCCCTCCTGTTTATTTAGTATTTCTCTTAAAATCATCTTACTTTAGTCTCATCTTCAGCAAGACATCTATAGAGTCATAGGTTTGGTGTGCTTGTTATACTTTTCCTAATGCACATCAAAGTGCGTAAACTAGTATTTAAATGTTTTCAAAGCCAGCATTAATACTGAACTCACTTTCAATGCCATACTCTGGGAAACATTAATTTTTGATCTCCAAGGTGCTTCCTCTTGGGAAGAGTCTCTATCTTCTCTACTGAAAAATAACAAATGGACTTTTGCAAACACTAAGCTGATCCCCGTATAGTGACAGTAGAGTGATGCAGACTATCAAGAAATCCTTTTTAGAAACTAGATTGAAACATTTTAGCATCTAGTCATCAAATAGAGAGAAAAAGGACGTGGAATTGATGCTATGACTTTCCAAAGGAAGAATGGCATTAAGAATTCTGTCTCAAGTTCAGATATTTCAATCCTTTTACTCCATCAAGAAAATTAAAGTCTGTATTTATCTGGAACAATGTGGTTTGCCCAAATGGATTTTTGCAGCTCAATTTACAGGATAAAATGACACTTCTGTGATGTGCTAGATTAGCTGAGAGACAGGTTGTTGTTATTGTCAGCCACCATTAAGTTGGTCCCCGACAAATGGTGTTCCCATGCACAATGGGATTGGGTCATTATGATCCTTAGGGTTTTCATTGGCTGATTTGCTAATGTAGATCATCACACCTTTCTTCAGGTCTGTTTTAGTCTGTTACTCTGAAACCTGTTCAGAATCATAGCAACATGAAAGCCTCCAATGACAAACAGGTGGTGGCTGTGTCTGAGGTGCATGCAGGATAATAATATTAAATATTAATTAAACTTTGGTCTCCTGCATGGAAGGTGAAAATCCTACCAATGAACCACCTCTGCCCTCAAGAAGTGAGTAGGCAGACTTTAAGATATGTTTTGGGCTAAGACTTTTTCACATTCTAAAACAAAACTCAAACAAAGCACATTACAGTCATGATGGCACTCAGCCAAGAGCAAGAGCTCCCACTCCCCCTCCGGGAAAAGCACATGTTGTAGAACTCTGACATCTCCTGACAAAAGAACCCCCAGTCACTGCACCCTGGGTCTGCAGCAGCCGATACCGAAAATGCGTCACAGCTCACTTCAGAATAATGTCACCCTCCTTCATGTGTCAGCAAAACCAAACCCACTGTGAGATGGCAAAAAGCAGAAAGAATATTTTAGACTAGTCACAAAAAAATGACCGAGTAGACTATTTTGAAAACACTTTATGGGCCCCAAACATCCAGCCTTTCACCAGCAGAAATAAGTGAAAGTGGTACTCTATAATATAGTTATCTTTGCTTTTAACTGCAATTATTCTAAGCCCCTTTCAATAGCTGTCACTTACTCATTTCCAGGATGTAGCAAATTATAGGTAGAGGAGATGGAAGCTGACAGCAAATTTCTTTTGGGAATGGCAAACTCTCCCGTTTCTAAAAGGCCTGTGGTCTCTCCTTTATGGCACATACACCACAAGCATGTTAAGTCCTGCTAACAGGGGCAATAAAGATGACAGTGCAGGGCCCTGACAGCAGGGTCCTTGGGAACTAAGCAGTGACCCCAAGACATCCTTGAGTTCTCTCTGCTAACGAAAAAGGGAAACTAAGTTTTCCCCACACATACTCCAAAAGCATTTCATCACCATGGAGAATGTGTGTTTGGGAAAGGTGTAGGTGTATGTGTGTGCTAAGAAAGGGCAGGGGACAGTGAATCTATTAGAAAGGAATTAATATTCCAGGTATTATTAATGTTATCATAAACTTCATCCTCTCAGGACACATATCTCTGGGAAAAGAGAACTGGGTCAAAAGCACAAAGCAACCCATAAAAAATAAAATGTTTTTGAAGCTAAAATTGTCCCTAATAAAAAACTAAGTGATCGTTTTTGGCACCTGGAAAGTGGTGCAGCCTGTCCCCACATATTAAAATTGTATGAATACAAAAATATCCCCTAAGAGACACTTTCAAAATTCAGGTTAATGAATCCTGTTATGTTGTTTCTTTGCAGTCTTAACCAAATGGAACGTTCAAGTCCAGACAGGGATTGGGTAGAACCAGTTAACAGCTATGGATATGCTTAGAGCTCTGTCACAACTATGTCACCTAAATGACAATCAGGAACCAGAACCTTGTGATGACATTTTTATTTTTGCAAGAGTTTCTTTGTCAAGTCAACATGTAGCCTAAAGATCAAAACCAGCAAAGGCAAAGCAACTTTAAAAAGACTCCTAGGAAATATTTCTCACTCTTTCTATTTTCTAAAACTCAGATTCAACAGATGAAAGAAGAGCAATATACAGATTAATTGCTGCTCAGAAAATGAGATGTTTACTTTTTAATTAACATTCTGTTCCTAATCCAATAACAGAAGTCAGATATAAGATGTACATGCTTATACGCTCTTCTTGGGAAGTGTTACTTTCTTCCTCAGGGCCCTCTATCCTCATCAGAACGTGTTTAAATTTAAGATGCAGCCTTGGCAGTGTGTGTAGCTCAGTGATGCAAATAGTGTGGGAGGGTGCCACCCAGAACTCTTAACTGTGAGTGGGAGGACACCAGGAAATCAACTTTCCTTTTTTCAGTGCAATTCTGTTGCATCCAAAGAAGGATTTGGGCATGCACACTCACTGTCAGTTGTCTTTTTCAATTGAGAAAGGGAGGAGGTAGGGAGAGGGGAAAATCAAATAATATTTTGGAAGGATTTGTATTTTCAAAACACCTGAGTTTAAACTGTTGGCATCTAATGTGTCTTCATTCCCACTCACTTCTCTCAGTGATGCCATGTTCGTTTTGGGGGTTTCAGGCTACAGGATAGAATATAACCAGTTAACCAGTTGCTGTCAAGTCAATTCCAACTCAGGACAACCCCACATGAATCAAAGTAGAACCGTGTTCATAGGGTTTTCAGAAGCTGATCACCAGGACCTTCTTCCAAGGTGACCTTGGAGGGATGGATCCTCTGGCTGTTCAGCACGTTAACTGGTTGCACCACCCAGGCACAAAAGGATGAAATACAGTTGCCAGAAAATTTGGGAGAAATGGGCTAGCACAATAACTCAATAGGCAATCCCCAACACCTTGGAGCAATTCATTTGAAATTTTTCTTTTTCTCTTTTAAATCTCTCTTTAAAGTACTAACAAGCAGGGGAAGTGGCTGATCTTGGGTTTCACCTCTCCCGTCTTAATATTTTTGATAAACCCCTGTTGACATAGTCCATGTACTAGGCACTGGGCAGAGTACAGAGGATGCAAAGATGAATATGGGACCAACATTACCTTCAGGTGCCTCCCAGACCAACAGAGAGATGGAAAAATAAGCAAGAATAAACCTATGAGGGTTGAAGTTATTGGTTTTTGATGTTATGGTTTGTTGTTGTTGTTTTTTGAGGGGTAGGCTAACAGAAAAGTTGGAGATTGAAGTCCATCCAGAGGTGCCTCTGAAGAAAAGCCTGGCCATCTACTTGCCAAAAAATCAGCCATTGGAAACCCTATGGAGCATAGTTTTACTCTGATACACATTAAGCTGTGAGGGATGAAGGATAGAGCTATCGGGAGAAAAAGGGACTTAGAAGTCACCCAGGGATTCTCAAAAGAGGCTGCATATCACAATTATCTGGGAGTTTTTGTATAAATACCGATTGTAGGAATTTACTCCAGATTCAGAATTTCTGGTGTTGAGCCCCCAGATTCTAATTTTTTTAAGCTGCTGAGATGATGCTGAAATAGTTGACTTGCTTAAGAGCCATAATCATATCTAGCCTTCTCTCTCAACATTATACATCTAAGAAAACTGAAGCCACTGAAGGGAGTGCAGGTTGCAGTCAGTGTCAGTTCCGGGACTGGGAACTCAGCCTTCTTAATCTGAATTCTGTGCCTGGTCCACTGGACTCTAGAGAACCCCACCAGCTACATCTTCCAGGAAGCATACCTTTGGCTCACGAAGTATAGGTCTCTTCTACCATTATCTATTTATGCTTCTATCAGGGAATTTCCACACAGTCTTAGAGTTGTGCACCTGTATGACCCCACCACCACCACCATCTTTAATGTTGTTAGTTACGATCAAGTTGGCCTCCAACACATGGTTATCCAAGGATTACCGTGGAACAAAACGCTGCTCAGTCCTGCACCATCCCCATATCGTTTGCAGACTGGATCACTGTGATCCATAGGGTTTTCACTAGCAGATTTTCAGAAGGAGATCTCCAGGCCTTTCTACTTATTCTGTCTTAGTCTGGAAGCTCACTGAAACCTGATCAGCATCACAGCAACACTCAAGCCTCCACTGACAGACGGGTGGTGGCTGCACATGAGGTACATGAACGGGGAATCAAACCTGGGTCTCTGGTATGAAAGGGAAGAATTCGACCAGAAAGCAAATCACTCCTTAAGTGTCATTGTTTCCCTGGCACCGAGTGTTCGAAGAATGAGTTAATGAATAACCCACAAACAGCACACTCCACAGCATTAGGGGAGTACTAAAAAGGTCTCCTGTTCCAGAAAGACCTTATTTTCTCAAAATAGAGAAAAAGAAGATCCAGGAATCAAACTCTGGTATTGGACAACACAGTGAACTTGAAATCCTAGTCTTGATGGAAAGAAAGAAGAGAGAGTGTTGTGAAAATGTCTTGTAGATACTCAAATGGCATTTGAAAAAAACTAAACTCACTGATGTGGAGTCGATTCAACTCATAGCAACCCCTCCTTGGGTTTCTGAGGCAGTATCTCTAAGGAAGTAGATTCCTCAATCTTCCTTCTGAGGAGTAGCTGGTGGGTTTGAACCACCAGCCTTCTGGTTAGCAGCCAAATACCTTAGGCACTGCATCACCTTTCTACAAAGGATAAAATCAAGCACCTGTTTCAGAGCTGTCAGTAAACCTGAGGGAACAGTACAACCTCATTCCATCCCATTCAACCAACTGATGGCTTTGGTCACACAAGTTGGAGGAAAGGGTCAAAAACATATATATCCTATAACATCTACTGCATACCTGCCAAGGCCCCAAGGCCAAAGAACTCTGTTTGTCCTTGGTGACATTTTTCATCTTATCTTGATAAAAACCAAGGGGGATAAACAAACAAACGAACCTACTGCAGTCAAGTTAATTTCTACTTATGGCAACTCCACATGTTACAGAGAGCTGAGCGCCACAGAGTTTTCTTGACTACAATCTTTAAGAGAGAAGATTACCAGCCTTTCTTCTGAGGTGTCTCTAGGAGGATTCAAACTGCCAACTTTCGGTTAGTAGTTGAGCACAAGCCATACAAACCTTTGATAACAACATGTAGGCATTGTTTCCATTTACAGAAGAGGAAGCAGAAGTTATGAAAGCTTAATAAACATGTCCCAAGTTACACAGCAAGTAGGTGATGAGTGTTTTCCACCTGGAACTGTGCAGCTCTGGGGACCCTGCCTTTGTGGCATTGAAGGAAGCAAGTGGGGTCAGGCCTCACCACTCAGAGTTGGCCACTTTCTAGTGCCTACGAAGCAAAGAGTCATTCAGCTATTTTATTGAGGAAAAAAGGGGTGGTGGAAGGTCTGAAAAGATAGCTTCAAAGGCCATAGTAGTCTCTACCTCCAGAGTGTACTCCAAACACTTAAAATTGGGGTTTACTCTGTGTGTGCTGTTTTGCTTTAAAGAAATAGGCTTAGCTCAGCACTTGAGCATCAGGATAAATCGTTCCCTCAGTGAAGAGCCAAGACACCTATCAAGTTTCCACTGCTAGCTGAAACCCCTGATAGTTGACAGAAAAAAAATAATAATGTGCAATTATAGCCTAGAAACATAAATTATCAAGGCCATGGTGCTCTCAGAATATAATAAATGAAATGTGGGTAACCACATTCATGGTCAAGATCCCCACCCCTAGTGTGTGTGTCACAGATGCCTGGTCACCCCACAGGAGTCTGGGGGAGGGAGGAAGTAAGAGTGAAACAGATTTCAGATTCAATACATTTTTGAACTGTTCATGAAAGGAAAAGGAGAGCGAAGTCTCAAGGTTCAACTCAAAAAACCTCTCCATTCTTCTGAGGATATTCTAATGTCTGTACCACAAGCTCTTTGGTTATAAGGAAAGAATTATAGGTAGACCAGGCGAGTAATACATATTTCTACAGATAGTGATGATAATGACAAAATCTTGGTTTCCTCCACTGGAAACTTCATTGCACGTAGGGTAGGTTTGGGCAGAGTGGAATGACAGTGAAACAGTAACCAATGACACCATGGAATTAGGACATTGCAAAGCAAATGGCCATTTGCCTTCCCACATCTGACATCTGGTCTGGCCAGAGCCCAGAAGCTTCTCCAACTGCAGTGACTTCAGACGGGGCTGGTCTTCAGCAAAATTGGGTACAGTGAGGGTTACATGGCAGGCATTATGAATAGTGTCCTGGGGGCCCCTACTCAAGGAGGAAGAAGCCATCTGAAAGGCTAATCCAAAGGGTTGTAAAAAGGAGTGCTCATTTGCCTGAATAATCATGCTTCTTTCCACATTTATTAATCATCTGTTATGAGCTCAGTGAATGGGTTCAGTGGTAGAATTCTCGCCTTCTATGCAGAGGTCACCTTGGGTACAATTTCCAGCCAGTGCACCTCATTGGCAGCCAACCACCCATATGTCAGTGGAGGCTTTAATGTTGTTATGATGCCTAACAGGTTTCAGTGGAGCTTCTTATGGTGGACCAGGACGAAAGGTTTGGCCATCTACTTCTAAAAATCTGCCAGGGACAAGCTTATGAATCACAACAGTCCAATTCTCAGCTGATCATGGGGATGGCACAGGACTAGGCAATGTTTCATTCTACTATGCATGGGGTCACCATGAACTGGGGGTCAACTCAACGGTAGCTAACTGGGCTCAGTTCTGAAAATGCCTGCCTTCAGGTCCTCTAATTTGCTGCTGCTGCTGCTGCTGTGTGGCAACAAGTCCATTCTGACTCATAGCAGAATAGACTACAACTGCCCTACCAGGTTCCTGGCTTTAATCTTTACAGGAGCAGATCACCAGATGTTTCTCCCACAAAATAGCAGGTGGATTTGAACCCCTGACCTTTCAGTTAGCACCCAAGTGCTTTACTTTAACCACTGCTCCACCAGGGCTCCTTCCTCTAGTTTAGTCAGTGAGGAAAAAAGATATGAGACAGTGTGGCACATGTCAGCACAAAGAAGCACTTACTGTGCCCAACAAAAGAATGTGAGAAAATCAAGGACAGTCACCAGAGGAGGCAACGCCTGAGCCATGTCCCGTTAATCAGGGGGAGACATGGGTTCAGGGCCGTTCACTTAGAAAGGAAGCAGGTTCCCTCTGTCTTAATAGCCCATCAAATTGCCTGCTGTCTGTTCTGGGACTTCCTGTCTGCTTTAAGTTTGTCCTTCATCCTGACCTCACCTGAGGAGGAATTCTGGGATCTTACATCTGCAAGGAACAGCCATGTGCTCATCCTCTCCTACACAGTCATGTTCTTGGGAGAATTTTAAGAAGGGTGCCAGGCAAGAGGGGAGCTAATGGAGATGCCCTTCCCAAAACCAATTTTCCTGGTATCCATGGTCATTTATGCCTCTGAAAACAATTCCCCATTGTGGTAGTTAAGGACTGCTCTCCCCTGTACAATGGGCTTAGTCTCTCCTGAGGGCAAAATAAACCAAGTCAGTGGAGCGGGCACTCATCAGGCAGGTTTTACCCACTACCTTCCTGCCTCATGACCTCATTTGGGATCAATCTAGAAAGATTCTTATTAAATGATGGCAAAATGGAAGGTAAAATATCAGAGACAAAGAAAGAGTGAGCCATGGATTTAAGAAAACAGCTGCATATGAAAGGATTAGAAAATAAATGAAAAGAAACTCAAAGGATTTAGAGTCCATTTCAGAGAACACTGGAAGAAAATCTCCCAGTGTCAGGAGAACAGGTCCAGGTTAAAACCCAGGCAATAAAGAGGTTCCATCTTCTGATTGCCTGATATGGTTTTACGGAGAGTTTATAACCTTTGCGCTCCTTACCACTTTCTAGGACAATGTGTCTCAAAGTGGATCCAGAGCGCCCTACATCAGAATCACCCAAGGGCCATGTTAAAATACTATTTCCTGGATCCCTAGTGGTTCTTATGCATTTTGAAGTCTGAGAAGAACAGAACTAGGTACTTCATCATTCTTAAGTGGTTGCAATACCCATGCTAAATCATTCATTTAAACTGTGGTTTAAAATTTGAAGGAGACACTAGTGGCTAAATTGATTCTTTTACAAATCGTTAGATTCTAAAAGCAGTAATAGTACCATCACATTGTGGCCAATTTCAAATGATGTAAAATGTACACATTGATGCAGTGGGATCTTCTCAAACCATAAACCTGATCTTGTCATTCCCTTTGGTAAAACACTTTAATGACGGCCTATTTTTTCTTTTGATAAAGGTCTAGATCACTAGTACAGCTCATTCCTCCTTCTCAGTCTAATCTTGGACTCCAGCGCTCCCTGTCCAGGCACTCTGGGTTTTAATTCCTTAAATATCCACCTTCTGCTCCTCACATGGCCTTCCCATATGCTGGTTTTCTGTCCGATCTCTTCTCTTTTCCCAGTAAAATCCTATTTGGCCTTTTCGCAGATCTCCCTACTATACAGATCCTCCAACATCAGTACCTTTCCCAGACAGCCCTTAGCACAGTTGAAATGTTATATTTGTTTCCATGATCCTTTAATTAACATCCTATAGGGTTGCTATGGGTTGGAATGGACTCAATGGCAGTGGGTGGGTGGGGTTAATTAATATATATATCCTCCACCAGTGTATTACCAAGGAGCTCTGGTGGTGCAGTGCCTAAGGCATTTGTCCGCTAACCAGGAGGTTGGTGGTTCAAACCCATCAGCCACTCTGCAGAAGAAAGATTGAGAAATTTATTTCTGTAAAGATTTACTACCTTGGAAACCCAATGGGGGTCACTATGAGTCAAAATCGACTCACAGCAGTGAGTTTGTTTTGTTTTAGCTTTAGTGTATCACCAGCCCCATGAAACAATCAACAGTTCTGTGTATTGTTCCCTATGTGACAGGGGATCACCATTGTTTATGTACCACCTAGCATACTACATGATACATACCAGATGCACAATAAGTATTTGTTGAATGAATGAACAAAGGAATTAAAGAGGATTTCAAAACCAAACCTGGGAGGCAAATCTGGAGCTGGTACCAATAAAGAATTTGAAATACACTCTAATCCTTCTCCTAAAGTCAAGGTTCCAGTGTTGTCCAGCATCCCAAGGACTAAAGGCCTATAGTAGTTTCCCCTCCCATGCAAATGATACAAAGTACTCTCTTTTGCATTTAACTGTTCAAATGAATGAGCCCAACTCTTCATCATACTGTCTCTGGATTTTGAAACAGAACAGAATTCAAGATTAAAACTGCAACTATGCTATTTCCCTGGGCCTGGCACTGAGCTGGCTGAGAAAATTCCTAAATCCTATTTATTGTCTGAAAATATATTTTGAATTAAAAATAAACATGAAGATTTTCATCATGACTTCTTATATTTACATGCACCCTCATAAGTCTTATCATTCCCAGGTTCAGGCACTGATTCACAGACTGTTTTCAATGCACTTTCATACACATCATATTTAAAAATTGCTAGATTTTTAGTAACATATTTGAAAAGATATAAAATGGCCCTAAACAAGTCAGTAATACACAACACAGTGTCTACTACAGTAGAACAATGTCTCATAGTGTATATAAAAGAATCCACCATTCCTGCACTCATCTTCCTGGAATTCTGCTGCCCTGACTCTGCTCTCTTAAATGTTCCTGAGGCAAAGCTCTCACTCACAGCAAGTTGTTCTCCCAAGTCTAAAACCAAACAGTTGCTCTGGAGTCGATTCTGACTCATGACAACCCTGTTTGTGCTAGACTACTCTACTGTGCTGCAACAGATTTTCAGTGGTTGATTTTTTGGAAGTAGATTGCCAGATCTTTCTTCTGAGGCACCTCTGGGTAAAACCAAACTTCCCACCTTCCTGCCAGCAGTGAAGCACATTAATGACTTGCACCACCTAGGAACTCCTAAGTTGTTCCCTACCCTTCACCTAACAGCATGACCCACTCAAGGCAATGTTCCAATACACAGTATTGACCAAAACAAAAAAGAACTGGACAGTTTGATAGAAAGCTGGCAGCAGTAGAGGGCTGCATAATAGTGTGCTACAGAGAAGGGCAGTAGGTATTGAATCTATATGATGTTGAGCAGGCAGCCTTTGTGACATCTCAACTTCCTCACCTGTAAAATGATATTAAGTGAATTAATACATTTGGAAGTATTTTTTTAAACTCTCACACTTTTTGGTATCAATATAATTCTCCTTTTACTGTAAACCTATATTTCACTCTACAAATCTTTGTATGGGTCTTTACAAAAGAAAGAAAGAAACATTTTAGTGTGGTTTAGGTGAAAGCTTACATAGTAACTTTGTTTTCCATTCACTAATTCATAAAAAAATTGTTCTGGAACATTGGCAGTGATCCCTGCAATATGTCAGCACCCTCCCCATTTCCACCCTAGGTTCCCCATTTCCTTCTGCTTTGGGATAGACGTTGCCTTTTTGATCTCTTATAATTGATTGTTCTAAAGAGCCCATTCCTCCCATGGTGAGCAGTATTGTTTATTTTATAAGCCAGTCTATTATTTGACTGAAAGGTGGTCTCTGGGAGTGGCTTCAGTCCCAAGTTAGAAGGCTGTCTTAGGGCAGTAGTCTCAGAGGTTCTGCCAGTCTCCGTCAGACCATTAAGTCAGATCTTTTTTTTTTTTTACAAATTTGAGTTTTGTTCTATATTTTTCACTTACTCTTAGTAGGATCTTCTATTGTATATGGGTTTTTAAACTTATATTTAACATTGGATCCTATTTAAAGTTACACAGAGAAAAGAGGCATTGCTACACAACTGGGCTGCTAGCTGCTGAACAATCCATACTTACCACCCTCAAACCAAAACCAAACTCCCTGCCATCGAGCTGATTCTGACTAATACCCCTACTGTGTTTCCAAGGCTGTAAATCTTTAGGAAAGCAGACTGCCTCATCTTTCTTCTGTAGAGAGGCTGGTGGCTTTGAACCACTGACCCTTTTTTTGGCTAGCAGCCAAATGCCTTAATCACTACACCACCAGAGCTCTTACTTATCACCCTACTTGAAAGAAAAGAAAGTGACTGGAAACTATATCGACATTGAAAATAACGTGTAATTTGTCAGGCACCAATCAAGGTTTGCACATACTGATTATATAGGTGACTTTTCATCACTTTAATAATGGAGGAGGTAACTCCTATACTACTTTCAAAGCACAAGTTTGGAGCAGCAGTTTCTACCTGGTGCATTTCTCTCTCACATCTATACTTAGTCTACACTGAGGTTTATTCTTTTTGACCAGTGCCATAAAAGTCATTAATGGCTACAGTTTAATGGGGATAAGAGCTTAATGAGCTGGTGAGTCTAAAAACTGATTGTTTACTTCCAGAAGGAGCATAAAGTAGAACAGGCACCCAAACAAAGAGGCAACAGCCAGAAAGGAAAAGGAAAAACGGAAACAGGTGGCTTCTACTTCCAAAAAGAAAAAAAAAAAAAAAACTCACTGCCATCGAGTCAGATCTGACTCATAGCAACCCCTCCTTTGGTTTCCAAGGCGGTATAACACTACAGAAATAGATTGCCCAACCTTCCTTCCGAGGAGTGGCCGGTGGGTTTGAACTGCCACCCTTCTGGTTAACATTCAAAGTGGCCTAGGTGGCCATAGAATGAATAGTCTAACCCAGGCAATTTTGAAAGTGAAAGTTGGTAAAACTGATTATACAGGGATAAAGACATAGACTACATCTATGAACTCAGATGTATAGTCACCTGACTGTTACTTTTCTATTTTTATCCCCGGGGTAATTTCTAATCTGGTTGATAGTCCTAAGTACTAGCTCATTTTAAAGGAAAAAGTAAACTAACATCTTACATGAGCTACTCACATGCCAGAAAACATCTCAACAAATCCTTACTTACTGAAAGGTTTCAAATGATTCAAAAAAGGATGTTTACAAAGTGTTATTGGAACCACTAAGCTTCCTGGACATGCTATATTAGCTTATGAAATACAATTCATCAGAATTAAACCTCTGCAAAGAGACCTCACTAACTGGGGATTTTCTCACTGGGCTCCAGTCCACATTGGACAAGTGCAAATTGCCCCGGAAAACTGGAGTCAAGGAAAGGGAAACAGTCCCAATTATCCACCTCCATTTTCTCTCCCAAAAGTGAAATAATAATAACAAAGTAAATGAGTAAAATCCCAAGGTATTTCTAATTGAACAGGGATACCACTTGCCATCAAGTCAACCTCGACCTTTGAAGATCTCATATGTGTCATTGTAAAGGTATGCTGCATAAAGTCTTCAATGGCTAACTTCTTTGGAAGCAGAGTGGCAGGCCTTTCTTCTCAGGTACCTCTGGGTGAACTGAAACTCTCAACCTTCGGTTAGCATCAGAGCATGTTAACTCTTTGCATCACCCAGGGACTCCTGAACAGAGACAAAGATCTTTTTAGAAGAGTATTTAAAAAAAAAAAAAAAAAAAAAAACCCACACTGCCATTGAGTCAATTTCAACTCATAGCAATGCTATAGACCTATCCCACGGGGTTTCCAAAGTTGTAAATCTTTAAGGAAGTAGACTGCCTCATGCTTCTCCCACGGAGCAACTGGTAGCTTTTGAATCAACGACCTTTTCATTAGCAGCTAAATACATTAACCACTGCACCACCTCAGAACAGCATTTGAGGACTCCAAATTCCTGATGTGGTACTGCATAAACTTCATGGTGTCAGTTGTCTTAAGTCACAATCAATCACATTTCACCCTGACCTGTATTTCAACAGTTTACTTCTCCAGTATTCTTTTAAGGAAAAGATATATAAACTAAACTAACAGCTTAGTCAAGATTTCAAGAGAAATTACCTAGACTACTTAAAATCAAATAAATAATAAATCCATGTCTTTAAATGATATTAGCAAAATATGTGAATATAAAACTTGGATCAAGACTATTGAATTATTAATAGAAACATCAATAATAATAGAAAATCCGACCTAGTGCTGACAGGGTATCATACTTCATAATTATTACATTTAGTCCTCTGGCAACTCCAAGAGGTAAGTATTTAAATTATCTCCATTTGAAAGACATGAAAACGGAAGCTGAAAAAGATTTAAATAACTTAATCTCAAGTCATTCAGCTCTTGAAGTAAAAAAAAATGTGAACCCTAAATCAACACATATTTATTTAGCTCTAAACCTCAGATTCCTTCTTTTCCTCCCATTTCCCAAATCTAGTCACCAAGAATCTTTTATTTTTCCATCAGTTATGTTGACTATAAACATTGCACCAGCCTACATCTACTCTGCCCCTCCTTTTTCACTACCCTGGCTCTGGAAGTTGTCTCCATGAAAGAAGGGGATTGGCCCATTACTCAGTTTGGATGGTAGAGGTTTGGGTGACCTGTCTTGAAGTTGCATGGACACAGAAGAAATGCTGCTATGTATTTATTCATTTCACCAAGATTATGTGTTTATTTGGGCAGGCCCAGGCAGAGAAGTTTACAGCTCCCACCTTTCCTGGGCACCTCTCTCCCTCCATCTAAGTACCTCCATGCTGCTATAGGAGTTATAGTTCTCACAGGAATCCAACTGAATCTTTTCCTTGCCCAAAATTCTTCTTTGGCTTTCCATTCCAGTATGGTCCAAATGCCCAACTCCCAGCAAAGTTGACACAGGTCCTTTCTAGACTTTCCTCCCACAAATCTGTTTGCCCTATTCTCTGAACACATTATGTTCTTCCTTCTAATAAGTGTGTTTGTGCACTCCTTTCTCTGTGATTTGCAAGCACTGTAAACATACCTTTATCACCCTCAGTTATGACTATCTCTTATAGAGTCTGTCTCTGACTCTCCAGCCCCAGGCTTCCTATATAGAGTGAATCTTACTATGTCTAGCAAGTGCCTTGGCTAAGAGACATAAAATTCAATCAAAATGGCTGCTGACTGCCTGACTGAATGAAGCATTAGGATGGGTGCCTGAAGCCCAGCAATATTTCAATTTCAAAATATTTATATACATTTTAAGTGTAAGCCTTACATCTTTTTAAAGCACACTATAATTAATAAATAAAGCTTTATTGTGCTTCTCTCATATAAATCCAGGCAAACATTTCTGAAAGACAATCAATTGAAGAATGGAGAGTAATTGAGAAAATGGTTTCAATGAGTTGAACTCACTTCCTGGCAGTGTGGAGATGATGGAAGTATGCTCACTCTTTGATAAAAGTTTTGATTTAATGTGATTTGCCCTGGCTTGCTATAAAAGTGACAAGCTCCAGAGAAAATAAGATTTAGCAGCTGATGTAATAGTTTCTTTGCTCCTAAAACCAAAGCTCGTTGCCATCAAGTTGATTCCAACTCATAGTGACCCTATAGTACAGAGCTGAACTGCCCCACAGGGCTTAGAAGGCTATAATTTTTACTCAGGAAGCTGACTGCTGTATCTTTCTCCCACAGAGTGGCTGGTATGTTTAAAGCATCAACTTTGTGGTTAGCAGGTGAGTGCTTTAACCATTGCACCACAAGAGTTCCTCTTTGCTTCCAAAGATCTATCATTGCTTGGAGAGCTGTGTGTCTGTGTGTCTCATGAGCATACTCTCTCACACACACACACTTACACATACACTTTTATTATTTATTATATGAAAGAATCAATAAGTCAGTACTTGGTCACTTTCCATGGAGTACCTCACAGTTGGAATAAGAGGGCACGGCGTTCATTATAAAACTGCCATGAAAATGAGAGGTAAGTGGGCAGAAATCAAGTACAAACTAGTCTTATTGAGTGTTATTGGAATGCTCTTTTCACTCAGCCAAAAATGCACAATCTGGCCAAGGTCCCTCCACTTGCTCTACCTCTAAAGCCACAAGCCTTTTGAAGGCCAAGGGCAAGGCCAGTTGTGGCTATTCATTTGGGTTAAAGAACCCAAAAACAGAAAGAAAAAATCATTTTTTTAAAATGCGTTATGCTTCAGAATTAAGGGTAACTCTGTGTAGCAGCCTGGAAAATATAGTTCGTCTAGTACTGCTCAGCCTCTGAACCTCACAGCACAAAACACTAGTGCTAAAATGCAATTTAAAACTTAAAAAAAAAAAAGGCACAAAGGGCGGAAGGAAAGGGTGGAGGACTGGTGACTACCTTGTGCTGTCTAGGGGAGACATGGCAAACATACAACCCAGCAACACGTCTGTATCACCTAAGCCACTAGATGCTGCTCTGCACCGTTACAGAAGCAAAACAGAGAAGGTAAATAACAGGGTGACAGATATTACATAAGAAAATAAATGTGGCCAGATTAGGACTGAAATGGAATAGACTAAGTGTGAAAGCAGTACCTCAAGACTTCTCCCCTGACCTGTCTTGGTCACACTAATGGAATATCAATATCCATTACCACACAACTAGTGAGGTAGACTGCAAAATCAAAGAGGAAAGCATTTTACCCAGTTAACTCATTCTCACGCAGACATTTCCTTAATCTTGTCACAGAGGCAGCTGAATGAACTAAATTGAACTTTGTTATTCACCTTCCTCATTTCATTTATCTTATTTCCATCATAAAGAGCTCTGGTGGCACAGTGGTTAAGGCATTTGGCTGCTAACCAGGTGGGCAGTTCAAACCCACCAGTTGCTCTGCAGGAAGAAGATGAGGCAATCTACTTCCTTACAGACTTGTAGCCTTGGAAACCCTATGAGTCACTATGAGTCGGAATTGACTCAATGGCAGTGGATATTTCCATCATGTGGTTCCTGGGTGGCGCAGTTGGGACTTGGCTACTAATTGAAAAGGTTAGCTGCTCAAATCTACCCAATGGTGCATGGAAGGCAGGTCTAGTGATCTATTTGCATAAAATTAACTTATTGCTGTCGAGAAGATTTCAACTCATAGTGAGCTATGTTGTTGTTGTTGTTATGTGAGGTCGAGTCAGACCCAACTCATAGAGACCCCTCCTTGGGTTTCTGAGGCAGTATCACTACAGAAGTAGATTGTCCAACCTTCCTTCCGAGGAGTGGCTAGTGGGTTTGAACCGCCAGCCTTCTGGTTAGCAGTTAAATGCCTTAGGCACTATGCTACCAGAGCTCCTAGAGTTCCTATTGCTGTTGTTGTTATGTGCCGTGTTGAGTCGCCCCGACTCATAGTGACCCCTCCTTGGGTTTCCAAGGCCATATCACTATGGAAGTAGATTGCCCAACCTTAAAATTGCTTCAGAGGGTTTCCAAAGCTGTAATGTTTACAAAAGCAAATTGTCTCATCTTTCTCCCATAGAGTGGCTAGTGCGTTCAAATCACCAAGATTTTGGTTAGCAGTCCAGCACTTAATCTGTGCTACCAGGCTCCTTTGAGTAAGATTATAGCCACTGAAAACCCTATGGAGCACAGCTCTGCTCTGAAACACGTGGGCTGACCATGAGTTGGAATTGATTCCACGATGTAGAGATTACAACTGATAGAGTATCAGTGGTGAGAAGTCAAGAGCCTTGTTGGAAAACTGAGACATAAACTCACTAGATGTCTTTAGTCAGGGGATACCAGGGTAACAAACACATCTCAGTGTGTAACCCCTAGATGTAACACACCCCTAGAAGTAACCCAGGGCACATCTATCTGAGACAAGGGCATTTCTAACAATGTACAGGAGTAGAGAGGCTCCAAGGATATGCTGCTGCACAGCATATGGGGATCCTGGACCTCAGAGGTCTGCAAGTTCAGAGAATTGGTGTTTTGGTTACTTTGTGCTGCTCTAACAGAAAATACCACAAATGGATAGCTTTCACAAACAGGAGTTTATTTTCTTACAGTTTGGGAGGCTAGAAGTCCAAGTTCACAGTGCCAGACTCTAGGGGCTGGTTGAAAGCACCTCGACCTTGGGCTTCAGCTCTGCCTCTTGCTCCTGGCCCACTGAAGCTGGAGGCTTTCTTCACTCAGGCAGCTGCTGGCTGCTGAGGCTGACAAACCCAAGGTCGACAAGTAAAAAGGCATAGTCCCAATATTACCAAACCACACAGCAGGCCATTGACTCAAGTCCATTAAGAGTTCCAAGATTGGTATTCAACATGGCAAGCTGCTGAACAATGATTCAGCTACATGCAGGATTCAAGGATGCCATGAGCTGTGGACCACTACCAAAGCGTCTCCTTATATACAGGAAGCAGACCACATCCCTAAAGCAGCTACTTAGCTGCTCGTGGCAGTCCACTATGGAGCTGATTGCCAGTCTCACCATGGGAATAACACCACCAGCTGCCCAGCCATTCAAACCAGGTACAGCCTAGTTGACACATACATAACCTTAACTACCACAGCTGGTAAGAGGAAGAATCACTCAACACTGGCATCATGCTGCAAAGGAAAGAAACAACAGTGGATAAACAGAACACCTGGGTTTAAGGATTAGTACTACCTTCCAAATACCCCTGTGACATTTCATTCTTCCAAGACACATCTATAAAATAAGAGAACAATACTGTCCTGATTAGGGAGCTCTGGTGGCATAGTGCCTAAGGCATCTGACTGCTAACCAGAAGGCTGGTGGTTCAAACCCACCAGCCACTCATCAGAAGGAAGACTGGGCAATCTACTTCCATAGAGATACCACCTCAGAAACCCAAGGAGGGGTTGCTATGAGTCGGATCCTACTCAACAGCACTGAGTTTAGTTTGGTTTTTGGTACTGTCCTGATTATTGCCTGTTCTGGATTAAATTATAATTCCCCAAAAGATATGACAAAAGATAAGTCCTAACCCCTGTACTTGTGAATGTAAGCTTGTTTGGGTAAAATAGGGTCTTCCTTTTAAGAGCTTATCAATTACGTTAATGAGGTTATTCCTGGAGTACAGAGGATCTTAATTCTATTACAACTGGTGTTTTATAAAAGAGTACAGTGACTCAGACACAGGGTCACACGCAGGAGGGAGACACCCTGTGAGGATCCATCTACAAGCCAAGGAACATCAAGAAATGCCCAAGGCTACTGACAAGGAAGGATCTTCCCCCTAGTACTGACGGAGAGATCATAGCCCTGCCAAGGCCCAAATTTGGGCTTCTAGCCTCTGTTGTTGTTGTTGTTGTTTGCCATCGAGTCGGCTCCGACTCATAGCGACCCCTCCTTGGGTTTCCGAGGCAGTATCACTACGGAAGTAGGATTGCCCAACCTTCCTTCCAAGGAGTGGCTGGTGGGTTTGAACCGCCAGCCTTCTGGTTAGCAGTCAAGTGCCTTAGCCACTATGCTACCAGAGCTCCTTCTAGCCTCTAGAACTATGAAAAAATAAATTCCTATTCATATAAGTTAATTACTTCATGGTATTTTTTAATGGAAACTCTAGGTAACTGAAACATTCCTCATTATTTCCAAACAGCATTCAGGAAACATGTCAGCACATGGAGAAAATGTCAAATTGGTCCTGGGACTCCAATGGTCCTTAGATAATGCTTAATAAAGGCTTAAGTGCTCTAGGTGACTCTATGTTTCTCAGATCAGAACTGTGCTTTATAGGGTTCTAAATGGCTGGCTTTTCAAATGTAGATTGCCAATCCTTTCTTCCAAGGTACCTCTGAGTGGACTCAAATTTCCAACCTTTCTGTTAGCAGCTGAGTGCCTTAACCATTTTCACCACCCAGGGGCCCTTAAATGATCATAGTTCCCTCAAACCACTTCTTACCCAGGAAGTACAACCCACCAAACACACAGCAGCCCTGTACTAGTTAAGCAAGTAGTTTATTTTCCAACGTTTTCTACCCAGGAAAGTTTTGTTCCCTACATTAACTACTAGGACTGAAATAGCTATGACTATAACCTCAATTCCTAAAATTGCAGTTCCAATAATAATCTTGCTCAGATTCTGGAAATCAGTGTTTGTGGGGGCCTAGAACACTAACTGAGGATTATCATCTCCTTCTATTTATACATGTGACTAATTTCTCTACTCAGCACTATGCTAAGTTGTTGCTGCAGTTAATTCTGTTTGATGAGCTAGCATTACTTCTCCCACACGTATTCCTATCTGATACTTAGCTCTTCACCACACCTTAGGCCAAAGACAAAACCCTACTCAAACTGCACCTGTATTTAACTGGTAAAAGGTTAGAAAACATCCTGCTAAATAGTTTGTACTCAACCAGCAATCTGAAGGTTGGTAGTTTGAACCCACCCAGTGGTATCACGAAAGAAAATACCTGGTGATCTGCTTGTGTTAAATGACAGCCAAGAAAGCCTTATAGAGCAGTTCTGCCCTATAACACATGGTGTCTCCTTTAGTCTGATCAACTCAATGGCAACTAATAACAACAAAGACACAAGCAGAAGATGACACACAGCAACAGGCACATTGGAAGACTTCCTCTGGCCTCATGCATTTCAAGAAAGCACTCTCTTATCAGCTGGCTGGCTGGCTTTTGAAATCCCTATGGTTTGGATAGTGCTGAAATTCTGCCTTTGTCTTTCTTTGGATATCCAGTTTAAAGGCCAGGTCACTTTAAAGCCCAGGTCAGCTAAAATGCTGATCCAGTTGCACACTGCAGCAGTATTGCTGCCACCAGAAGGGATGGCTACCATGGTTGCAAACCTCTGAAAGTAATCAAAATCCTGCATACTGGGAACCAAAGTAATTGCCAAAGTAATTGATTCCGACTCATGGCACCCCCCATGTGGGTCAGAGTAGAACTGCATCCCCTAGGGTTTTCAATGGCTAATTTTTCAGAAGTAGATGGCCAAGCCTTTCTTCCAAGGTGCCTCTGGGAAGACTAGAACTTCCAACCTTTTGGTTAGCAGCTGAGATCTTTAAGCTTCTGTGTCATCCAGGGACTCCACATATAGGGAACACTATGCATAAAATTCAAAAGGAAAACTTGAGCAGCATAAATTTCCAAAAGCCTCAGTGGTTCTAAACAACTGCAAATTGGGGAGGAAAGTGTATGTGCAGTCATTGTGATTCTAAGTAAGGCTAAAGAGTTATTGCAGCTGGATATACTGCCTCTCTGCATCACTAAAGTGAAAAACAGGCCGCTGGGATTACCAGCTCTTCCCAGATGGCAGGCTCAGAGCCCAGCACATCAGGTTCTGTAAACAGTAGCTTTTTTAAAAAAGTTAAGTGAATGGCTGACACTTGTACTGTATCTGATTCAACATTTGGAAACAGCATCTCTTGTACAGAATTTAACCAATAGCATTTTGTAAAGGGGTAGAGAGTTAAGTATTACTTAAATATGACCCTATGTACCATTTTCAACAGAATCCCTGGCAAGTTGGTTAAAAAAATGTAGATTCCTGGGCCCTCTGAACTACTAAAACAGACTTTAAAAAAAAAAATCATATCCCACGTTGTTGTTGTTGTTGTTATGTGCCGTCGAGTTGGCCCACATTAAGCAATCCATTTTACATTAAGATTTAGGGTATAATTTTTAAAACTGTATTTTCCACTCTGTTCTCTTCTATGTCATTTTTAAACTGCTGGTCTGGACCTAATAAAATTATATCATGATCCACTCATGGGTTGCAAACCTAAGGTCGAGAGGCACTAATCCAGTTGACTAGAAAATCCCTGAGGGGTGCATATGGTTTGTGTGATTCAAACCCACTTAGTGGCTGCATGGACGAAAGGCCTGACTATTTGCTTCTGTAAAGATTACAGCCAAGAAGACCCTATGAAGCAGTTCTACTCTATGACATACGGGGTCGTCACAAGTCAGAAGCAATGCCACAACAACAGGTGCTGGGTTTTTTTTTTAGTTTATTAGAAGAAAGCAGAACTAAAGTTTTGTAATTAGCAACAGACACTCAGGCCTAGAGATGTAGAGAGGGGAGGGTTTAGTAATTCCCCATTTTTTTCAAATTCATCAAGATGTCTAACAAACCAAACTACCCACTTATACAGCTTCAGGCATTAAGAGGTGATTGTAGGTTTCAGTTACAAACCTCAATGGTCTCCACTGTCTTACACTTGGACAGGAGATGTTCTCTCCATAGCAATGATCAGCTCTGAACCTTCAGCATTAGGTAAGATGATGGAGAAAGTAAAGTGTGTGCACAGTAAAGGCCCATGCCACACCCCAGCCACATCCTTGCCACAAGGGCATTAAAGCCCTCCTTTCCTCCACCCCTTTTCACCCACTCACATTAAACCCCAAGGGAGGAAATTATTTTAAAAGGCTCAAGTGTTGTCTTATCTTCGATATTGTTATTTAATAAATGCTTATGACTTAGAGGTACTTGTTAAAGCTCCATTGGTTTTCTCCCTATCCGTTTTCTTCTCCTTGGCATTTTCCACCTCTCTTCTCCCCTGCATCTGCCACTCAGCTTCCCTTTACTCCTTCCTCTCCTTCCCTCCCTTACCTTTTCTTCTCTGCCTTCACTTCCCCCTTCTGGGAGTGTAAAATGTGATTCACCTGATGGATCTGACTTCCCTCTGGTTCACAGAGTGGGGATTCTTCCTGGGGGTTGTTTCATTGGCTTAAACAGCTCCCACTTTGAAAGGACTTTCTCCAAGGAGTATGATGAAACACCAGATCTGGAGTGGTCATATATTATTTAAAAAGTGGGCTTGTTTTTTTACCCTCCTGAGAAATCACTCCTCTGTCATTTTTTCACTCTGAAATTCTAGAGAAGTCTACTTAAGCCAGAAAGAAATGTGGTAGGGTCTTGGGGAGAGGGTAGGGAGGAAAAAACAAAAGCCATTTCCTAGACATCCTACTTGCTACTGATGCTGCAATATGTTCCTGGTATATTTTTCTGGTGGACATCTCCTAATATAGGCATCTCTCAGTCAATCAACAAATATTTACTGAACACTTACTACATGTTGGGGATCACTCTAGGTTCTGGAGCTGTAAACAAGCCAAGGTCTCTGTCCTCAAGGTATTTCTATTCTAATGGCGGAGGCAGAAAATAATCAAAGAAACAAAGAAATACTTGCCAGTGGGAAGTAAGTGCTAAGAAGAAATAGAGTAAAGTAAGGGAACCAGGAATTAATTGCCTGGTTGCCATTTTATATGGGGTAGTCAGGGAAGAAGAAGACCTCCTGCTAAGCTAACTGGGCAAAAACCTGAAGGTAGCAAAGGAATGCAGAAAAAGTTCCTCATGCAAAAGCAATAGTATGTACAAAGGCCTAGAAACAGAATTCAGAAAAGAAAAAAATAAAAAATAAGGAGGTCAGAATGGCTGCAATAACAAGGGCAGTTAGACATTCAGGAATCACAGCAGAGTGGAAGAGGGTATGGCATCACCCTCCAATAGCCCAATGACTGACTACTCCAGGTCCCAAGTTGTCCCAGACTCTGTTTTGACTTGCCTCTAAGCCTGCCCCTCTTTGCAGAACTATTAAGCTTCTCATTCCCATTTCCCTTCCTCCCATTGGGGTGTTCAGGCACTACAGGTCATTCCCTCCCAATTACCCAAGGACACACAACCAGTTCATCTGATTAACAACAACAACAATGAAACTGAGTAATAATTGTAGCAGGAAAGAAGGTAATATGCACATTTAACCACAGCCATCAACAGATAGGAAAGATATCATGAAGGGCAGAAGGTCAAAAGGTCTGCTATGAAAAAAACGTCTATTTGTCAGCTGGGTAAATGGCCCTGGTGGTGCAGTGGTGGATATGCTAGGCTGCTAATCAAAAGGTTGGTGGTTTGAACCCTCCAGTTACTGTGCCACATAAAGATGTGGCACTCTGCTTCCATAAAGATGTACTGCCCTATGGGGCAGTTCTCCTCTATCCTATAGAGTCTCTATAAGTCAGAATGGATTGGATGGCAGTGGGTTTGGGATCAGCTGGGTATCTCACCTCCTACTTTTTTGGACCTCGGCCCCTCCTCCGTAAAGTGTCAGACAATTCATAAACAACCCTGAGAAACAGGTATGAAAGTGAAACAATACAAAAAGCCCTGCCAGAGGAGGCCCTTCATAGATGTCTCCAGTTTTTGCAATCTAAAAATGACTATGACTAGGATTCTCAAAGTTGCACTCAAAGATTTGCTATATAAACGTAGGTCACTATTTCTATATTCTAGAAGGTAAAAGAAAGAAAGAAAGAAAGAAAAAAAACCTCAAATATTCTTCCAAAGCCCCAAGCCACTACAAATTGGGAGTCGATGGCTTTCGCCTCCAGAGGCCCAAACCCCTGCCTTAAATTCCCTGAAATCTTAACCATAACGAAAGGGCTCCACATAATTCATGGCCATGGGTATGAGGTCGGTGATCCCGAGCACTGGGCAACACAACAAATGCCTCCAGTGTCTAAGGAGCTGTCCAGAGGCCCCCAGAGCTGCCTCAGTACTGGGGGCTAAACCCTGCGGCTTTAGACCAAAACAGCTCAAGCCAGCAACAACCGCTGTTCAGAGCTGCCAACTTCAAAGGGTCTCCGGGGCCAGAGATGGTCAGTCGGTGGGGAGTCCCGGATCCAGAGACCCCGAGGTCACACACACACGCGCACGCGCGCGCGCCTTCCTCGCGCGCGCCCGCGACACAGCACAGACTTCCCAACCACAAACACACGCGCGCACCGCAGGGCCGGCTGAGTTCTGTATTTCCTCTTCCTCAAAGCTACTTAGGCAATCACAGCCGCCCCTCTCTACTGCGATTCTAGAGCTCTCAGCGCGCAGCGCACCCCCCCTTCTCCGAAGGCTTGCCCGGTGCGCCCCCTCTCCAAAGCTGGGATCTCCCATTGACGCCCCACGTCCCTTTCTCTGGTCCCAGTGGAGACCTAAGCGTGTCTCCGGGGATGGGTTTACTAACGACAGCCCCGGGGATCACAACTGCCACACAGCCCCATCGCCCCTCTATCTGCTCTATCCCTTTGCCCCCTCTGAGGGGCGCGCTCGCCGTGAGATACCCTTCCATCTGCGAGTGCCGGAAAAAAATCCGGAGTTCGAGCCTCCAGCCTCATTTCCAGCGCAGCCTCCAGGGGCTCCAGCTCCAGCAATTTGATTCCAAGCCCCCTATCCCGCATTGCCCGTGCCCCCAACAACCCCTCGCCAGTAGAGCAGCCCTCCGGTGCCCCCTTCAAGCGTGCCTTGCCCGAAACGTCTCCGCGGGTTCCCAGCCCCCGGCCTTGCGCTCCATCTCGCGCGCATCACCTCTGGCGCCCTCTCCTTCCGCGCCCACTCCCACTCCAGCCTCCCCTCGCAGCCCAGACTTCCCCAACAGCTGAGCGCCCCGGCGCGCCCGCAGCCCTCACCCTGCGGTGCGCGGCGGCCACCCCCGCCCGATCCGCGGCTCCTCGAGAGAGGAAACAAAAGTGACTCGCGGCACCCAGAGTCCCCGGAGTAGGACGCCTCCTCCCAAACCCAGGCCCCCTCCCCGGCCACACTGAGGTCAGCGAGTAGGGGCGCGGCGCCAGCCCAGAAACTTTACGAACCTGCCTGGGTCGCAGGACAGCGGTGGCGGCGGGGAGGGCTCCCAACGATTAGAGTCCTGGCGACCCGCGACCATTGAGGGGGGCCGGAGGCTCTATCGCCCAGCTCCGGGCCGTGGTGTGTGGGTGGCTCTGCCTCTATCCCGTGCCCATCCTCACCCGCTCTCGCTCGCTCGAGCACACGCACTTACACTCGGTCGGCCGGCTGCTGAGCCGCCGGCTGCCGCTGCTCTCACTTCCTCTTCCTTCCTCCTGCTGGCCAGATACACATTTTGCATCTGCAAGGCATCCCAAGATCAGCTGCGAACTCTCTTCTGGAGCGGACGCTGCGGAGTTGCAGTCGCCGCCGCACCAGCACCTGCGCCCGGAGACGCGTGGTTGACGCGTTCGCCTCCCGCCCGCGCTCTGGTGCCTACCCACTGCACTTTTCCTGGAGTGGTGCCCACGACTTTTTGAAGTCCTCTTACTTAAAAAGAGGAAAATGTCAAACACCGTGCATGCCTCAAGTCTACTATAAATAAATATGTGTGCAGAGCGTGACTCTCTGATGAGCTCACACACCGCGTTTTTCAGGCACTAATTATGTCCGTCACTCTTACAGCGCCAGCTCCAGGATGCTTACAGCGCGTGGCATCTTTTTATATGTGTTTATTTTTTGGCAAACGGTTTGGGAATTTGAGGAGAAAGTTTGGTGGGCCGTTTCAAAGCTACTTGAAAAGGGGCTGCTGTCTCTGGCCTCTACCCTTGGAATGCATGGCAAAAAATAAAAAAATGTTTTCCTTCTCCCTAGTCACCAATGCATACCTACACTTCCATTGAAACTACAAGATTTTATTCTAATCCGGTAAACCAGGATTCCCTAATTTTGCATAACTTTGAATACAATCAGGATGTTCTACCCCAATGTGGTCTTTGTTGTTTGGTGTTAGGTGCTGTGGAGTGTCTCCGAGTCATAGGGACTCTATGTACAACAGAACCAAACACTGCCCGGTCCTGTGCCATCCTCACAATCGTTGCTATACTGAGCCCATCGTTGCAGCCACTGTGTCAATCCATCTCCTTGAGAGTCTTCCCCTTTTTTGCTGACCCTCCACTTTACCAAGCATGATATTCTTCTCCACAGAGTGGTCCCTTCTGACAACATGACCAAAGTAGGTGACACAAGTCTGGCCATTCTCGCTTTCAAGGAGAATTCTTGGCTGCACTTCTTCCAGGAAAGATTTGTTAGTTCTTCTGGTCCATGGTACTTTCAGTATTTTTGGCCAACACCACAACTCAAAAGCATCAACTCTTCTTCGGTCTTCTTTACTCATTGTCCAGCTTTTGCATGCATATGAGGCAACTGAAAACACCATGGGATGGATTAGGCTCACCTTAGTCTTCAAAGAGACATCTTTGCTCTTCAGCACTTTAAAGAGGTCTTTTGCAGCAGATTTGTCCAGTGCAATGTCACTGTTATAGAGCCAGCTATAAAATACATTGTGATATTTAAGATACATTATTTAATTCATGCAACCTACTTCAGTCATGTTCAAAACAAAATCAAGCACCTTAACTCCTAGCATAGCTGGCAGGAGGAAAATGACAGTTGTTGGAAGGTTGCAAGAGAAACACCTGTCTTCTTAGAATTCAGAAATATCTACACTAACTCTCCCAGGAAAGGCAAACAGTTTCTATGCCCTCCTTTCTAACTGGCAAAGAAGACAACTTGGGAGCAAGGAGATGTCAGAATCTAAGTTGGAGAGCAGCTCCCCTTTAAGAATCAACCTCTCTCTGCCAAGAGACTTAATATTTAACCCTGTTCTGACTAATAGCAGCCAGTAGCTACATGCAACTGTCAACATTTGCAACATGGCTAGTTCTCAGATGTTCTGCAAGGGTAAACTGCATACAGGATTTAGGATGAAAAATCATAAGTAAAACAGTCCATTCATAGTCTTTATATTGATTACATGTTGAAACGATAATATATTATTTATTTATTTATTTATTTAATTTTTGCAGTGTTCCCTCTCCCTGCCTCCCACCTCTGGTAACCAACAAAGAAAGTTTCCTTCCATATATAAACCTTTCCTTGACATTTTACATTGATGAACTACTACAATACTTGTCCTTCTGTGATTGTCTTATTCATTAAGCACAATGTCCTCCAAGTTCATCCATGTTATGCGGTGTTTTGCAGATTCTATGTTATTCTTTAGGGTTGCACAGCATTCCACTGTATGTACCATAGTTTGGTTATCCATTCTTCTGTTGATGAGTCCCTACCTTGTTTGCATTTTTTTTTGCTATTGTAAATCAAGCTGCGATGAACATGAGTAATATTTTAGATATATTGAATTAATACAGGAGAGTCCTGGTGGTGCAGTGGTTACTGTGATCAGCTGGTAACATTTTCAAACCCACCAACCACTCCACAGGAGAATGATGTGGCGGTCTGCTTCCATAAAGACTACAGCCTTGTAAACCCTATGGGATACTTCCACTCTTATATTTAACTACTCTTACAGGGACACTATGAGTTGGAATCCATGCAAAGCAGTGGAATTTTTTTTGGTTACCATATAATACATGTTATTGTTAGTTGTTGTCGAGTGGATTCCAACTCATGCTGACCTATGTGTGTAAAGCTGAACTGTTCCATTGAGTTTTCAAGGCTGTGACCCTTTTGGAAACAGAGCACCAGGCCTGTCTTCTGACTCACCCATGGGTGGGTTGGAATGGCTAAACTTTCTGTTAGCAGTGGAGTGCTGAACTATTTGTACCATCCAGGGATAGATAGATAGATAGAAAGAGATTATGTATCATATATGTGTGTGTGTGTGTGTGTGTATATGTACACATACATATATGACTTTTAATCAATTGATTAAAAATTTAATCAGTTTTAATAAAATGTGTGTGTATTAATTAAAATTAATCTCACTGGTTTCTTTTTACATTGCTTAATGTAGCTAGTAGAAAATTTAAAATTATATACATGGCTCTAATTAGTGGCTTACTGTATATTTCTTTTGAACAAACCTGATGAACCCTTAATTAAATGCAGAAAGCCTGAAAGACAATATTGGTAGCAAGGATATTTGGGTCAAGATGGTTACAAGCCAGTGGTTTATATCATGGTGACTACAGAAAAGTAACTTAACTTCTCAATATCCTCAACTAGAAAATGTCAATTTTCTAGTTAACAGGGCAACTATTAGAAGAAGTAATTTACTAACCAGTCAGTAAATGCAGTCTTGACTAATGAAGTTATGAGACCCTGGTAGTAGTTAAGTAGGAATTTGACCCACAACTTTCCAGCTAAGTCAGATAAAAGACTTGGTGAGACATGGTGAGCATTCAGCAATGTTACCTGTCATAATTGTCCCAAGGAGATAGGGAACTCTGTGTCCTATCTTTGCACTGTAATTAAATGAAAATCACTTCCCTGCAACCTTTGGCCCAGCTTTGCTCTCTGAAGGAAGTCACATCCTTCCTCCATGAGATGACATTTCAGATCTTTGAAGATAGCCTTCATATTCTATCCAAATATTCTTTCTGAGAATTAAACATCCTCAGTTACACAAACTCTCTTTATATGAAATCTCCTTCATGTTAACCATCCGCCTCTTAAGGAATACCTGTCTCTGCCTTTCTTTAAAATAAATAAATAAATAAAATTAGCTGCCATATAGATTAATTAGCTAATTAATCACTAACGAACACAATACAGCCTGAGGTATGCTCTTTTTTTTTTTTTCTTTTTTTCCAAATACATCTTACTTTTGATCTAACTATACCAAAAAACTCTCACACTCACTGCCATCAAGTCGACTCTGACTCACAACAACCCCTTCTTGGGTTTCCAAGGCAGTATAACTACAGGAGTAGATTGCCCAATCTTCCTTCCAAGGAGTGGCTGGTGGGTTCTGGTTAGCAGTCAAATGTCTTAGGCACTATGCTACCAGAGCTCCCGATCTAAGTGTGAGGGGATGAAATTCTTTCTTATATTAGTAGCAAGACACCATGTTTATGGAGTTACTCTTTGGGACCAAGGCCCCTAGTCCAGCTTCTCTAAATCTCTTTGGATTTAATTCAGGTATCCAATGTTTTCCTCAGATTATGTGAGAGCCCTAGGGACCCTGAAGACACCCATTTGAGATCTCCCTCCACCATAACGGGGATTAGCATTCTCCACGTACATTGGTTCAAACAGTTATTAATAAACTTCTTTACTGTACAATTTAGCGAGCTCATTTTTCCATTGTATGCCTTAAAAAGGCATCTTAGAGGTCTTGTCAAGTGCTTTAGAGAAAACCAACTTCACTCTGGACTTACCTGGTACAGGGGCACAGTAGAGTGGGCAGTGTGGTGTTGTCATTCATAGGGGCTCTATGTCTTGACTTAGTTGTTGCTATAAATTCCAGCATTACCATCTACTAGCTGGGTTACTCTGTAAGTCACTTAACTCATAAGCACTGCACCTACTTGATAGGGTTGAGTGAGGATTAGATTTAATACATGTAAAGTCCTTAGAACAGGGCCTGTCACAAAGAAGCACTCAATAAATATTAGCTATCATTATTTTCTACAACAGTCTTCTAATAAACAGATTGTATCAAAAGATTCCAAAAAAAGGAGAAACATCCATTCCTTCTTTCCACTTACTAGTTTCCATCAACTGAGGAGAGAAAGAGCTAGGATCACCATCCTTTTTCAGCTCCTTATCAGAGCCTGGAAAACTTAATCATAAGGTCAAATTTTAATAGAGATGATGGCTACTTTATGGTAAAGATCAGAATCCAATTGCATTTCCAGTAAGCCCACTTAGACACGACCTGGAACCTTGGTGCAGCTGGGTCAGTATCATCTGTCTCTAGTGGTTAAGGAAGTGAACTCAGGATCACCTCTGATGTCCCTCTCAACTTACTTTCAGACTAAGTAGGAAAAAAAAAAGAGAGAGAGCGAGAGAGAGAGCAGGGTTAGGATGGCTGGCTAGAGATAAAATTCACTTATGCACCATGTCTAAACTGCATCACCCAACTGTGCTTTTACAAGGGAGTTTTGCATTGTTGATAGATGGAGAGGTGTTTGAGGAAGTGTCCAGTTTTTCATGCATTGTTACTGTGGTGGTGCAGGACGAGGTGATGTCTTATTTTATTATACTATACATAAGGTTGCTGTGAGTAAGAGCCAACTTGACAGCACCTAAAAACAACTATCATTACTGTAGCTATATCCTTCCTTGTGTGTACAAGATTGGAGGAATGAGCAACAGGTTATCAAAATATCTTCATGAATCTCCAAACTGCAAAAGTGGTGTGCTATATTTCCAGTCAATGATGACTTCTGCTGGTAAACTCTTTACTTTCTAAAGTGCTCACAAATGTTCATTTCTAATTCATTAAAAAATACTTATTGGGTCTTGTGCATTTAATAATGCATTTAGTAATTTGTTTCAGAATTCTGCACATAATCAACATCAAGTTCATTGATGTCTAGCTTGAAAAATCTATTCTCTTCCACTATCTTTGAATCAGGGCCTTGTGGGCTTGCCTCCAGTCTTCAAACAGTTTTGGAGCAGAGAGTGGCTTCATCTCCAGTAAGCCACTACACAATGGAGGTCTAGGCAGCAGGCAAAGACACTTGCAGTCTGCTCTTGGAGATCTTCTCAAAGGCATCCATTCACTCAGTCATTCATTCAGTTCACGTGCACTGAATATACGTGAGCTACTGTTAGAATAAAGGGGACTACAGCGGTTAGCAAGAGAAACAGGGAGCATCCCTTTTTTGGCTCTTAGATTCCAGTTAAGAAGATAGATTTTAAATAAATATAGTAACACCTGAGGAGGGTGATAAAAAATGTGCAGTGCCATATGAGAGCAGTGAATGCTAACATCACTGATAAAGTAGGAGGAGTCTCCAAGGGAAGTTGTGCTTGAGTTGAGACTGACCTGAAGGTTGAGTGAGTAGGTGTTAACCAGGACAACTAGAAGAGAGGGAAGTAGGTTGGGGCAAGGTTGGGTTCCCAAACAAAAAGAGTAGCTTGAATAAAGATATGTAGAAATCATTCTGAAAGAAGAACCTTAAAACGTCACATTTGCTGAAGTATGAGAGTATCAAAATTGAACCATTTAATATTACTTTATCTTTTTTCTTTTATAATAGATATATTTCATTTGTAAAGACAAAGTAGGTGATATTGACACTTCTTTTACCTTATCTGTCATAGAACAGATTTAGAAACATTACAAGTGCAAGTACTATTAATAATGGTTTTATTTACTGATCATTAACTGCATGCTAGACACTGAGAAATGTACCATCATCCCATTATGCCCATTCTACAGGCTCAGAGAAAAAAAAATCCAGTTCTATTCCCTAGAGGTCAATACACATAATCATTTCTGTTTTAAATTCTTTTAGTGATCAATGCCATGATTCTAATGGTTTATGTCATTGTTTCTTGATTTAGCAACTTCATATCATATGTACTAACTCATTTCTATGAAAGATTTAAAAAAATCTTGTTTACTTAACCCCCTTTCCCAATCCTTCTATCATTTTATTGATTATATAATCAGATTTTATTTATTCATGGACTTCTTGTCACACAGATGTTATGACATTATAGTTCATGCCACTTAACTTTTTCTCATTTTTTGGATCCATTTGGGTCTTTTCACTGCCCTCTGGGAGAATTCTCTGGTCTATATTTTAGCTCACTAATTCTTTTTCCACCCTTGTCCATTTTCCCCATTTATTTAGCTTTCAAAAACAAAAATTGTCGTCATAGTTTAAATTCCTGAATTCTCTAATGGAGACTTTACATATTCACCACTAGTGGGTGTTGTATACAACACTCAGATCCCTCTTCATGACTCAGAAGATCAATTGCCTGACTCCTTTCTCTCCTAGGCTGCTGGCAATATTGGCTGTTAATGGTTCCTCGTTGAGTACCTTTCCTGAAATTGCCCTCCCTTGCCCAATTCAGGACAATTTTGAAGGGCCATCCCAGCTCCAGAGCTCCCCACAGAATCATCTTAGGCCTTTGTTGTGACTGCACAGAAATTTAACTTCTCCCTCTGCCCAATTCTGCCTCCCTCCCTGCTTCTTCCCATGTGTGGATCTCAAGAACACGCCTCAGAAAACCTTCTATATACAAACCTCAGACTTAGAGTTTCCTGGGGATAGGAACTTGGCCTAAGATTTCACCTGGTGTTATGTCATATATATACATATATATGTATATATGTGTGTGTGTGTGTGTATATATATATATATATATGTGTGTATATATATATATATATATATATATTCTTATGCTCTTATCCTTATGTAGATGTTAATAATTCTTTCAAATTAAGATTGAACTCTTACCTAAGTTATCTTATTAAAGTTTAGATGACAGTTATTCAATTTAAGTCTGCTATCACCTTCCTTGTATGTTTAACTGTGCATGTGTGATTCTCTGTTCAACTGAGTTTCAAAGTTCTTGCTTTGTATTTTCTGTAGCTTGCAACTGATGATTCTGGAGAAGAGGGAGATGGACTGCCGGGTGGAGATGCTAGTTTATTTCCCCTCTTTCCAGGAGATTAATGCATACCTGGAGCCTTCCTCTTAGGACCATTGCCCACAAACACTGCTCTATTTGGGTGCAGTCCTAAGGCTGTGACCTGCTTAGCACAAGCTAGATAGCAGTACACAAGATAGTGGTAGTCTCACAAGAGGTGAGAGTAGTTGTACAAATGATCACCCTGATGAGTTCCCTTGGATACCATCCTGCCTTTATATGTGTTCACTTAGAGCTTCCTTGAGCCCAATCACTCCTACCTCTGTCATAGTAATTTTCTGCTTATTTTGGAGCTGTGCTGTCTTCCTATTCTCATTTTCTGTACATCTTATTCAGTCTGTTTTCTATCCATTCTCAAAACTTCTGGTTCACTGATGACACTTTTCTTATGAGGTTAAGGAATCTTCTTTATATATATTTTCTTTCATTTTATGAGATTTTAAGCTAAAGGAGGGTTCTTAGGACACCACATATCCCCAACTTAATATTATTTTATATTAAATATTTATTACATCTATATGCTGCTATCTTCTGTCCTAACATTATTATTAAAGCTTAATTATGTTTTCTCAGAGTCCCTGGTTGGTGCAAACAGTTAATTTGCTCAACTGCTAACAGAAAGTTTAGAGGTTCAAGTCCACTCAGAAGCTCCTTGGAAGAAAAAGTTCTGGCTATCTACTTCAGAAATATAAGCCAATGCAAACCCTATAGAGCACAGTTCTTCTCTGACACATATAAG
>NW_006921850.1:2582395-2588417 GCF_000298275.1 Orycteropus afer afer | reverse complement strand
ATTGTAAAGCTCTAAAAATTAAAGAGCAAAATGACAGCTACACTGGTAGTTTTTATATTTCATCTATAGGTTGATAAAAAAATTGAAAAACAGAATTATAGTATGATATTATGTAATAGTATCCACAACAGAACCATATAGAAATATTGAACCTGAAGAAAAGGAAGATAATCCTATGCCACTAAACTTATCATACTTAAAGAAGCATTCATCAAGATTCGAACAGAAAGAAATTAAACAAGAAAACAATAGAAAAAATCAACAAGACTAGAAGTTGGTTCTTTGACAGGATTAGGGAAATTGATAAACCATTGTCAAATCTAGCAATGGAAAAGAAGGAGAAGACACAAATAACACAACCAAGAAATGAAATGGGGGACATCACAACAGAACCAACTGAACTCAAAAGGATAATAATAGAATACTATGAAGTACTGCAAGGAGGTCTGGTAGTATAGTGCTTAAGGCACTTGACTACTAACCAGAAGGCTGGTGGTTCAAACCCACCAGCCACTCCTTGGAAGGAAAGTTGGGCAATCTATTTCTGTAGTGATACTGCCTCAGAAACCCAAGGATGGGTCGTTATAAGTTGGGTCCAACTCCACGGCACATTACAACAACAATAACAACATGAAGTACTGTACTCCAACTAATTTGAAAATCTAAAAGAAATAGGAGCTCTGGTGGCATAGTGCAAATAACAACAACAAAAGAAATGGGAATGTTTCTGGAAAAACACTGTCTATCTAAACTAAATCCGACTGAGGTACAATTTTTGGATAGATTCATCACAAAAAAAAAAAGAAATTGAACGAGTCATTAAAAAAAAAACTCCCAATAAAAAATAGTCCTGGCCCACAAGAACAGATATATGCACAACCATGTTCTTCGCAGCACTATTTACAATGGCCCAAAGATGGAAACAACCTAGGTGTCCATCAACTGAATAATGGATAACCAAACTATAGTACACACACACTATGCAACCCTAAAGAATACCATAGAATCTGTAAAACACCACATGAAGTGGATGAACTTGGAGGACATTATGCTGAGTGAAATAAGTCAATCATGTTCTTGTTGTTGTGTGCCGTCGAGTCGGACCCGACTCATAGCGACCCCTGCTTGGGTTTCTGAGGCAATATCACTACAGAAGTAGATTGCCCCATCTTCCTTCCGAGGAGTGGCTGGTGGGTTTGAACCGCCAGCCTTCTGGTTAGCAGTCAAGTGCCTTAGGCACTACACTACCAGAGAAAGACAAATATTGTATTAGTTTGTTATTGTAAAAAGTGAAGGAAAGGTTTATACACGGAAGGAAATTTTCTTTTTTGGTTACCAGGGGTGGGAGGGGAGGGGAGGGAACACTGTTAGATAGGTAGAGACAAGTATTGATTTGGGTGAAGAGAAGGGCAATACACCAAATGTAAGTGATCAACACTGTGGCATCAAGGAAGAGGAAGATGTAGAGAGTGCATAGGAGGTACAAACAACAAAGATGAACCCTTTTGCACATACAGTACTGCATTGTCAGTAAAGGAAAACATGGATACATGGGTGGATAGATGGGTGAACAGGTCGAACTATTAGGTATGTCTATGCAGGGGGGGAGTGTGGATAGGGTTGGCAGACAATGTTTCTACAAGTGTATTGCTATGTTCTATTAAAATTCCCAGGTATATAATAGAGTTGACAAGGGAAAAGTTTATAGTCATTTCTTGGCCACAGCCAGCTACCCAGAGGGAATGAGGAGTTGGACTTGTGGGCTCAGGACCACAGGCGCAGGGAACATCAAACTCAATTGGCATAACATACTACACAAAACATTGTTTCACATCCTACTTTGGCAAGTAGTAACTGGGATCTTAAAAGCTTGCAAGTGGCCATCTAGATGTAAGGATGGGTCTCTCCTCATCCAGAAGAAAGAAGAATGAAGAAAACCAAAACTGCATGGAAACAATTAGTCCAAGCCACTGGTACACCATGCAATCCTCATCCTATATGACTGAGACCAGAAGAACTAGATGGTGCCCAGCTATCACTGTCAACCACTTGGAGGGGGATCTATGTAGGAGATCCTGGATAGAGTGGGAGAACACTGTGGAACAAAATTCAAAAACATTAAAAAAAAAAAAAGGACCAGTTTTGCTGTTCTGATAGAGCCTGATGGAACCACTGAGACTATGGCCCTTAGTTGCCCTTCAGGTCTGGAATTGAACCCACTCCTATGGCTTCCAGACAAACAAAAGGCAGGCATATGAGATGAAAATTTACATTATGCCATGTCCAGCAAAACCGCATAGCTCATGAAGCAAAGTGACACAAAAGGATTAAAAGTTGTTTTTTTTTTTAAAGGCACAGGGGCCAGGTGGACGCCCTGCATATTCTTTGAGAGTGACCCCTGATGCATTTGTTCTACTTTATTTATATGTTTATACATGATTACATCATTATTCTTGGAATCCATACAATCAGCTTATTCTCTACAAAGTTAAAGTTTTACTCCTCTATGTGCTCAAGGACAACAGAGGGTCATAGAAACAATCACAAAAGCCTCCTCAGGAATAAGGAATGTAAAACAATAAATGTTTACTAGGGCACAGTAACCCAAAGTATGAAATGTCCCAAAAAGATAAAAAACATGGACTATTGGAATAACATCTACTTTTGATACTAAATGTTTTGCCAAGTAAGTATTTAACCGTGAGAGAGCCTTGCCTTCTCTTGTTGCTATTGAAGAGGACTTGCCTTCTCTTGTCCTTTGCTAATTTCTCTCTTGGTCTCCAACAACATTAGGTAGATATACTCTTTCGAGAGAGCAATCATGGGAGAATAGAAGGGCTGTGTATGCACAGGGAGATAGCTTGAGGGGCAGGAGTGCATGGAAGGAAGGACGCAGGGAAGAGGTAAATATGGAGAGGAAGTGGAAGAGGAGCTGTTGCATTGTGGTAAATTATAGTAGTTAATGTCATGAGACAAAGTGTATACGAACTGCTGTATGGAAAGTGCTCTGTAAACTTTCAGCCAAATCACACACACACAAAAAAAAATGTTCAAAAAATAGTCCTCGTCCAGATGCCTTCACTGGTGAAAGCTACTGAACAGATGAGCCAACACCAGTTCTACTCAAACTGTTCCAGAACATAGAAAATGATGGAATACTCCCAGCAAAGATAACCCTGATAACAAAAACAGGTAAAGACATCACCAAAAAAGCAGATTATAGTCCAATATCCTTCATGAACCTTGACAAAAAAAAAAAAAAATCACAACAGAACACTATCTCATAGAATCCAATAGCATTTAAAGAGAAATAATGATAATACATCATGACCCAGTGGGATCCATACCGGGTATGCAAGGATGGTTCAACACTAGAAAAACAGTTGATATAATCCACCACATAAATAAATGGAAAAAAAAAAAAAAATGGCCATATCAATTGATGCAGAAAAGGCATTTGACAAGCTCCAACCCTCACTTTTGATGAACGTACTCAGCAAAATAAGAATAAAAGGGGAATTCATCAACAAGATTAAGGCATTTACACAAAACCAACAGTCAACATTATTTTCAATGAAGAGAGACTGAAAACTTCCCCCTTGAGAGTGGAACCAGACAAGGATGCCCTTTATCACCACTGCTATTCAATAATGTAATGGAAGTTCTAGCCAGAGCAATAAGGAAAGAAAGGGAAATAAAAGGCATCTATATTGACAAGAAGAAATAAAACTATCTCTATTTTGCAAATGATATGACCCTGTACATAGAAAATGTCAGAGACTCAACAAGAAAACTACTGGAACTAATAGAAACCTTCAGCAAAGTGGCAAGATATAAGATCAACATACAAAAATCAGCTGGATTCCTCTATATCAACAAAGAAATCTCTGAAAAGAAATCAGGAAAATGGTACAATTTACAAGAGCCACCCAAAAGACAAAGTACACAGGGATCAATCTAACTAGAGAAACAAAAGACCTGTACAAAGAAAACTACAAAACACTACTACAAGAAACCAAAAGAGACGTACATAAATGGAAGAATTTCTATCAATGCACTCCTGATCCATTTTCCATAATCATTCTTTAAAGAGACAGAAAAACTAATCACCAACTTTGATATGGGAAGGAAAGAGACCTCAGATAAGTAAATCAATACTAAAGAAGAAGAACAAAGTCAGAGACTTCTCACCTCCTGATCTCAAAACATACTATACAGCCACAGTAGTCAAAATAACCTGGTATTGCTACAGACAGACACATAGACCAATGGAACAAAATTGAGAACCTAGAAGTAAATCCATCCACCTATGGGAAGCTGATCTTCGAAAGGCCTAAATCCATTAAGTAGGGGAAGACATAGTCTCTTTAACAAATGGTTCTGGCAAAATTGGGTATCTATTTGCAGAAAAGTGAAACAAGATCCACATCACTCACCATATACAAAAACTAACTTAAGATGGATCAAAGAGCTAAACATAGAATGTAAAATCATAAAGATCATCAAAGAAAAAATAGTGGCAAACTTAAGATTCTTACACATAGCACAAATACACTATGAAACAGAACTGAAAATGCACAAAAAATAAAAGACAAACTAGATGACTAGGACCCTCTAAAAACTAAATAGGTATTTTAAAAGACTTTGCCAAAAAGGTAAAAAGAGAATCCACAAAGTGGGGGAAAAATTTTGGCAATGATATATCAGACTAGATACTAAGCTCTAAAATTTACAGAAAACTTCAACACCTCAACAACTTCAACACCTCAACAATAAAGACAAAGAATCCAATTAAAAACTGGGTAGAAGACATGAACAGACACTTTACCAAAGATGACATTCAGGCACTTAACAAACATATGAAGAGATGCTCATGATCATTAGCCATTAGAGAGATGCAAATCAAGACAATAATGAAATGTCAATGTCATCTCATCCCAGCATTAATAGGGAATTAAAAAAACTAGAAAGCAAAAAATGTTGGCAGGGGTGTGGAGAGATTGGAACTCTCATACACTGCTGGTAGGAATGTAAAACTGTGGAAAATGGTATGGTGCTTCCTTAAAAAGTTGGAAATAGAAATATCATATGATCCAGCAATACCACTATTAAGTATATATATCCTAGAGAAATGAGAGCCATGACACCAACAGATATATGCACATCCATGTTCCTCACAGAGAGAAGATGGAAATAACCTAAGTGTCCATCAACAGGTAAATGTATAAACAAACTGTGGTACATGCATACACTGGAATACTGAGCAACATTTAAAGAATAATGATGAATCTGTGAAACACCTCATAAAACGGATGAACCTAGAGGACATTATTGTTGTTAGGTGCCATTGAGTTGGCTCCTGCTCATAGTGACCCTATTTACAAGGAAACAAAACATTCTGCACCCCTCACAATATTTGTTATGCTAAACTCATTGCTATGACTAAGGCAATATTTTGCAACTACTGCTGCTGCTGCTTTATTTCCAACTTTAGCATTCCAATCAACAGCATTTATCAGTAGGTGTTGATTGCACATTTGGTCAATTTCAGACTGCAGAACATGGTAAAAATCTTTAACTTCTTCATCTTTGACTTTAGAGGTTGGTGTGTAAATTTGAGTAATAATATTAACTGGTCTTCCTTGTAGGCATATGGATATTAGCTTATCACTGACAACATTGTATCAGGATAGATTTTAAAATGTTCATATTGATGATGAATGTGACACCATTTTTTTTCAATGTGCCATTCCCAGCATAGTAGACCATAGGATTATCTGATTCAAAATGGCCAGTACCAGTCCATTTCAGCTCACTAATGCCTAGGATGGGAGCTCTGGTAGCATAGTGCCTAAGGCACTTGACTGCTAATCAGAAGGCTGGCAGTTCAAACCCACCAGCCACTCCTTGGAAGGAAGATGAGGTGATCTACTTCCATAGTGATACTGCCTCGGAAACCCAAGGAGGGGTCACAACCCTATGAGTCAGGTCCGACTCGATGGCACATAACAACAACAACAAC
>NW_006921850.1:2573682-2582295 GCF_000298275.1 Orycteropus afer afer | reverse complement strand
GAAACCCAAGGAGGGGTCACAACCCTATGAGTCAGGTCCGACTCGATGGCACATAACAACAACAACAACAATGCCTAGGATGTTTATCTTTATGCATTCCATTTCATTTTTGACAATTTCCAATTTTCCTAGGTTCGTACTTTGTACATTCCAAGTTCTGATTATTAATGAATGTTTGTAACTGTTTCTTCTCATTTTGAGTTATGCCCCATCAAGTAATGAAGGTCCTGAAATCTTTACTCCATCCATATTGTTACAGTTTACTCTATTTTAGGAGCCAGCTCTTTCCCAGCCATATTTGGGTGCCTTCCAACCTGAGGGGCTCATTTTCTGGCACTATGTAAGACAATATTTCATTCCTATTCATCAAGTTTTCCAATAACATATCAGACAGTGTTCCACTGTTATTCATAAGGTTTTCAATGGCCTTTTTTTTTTTTTTTTTTCCAGAAGTGGATGTCCCTGTCCTTCTTCTTAGTCTGTCTTATTCCAGAAGCTCTGCTGAAACCTGTGCACCATGGTGACCCTGCTGGCATTTGAAATACCGTTGGCATAACTTTCAGTATCACAGCACAATGCAAACCACCACAGCACCACAGCACAGGACAACAAAGTGTATGAGACCACTACACTGGAAAATCAGGCAAAGGTTTTCACACAGAAATAATCATTCTTTGATGGTTACCAGGGGTATGAGAGGAAGAGGGGGTAAATCACTAACTAGAGGATAAACACAACTAACTTTAGTGTAGGGAAAGGCAATCTACAAGGAAGAGGTCAGCACAAAATGATCAAGGCAGAAGAAGAGAGGAACACAAAATTAAAAACAGCAAAGGTAAGTACTATTTCATTCACAATCCTGCAATAACAATAATCATAATAATCTATGAATCAATACATAGGCAGAAACTCAAGCTTAACAAGGGTGGGATGGTGAATAGAATACACTTACAAATATATACTTAGGTTTGACAGAGGATATTTCTACTTACGCATTTATATGTGATGCAAATATATCCATGAACTTAGTAAGCATAGGGGACAAAGTTCTGAAAACTTGTTGTTGTTATGTGCCGTTGAGTCAGACCCGACTCATAGTGACCCCTCCTTTGGTTTCCGAGGCGGTATCACTATGGAACTAGATTGCCCAATCTTCCTTCTGAGGAGTGGCTGGTGGGTTTGAACCACCAGCCTTCTGGTTATCAGTCAAGTGCCTTAGGCATTGAGCTACCAGAGCTCCTAGCCACAATCAAATATCTTGAGGGAATGAGTCTGCCGGCCTAAAGGCTCAGGATCATAGTCTCAGGGGACAATAATGTCAACTGGCATAACAGAGTTCACAAAGACAATTCTCTATATCCTGCTTTGGTGAGTAGTACTGGAGTCTTAAAAGCCTGTGAGTGGTGCAACTATTGTTTTCTCTCTGTCAGGAGCAAAGAAGAATTAACAAAATTAAAGACACAAGGGAAAAATTAGTCCAAGGAACTAATGGACCAGGGTCATGAACCCAGCTCCATGACCCTGAGACCAGAAGAACTCAAGGTAGCCTAATTACCTCTACTCACTGCTCTGAAAGGGATCAAAAAGGGAAGTTCCAGATAGAGTGGAAGAAAACTCAAAATTATAAAACAGACCAGGCTTACTGGTCGGATAGAGACTGGTGGCACCCCTGAGACTATGTGTGGGTTGCAGTGAATGTCAGAAAACAAAATGTATATGTACTGTTGAATGAAAAACCAACTTGCTCTGTAAACTTTCTCCCAAACCACAATAAAGCAAAACAAAAAACAAAGGGAAAAAACTGCTCCATAAAATGTGAGAGGAGAAATTAATATAATGTGTCTAAATTAATGTAAAATTTTATGTAACATGTTAACTTAAATATGGTATAACCAAATTAATAAATCAAATGCTATAAAGAAAAAGACTCAAGATCTGCTACAAGTTTTGGTGCATTTCAATTACCTTCATTTGTGTTTTTTTCCTCCTTGGAGTTTTAAATTGCCAAACATAACAAAGCCTTCCATGTATGTTCTTAAAAATGGAATCACTGGAGGGCATCCCCCACATCCTCCATGGAACTTTCAGATTCTCTGGACTGCTTTCTCCTGTTTCCCACTGACACTGTAGGATTACTTTTTTTACACTCTGTTTACTTCCACTGCTTCCTGAATACCAAGTTGTTTGTTTCTAATACATTTTTCCCCAACGAAGTACATGAGTAAATGATTTTGTTTTACTTTTTTTTCAGAAAGTATGATTGGGAAGTAAACTTTTCCGACCCCCTTCATTTAGAAAAATATCTTTGTTTTGCAGTTACATTTGATTGATAATTTATCAAACTGACAGCTCATGGAATTTCAAATTTCAAAATATTTTCCCTCAGAATCATAAAAACATTGTTTCTATCCTCAAACCAATAAGAAATCTAAGGCTTAAGTGATCTTCGTGTGTGTGTGTGTGTGTGTGTGTGTGTGTGTCTGTGAGTGGCTCACTTTGTATATGTATGCTTTTATGTATATATGTGTGTGTGTGTTTATTTCTAGAAATATTTAGGATGGTGTTTTTATCTTTGGCATTCTGCACTGTTACCAGGTGGAAATGGTCATTTGATCATTCTTCCCATTTAGTATTACATGGACTCTTTCGATCTAAAGACTTGTATCTCTTCAGTTTGAGGAAATGTTTTTCTATATTTTCTTGAATTTTATGCCCTTGTGTATGCGTATGCGTGTGTGTGTGTTCTTTCTTTCTGGAAGTTAGGTTTAAATTTATTTTTGATCTTCTGTACCCAGTTTCCAAATATCCTACCTTCCCTTTCATATTTATTTCCTTATTTATTTATTTATGCTGTGTACTCTTCTAAATGGTGTCCTGGAGTTTGTCTTCTGGCATTTTAGTTGAATTATTTTAATACCAACTATCATGCTTTCAGTACTTTTCACTGTTCCCTATTTCATAGCAGCACATTCCTACTTTAAGGACATAAAACCCAAAAACCAAACCCTCTGCCATAGAACTGATTGTGACTGATAGTGACCATTAAGGACATAATATCTTCTTAAATCTCTTCTGAGAGTATGATTAAAGGTTTTCTTTTGTTGTTATTATTATTTTCTATTTCCTGAATCATACTACATTTAGTGTCTATTTTTTCTCTTGGTTCTTATCTCTAGTACTGAAGGTATTCTTCAATAAAGGTATGTGCCACTGCATAATGTCCATTTGGGTGAAGTCCAACCGCAGATATGTCCGTGGGGCGGGGAGAGGAGGGACTTGCTTTGGAAGGATACCAGGAAGCCAGGTTGACATTGAGTTTGTGGTACCAGGACAACTGAGGCTGGGCTCCTGCAACTGTCTTGGTTTGGTCTGCACCCCAGAGCTCCATCTGCCCTGCCCAGGCAGCCACTCAGCAGGTCTGTGTCTGTGGTGAGATGCTGGGCTGTGGCCATTCTGTCCCTTGGGGCATCTGATTCTAACCAGGCTCCCAAGGCTCCTTGTAGAACAAAGGCAACCAATTGCAGGTGTTAAGTTTGCAAACTCTGAGCCTCTGGGCACTGACAGAGCCAGATCAGCTTGTGTGGGTCTTACTTTGATATATCTTTATTGCATGTATACAAACATACATATTATATACAATATGGTGTTTGCACAAAGTTCAAATTACATAATGTTCTTTTTCACAGAATATCTCACAGACATTAAGCAACGCATGCTTGCAGTCTAGTGACCCAAGATTATCAGTTTATATTCACTATTATTTATATCTATGACCATAGATGATATATGTGTGGGTGCTTTCAGCTATTATGAAATTCATCCATGTTTTAACATGTCCATTGATTTTATATATGGCCTCTGCTATTAAGAGGTACAATGTTCCTTTGTTTCTGTCTAGAAGTATATTATTACTAATTACTATTATTAATCACTGGAGGGGACCAGGCAAGTACTTTTACAGAATGTCTCATACTCTGAATTCGTCTGATTGTTTCCTCATTGTGTCATTTCACTTGTTCCTTCGTTCCTTGTATTTCCTATAACCTGTAAGTTAGGTCTAGAGTTTTAATGAGCTTAGTGTTAAACATTATTGGCCAGAACACTTCATGAATGTTATGTTATGGGGTTTCTCATACTGCATCACATCAGTATATACTTTCAGTGTGTTTCACTATTGGTGTTCCTTAGTTTGACTACTCAGTAAGGTTGTGACCACCAAGTAGATCTCTCCATTGAAAGGTATATTTTTCCTTTGTATTTATTAAGAAATCTATGGATGATCATTTAGATTGTGCACATATCTTATTCCAAAACAATCTTCTGCCCAGTGGTTTTAGCATCTGGAAAATTCTTTCCAGTTACAGTTTTATTCTGGCTTGCTTCTTATTTATTTTATGTTACTTCTCCTATTCTGAATTCTAGTAACCATATCTCATTTCATTCTCACCTCTAGGTCTCCTGGAATTGGTACTTATCCTTACTGTCATTTGACTTTGAACCTTTATTCTTCTGTTTTCTTTCAGACTCAACTCATGTCTCCAGTCTTACTGTTTTTCATTGGCTTTGCTCCAGTTTCTCTCCCTACAACTCAGGTTAGTACTGAGCCCTCAGGGTGGAAGAGGCTTTGATATACAATATTCTGCTAAAAGGGAGCATTTCCGTTTAGGCATGCCACTTACCACACCAGCACTAAATACTTTCTAGAGTCGTAGGGAGGCACCAAGCAGGGCATAAGTGAAAAATGTTGCACTGTATTTTGTCATGAAAAATCCCAAGAAAGGCAAGGAAAATGTGCCCTGTTTGTTTTCTGTTACTAGCGAAAACATCAAGCCTTACCAAGTATTGTCCAAGACCACTCCTATAACCTCAATGCTCTTTCCTTTCCACGTTCACTGGGATATGTTCTCCTGTAGGTGCCAAAGAAACACAGTACACACAGCTGTTTAAAGATCACATGGGGGAATTTGCATATTACAATCTTGATATCAAATAGGTCAGGAAAAGTCCCTAGGCTCACATCACTCTAATCAGCTTTCTGAAGTTTGAGGCTTTGCTCAGTTTCTTCAAAGTTTCCTATATTGCCCCCTTTGGGATTAATTATTCTTCTATACTTTGGTTACTTGGACCACTCTTTTTCTATTTGACTCTTTTTTCTATTCTCTGTAACCATTTCTTATCAGTTGTTTATTTTATGTGAAAGCAAGGTGCTTCTATTCTAAGCACCAGATTCTCCACAGGTTTGAGGTTAAAAATGTTCTCCTTTGCTGTAAAAGTCCTCTTGTGCCTGTTTGCTGTCACCACTAACTAGCCTTGGTCAATGACCAATCTGCTTTCTGACACTATAGATTAGTTTTGCCTTTTCCTGAAATCCACAGAAATGAAATCATAGTGTATATATTCTTTTATGTCTTGCTTTCCTCCCCCCAGTGTGATGTTTTTTTAGTTTCATTTTTGTTGTTGTCTCTATAAGTAGTTCATTCCTTTTCACTGCTGAGTGGCATTGCATTGTATAGATGTGTCACTGCCGTCAAGTCCGATTCGACTCATAGAGACCCCTCCTTGGGTTTCCGAGTGGTATCACTACGGAAGTAGGTTGCCCAACCTTCTTTTGAACTGCCAGACTTCTGGTTAGCAGTCAAATGCCTTAGGTACTATGCATAATTTATTTATTCATTTATGTATTCTTCTGTGATTGGACATTTTGGTTTGTTTCCAGTTTTGTCTATAAACACTGCTATAAACACTCATGTAGTCTGTGGGTGAACTTATGTTTTCATTTATCTTGAGTAAATATCCAATTTCTTGACTGTGTCGATGATTCAATGAGTGCATCCTTTTGTTGAAATTCAGAAATATATACTTAAGAGAGTAAATTTTGTCCTTCGAAGAATGAATGGTTAAACTCCCCTCAAGGGGTCAGCACACCAGAGCTAATCTACTACTTCAGTTTCTCTACAGACCTGTGCACTTAGAGCACTTAACTCATCTTTGATTCTATATCAGCACTTCAAACACGTTCAAAAACTGGTTTAGTCATGGTCAACAAAGCAAAATCAGAATAGACCTAAATCTGTAATAGGTGAGTGAAGTGGAGCAATAAACGGAACAGGGAAAATTGCAAGTCAAAGCCCCAGACTGAGAGACTCAGAAGAGGCACAGTGAGACTTTTCAGGAGGCTGATGCACAGGATTGGATTATTGCCAGAACTGTGAAGAGCAGCACACATTCAAAGCAGCCAGTCAGTCATCATCTTTGAGCCAGGCACCACTGTTTACGACTTTGCTAGTCAAGAGATCTGGTTGCTAGACTTCTGGTAAATTGGTGGAATAAGCAGACAAGCTACACACTCTCTTCCACAAAGAAAAGAGACACCACTTGATACAGATATATAAGATACTCCAGGAGCCCTGAAGCTTTGAAAGGAAGTATGCAGAAGTGGATTAAACATCAACTGAGTCAGATCCAACTCGATGGCAAAAGCACAACAAACACAACAACACAGTAGAAGAACCTGAATGAAAACAGTGAATAAGAAGACAAATGGAGCTGTGGACTGTCAGCTATCCTGACAGCATGAACACCCTGAATATTTCCAGGTGGTGTTAGGACCTGAGAATTAACCTAAAAATTGGCCCTGTTTGCCAAGGGTTGCATGGATGACTACGTTGGTGGCTGATGACTAAAAAAGGAGACAGCAAAGAAGGAGAAAAACTGAGCTATGGACTTTCAGCTCTCTGGAGGGCACAGCCATTTTAAATATTTACAAATGGTGGCCATTTTGAATATTTAAAGTGACAGTATTCTCATTCAGATTCCAGGGATCTAAGAATTGGTTCCACTTGCCTAGGATAGCACAGACATATGGGAGGCTGACAATGGGAAAGGAGACAGGTAGTGAGTGCATAAGTGCTGCCAACCAGCAAATAGAAGAGCACATACCCTGCTTACTTTAACAACATCCAAACAAAACAAAGAAAATGAAAATCTTGAGCGAATCACTCCAACATACAATCACCAATTAAATATAAACACAAAAATTTCACAATGTCTCAGAGCCAATAGACAATCACAGTCCACACAAAGAAACAAGATAAAGCGTTAGAAACAAGGAACCAGGATGCAGACCCAGAACACATTCCTGAGGAAGAAGCAGCACTGGAACTCTCTGATAAGGAATTTAAAAGAATTATATTTAGGTGCCTTCAATGGATTGAGACACAGATCAAGGAAAGCAATGACAAAATCAAGGAAAACACTGAGAAAACACTAGAACAATTTTGTAAGACAGTACAAGAACAAAATGACAAAATAAATGAAAAGTTAGAAATGAGAAAATTTACATATTGAAATCTAGAAGAATAATACTAAATTTTCAGAAATAGATAACATGCTTGAATGGTCAAAAGAGTGGAATTGAATCAGTGGAAGACAGAACTAATGAGATTGAAGACAAATACCTCAATACTTCTCTGGAAAGCAATCTATCAGAAAAAAGATCAAAACAAAATGAAGAAAGCCTAAGGTTCATGTGGGATACCATCAAAAGGAATAACCTACATGTAATCAGAATTTAGAACAGGAAGAGACAAATTCCACAGAGAAAATTGTTGAAGATTTGTTGGAAGAGAATTTCCCTGATAGGATGGAAGATGAGAATATATCCATTCTAGAAGTCCAACAAACCCCAAAGAGAATAGACCCCAAAAGAAAATCACCAAGACATATCATCATCAAACTCAACAAAAACAAAGACAAAGGAAGAATCTTGAAATCAGCATGGGAAAAATAAAAAGTTACCTACAAAGGGCAATCAATAAGATTAAGCTCTGATTTCTCAAGAGAAACCATGCAAGTGAGAAGGCAATGGATTTGTATCTATATATAAAACCCTGAAAGAGAAAAATTTCCAACCATAAACTCTATACCCAGCAAAACTGTCCCTCAAACATGGTGGTGAAATTAGGGCATTTCTAGAGAAGCAGAAATTAAGGGAATTTGTTAAAACCAGACTGACCTTACCAGACATATTAAAGGGAGTCCTTTGAACCACAAAAAACAAAACAAAACAAAATTCATTGCCATGGAGTCGGATCTGACCCATAGCAACCACTCCTTGGGTTTTGAAGACAGTATCACTATGGATGTAGATTGCCTAACCTTCCTTCTGAAGAGTGGCTGATGGGTTTGAATCACCAGGCTTCTGGTTGGCAGTCAAATGCCTTAGGCATTATGTCACCAGAGCTCCTTAGTCCTTTGAACAGAGAACCAATAATAGTAACAATACCCAACCATTAATACATGATGACATAACCCAGAAATCAAGCTAGTTATGGAAATGTCCAAAGTAAATAAGCTTAAAAGATTGTAAACAGTGAACGAGAGACATCAATTGGCAAATGAGGATAACAACAAATCAAAAAGAGGGAAAAAATTGTGTAGTGACAGAACTTGTAAATGGTGAGGAAGTCAAGAAAATTACAAAACAGAATAGACTGTTCTACAGGGACCAGACAAGGATACCCACTATCACCACTTCTATTCAACATTGTACTGGAAGTCCTAGCCAGGGCCATAAGGCAAGAAAGGGAAATCAAAGGCATCCAAATTGGTAAG
>NW_006921850.1:2570953-2571579 GCF_000298275.1 Orycteropus afer afer | reverse complement strand
CAAGGATGTGGTCACGGCTTGGCCACAGCCAGCTACCCAGAGGGACCCAGTGGTTGAACCTGAGGGCTTGGGACCATAGTCGCAGGGGACATCAAGCTTAATTGGCGTAACAAACTATACAAAACATTGTTCTATCTCCTACTTTGGTGAGTAGCGACTGGGATGTTAAAAGCTAGTGAGCTGCCATCTAGATGCAACGAAGGGTCTCTCCTCATCCAGAGCAAAGAAGAATGAAGAAAACCAAAATTCATGGAAACAAATAGTCCTAGTGACTGGTACACCATCCAACCTGCAGCCTATACAATTTCACTGGAGAATTCTACCAAATGTTCAGAGAACTGATGCCAATATTACTCAAACTATTCCAGAATATAGAAAAAGATGGATCCTCCCAAATACATTTTATGAAGCATGTATAACCTTGATACCAAAATCAGGCAAAGACATCACTAAAAAGGAAAACTACAGATCAATATCCCTCATGAATATAGATGCAAAAATCTTCAACAAAATCTGGTCAATAGACACCAAATACATATCAAAAGAATAATATATTATGACAAAGTAGGGCTCATATCAGGTATGCAAATATGATTCAACATTAGAAAAACAATCAATGTCATCCA
>NW_006921850.1:2539521-2570056 GCF_000298275.1 Orycteropus afer afer | reverse complement strand
AGTGCCTAAGGCACTTGACTGCTAACCAGAAGGCTGGCAGTTCAAACCCACCAGCCACTCCTCAGAAGGAAGGTTGGGCAATCTATTTCCATAGTGATACTGCCTTGGAAACCCAAGGAGGGGTTGCTATGAGTTGGGTCTGAGTTGATGGCAAGTAACAACAACAAACAACATTGAAGAAGAAGAACAAAGTAGGAGGTCTCACACTCCCAGATCTCAAAACCTACTATACAGCCACAGTAGTCAAAACAGCTAGGTATTGGTACAATGACCAACACATAGACCAACACAACAGAATTGAGAACACAGAAGTAAATCCATTCACCTATGGGAAGCTGATCTTTGACAAAGTGTGAAAATCTATTAAGTAGGGGAAGAGATAGTCTCTTTAACAAATGGTTCTGGTAAAACTGGATATTCATTTGCAGAAAAATGAAACAAGATCCATACCTCACACCATATACAAAAACTAACTCCACATGAATCAAAGACTTAAATGTGAAACCTAAAACTAAAAAGTTCCTCAAGCAGAAAATAGAGGTAAATTTATGTGCTGTAATTGATGGCATAAATAGACTGTCAAGAATAACCCAAAATGCACAAACAGCAGAAGATAAACTAAATGAATGGCACCCTCTAAAAATTAAATTTTTAGGTGCTTCCAAAGACTTCTTCAAGAGTCAAAAGAGAACCTACAGATTGGGAAAAAATATTTGGCAATGACATATCTGACGAGGGGATTATCTCTAAAATTTATAGAAAACTCCAACACCTCAACAAGAAAAAGACAAATAATCCAATTAAAAACTGGGCAGAAGACAAGAATAGACTCTTCACCAAAGAGGGTATTCAGGTTCCCAACAAACATAAGAAATGTTCATAGTGATTAGCCATTAGAGAGTTGCATATCAAAACAACAATGAGATACCATCTTGCCCTAGAACTAGTACCAAAGTTCAACAAGACAGAAAATAACAAATGCTGGTGAGGCTGTGGACAGATTGGGACTCTCAAACACTGCTGGTGGGACTGTCAAATGATACAACCACTGTGGAAAGGAGTATGGCAATTTCTTAAAAAGTTGGAATTAGAAATACCATTGGATGCAGCAATCCCATTACTAGGTATATATTGTAAAGAAGTGAGAGCCAGGACAAGAACAGATATATTCACACCCATGTCCATCTCATCACTATTCACAATAGCAAAAAGGTGGAAACAACTTAGGTGCCTATCAACAGAACAATGAATAACCAAATCATCATACATACAAACAACGGAATGCTCTACAACACTAAAGAATAATGTAGAATCTACAAAACACTGTATAACATGGATGAACTTGGAGGACATTATGTTGAGTAAAATAAGTCAATCACAGAAGGACAAATATTATATTAGGCCGTTATTGTAAAAAGTCAAGGAAAAGTTTAAATATGGAAGAAAACTTTCTTTGTTGGTTATGAGGGGTGGGAGAGGGGGGAGGGAACACTGCAAGCAAGTAGATGGATATACAGATAGGTAGATAGATAGATAGATAGATAGATACGTAAAAGATTTGGTTGCTTTGCAATGCATACACTGGCTTTGTTTTCTAAGAAGGAGATTAATATTCTAGTAGAGTGTTGACCCATAATTTTTCCCCTTTTAATTATCATTCCAGTACACCCTCATTTTATAAATTTTGGTCTGATCCAAACAGTTTTGCTTGGTCAGCCATGACTGAACCAGGTAAAAACAATTTGAAGCCCAGCTCTACATACATTGATTTTTTTGGATTTAGGTCCCAGACTGAAGAAAGATTACTTTGAACTTTCAATGATCCACTGTGATATAAAATTAATTTTAAAATCAATGTCTCAGTTTTTGTAATTCTGTGTCAGTACTGTATATTGTTTACTCCCAAATTCTACCTCCCAAGAGAGAATACTAAATGTAAAGAAAAAAAGTCAGTAAAGTAATTTTTCTATAACTTGCCAGTTTTAAAGATTTGTACTTGAAATGGCCCTTAAGTTTTATAGAAAACACACAAAAACAAAGCATTGCTGTATAGTTGGATGAAATTTGGAGAAACATTAAGAGTCATGACAATAAAATAACATCTATAAGCGAGTATAGTAGTTACTGAGTTCCAAGAGTGTGAATTTGTTCCTCTAATGAGTCTAGCATTTAGGGTATGAATGAGAAAGGTGAAAGGCAAGGAGGATTAACTGTTTGTCTGCCCAAAAGCAAAAATCATAAATAGCATTTTTGTTTCAATGCATAACATTTTATATGAACCTAGAGGAAGCTTGCCTTTTTTTTCTGGAGAATACACTTTGGATTTGAACATAAGACAGAGGTAGTTACATGCAAAAAAGAATCCTGTTATCATAAATACTCATAATTGAGGAGAAAGTCTTTTTAATTTGCATATTAATTTATGAGAATACAAAATCTTTGTACTATTTGGGGAAAAATAATTCTGTAGGTTTATTCCAAAGAGATTAATTATAAAGGAAAATATTTCAGCATTTTAGGCAGTGGGGTGTGAGTTTATTTCTTTAAACTAATGTAAAAAATATCTAATCTATATATGGATAGTCTTTTCTGAATTTCCTAATCTGGATTAGGAAGAAATTAGGTAAAGAAAGAATTTTTGTTGTGTTCAATTCCACAACAAACAAAAGAAAGAGATTTAGGCAGATGCGGGGATAAGGGCTGCTTTTTGCTTGGAAGTGGCTGTATTTTAAGGTCAGGGCCTGACCGAGGTAGGTGGGTGCAGAAGGGATAGGAACAATTAAGGGAGATGAACTTGTCTGTCGATTTGTCATCCTGTGGTGGCTTACGTGTTCCTGTGAGGCTAGAGGCTATGCCACCAGAGTAGCAAAATGGCAGCAGGGTTACTCATGGTGGACAGGTTTCAACAGAGATTCCACACTAAGACAGACTCAGAAGGAAAAGGCCATCCACTTCTCAAACAATTGGCCAGTGACAACCTTATGAATAGCAGTGTTTCACAAGTACTGGAAAACTTTATGAATAGCCCTAAAACGTTGTCCAATATACTGCTGGAAAGTGAGCCCATCAGGTCAGAAGGCACTCAAAATTTGCCTGGGGAAGAGCTGACTCCTCAGAGTAGAGACACCCTTAGCTATATGGATAGAGTAAGGCTTTCAAAACCTCCATTGGCTGATGTGGCACGACTCAAAATGAGTAGAAACAACTGTAAAGATTCATTAATAATAGGAACATGGGATGTACAAAGTATGAATGTAGGAAAATTGGAAGTTGTCAAAAATGAAATGGAATGCATAAAGATTGATGTCCTAGGCATTAGTGAGCTGAAATGGACTGATTTGGGTCATTTTGAATCAAACAACCATATGATCTACTATGCTGGGCGTATGACAAATTGAAGAGGAATGGGGGGTATTCATCCTCACAAAGACTGTTTCAAGATCTGTCCTGAAGTACAACACTGTCAGTGATAGGATAATACTCATATGCCTACAAGGAAGACCAATTAATACTACTGTTATTCAAATCTATGCACCAACTACCAAAGCCAAAGATGAGGAAATTGAAGATTTCTACTAACTTCTGCAGTCTGAAATTGACTGAACATGCAATCAAGATGTGTTAATTATCAATGGTTCTGGAATGTAAAAGTTGGAAACAAGGAGAGTTTCCAGTAATAGGAAAATAGGGCCTTGAAGATAGAAATAGCGCTGGAGTTTGCATGATAAACTTTTGTAAGATCAATGACTTATTTGTTGCAAATACCTTTTTTTCAGCAACATAAGCGATGATTATACACATTGACTTCACCAGATGGAATACACAGGAATGAGATTAACTACACCTGTGGCAAGAGGGGATGGAGAAGTTGAATATCTTCAGCCAAAATAAACCCAGGAGCTGATTGTGGAACAGACCATCATCAATTGCTCATATGCACATTCAAGTTGAAGTTGAAGACAATCAAAACAAGTCCATGAGAGCCAAAATATGAACTTGATTATATCCCTCCTGAATTTAGAGACCATCTAAAGAATAGATTTGATGCATTGAACATCAATGACCGAAATCCAGAGGAATTGTGGGACAACATCAAGAACACCATCCATTAAGAAAGCAAGAAGCCATTAAAAAGACAAGAAAGGAAGAAAAGACCAAAATGGATGTCAGAAGAGACTCAGAAACTTGCCCTTCAGCAGACAGTAGCTAAAGCAAATAGAAGAAATGACAAGATAAAAGAGCTGAAGAGAAGATTTCAAAGAGCAGCTTGAGAAGAAAAAGTCGATTATTATAATGAAAAGTTCAAAGACCTGGAGTTAGAAAACCGAAAGGGAAGAATACACTTGGCATTTCTCAAGCTGAAAGAAGTGAGAAAACAATTTAAACCTCAAGTTGCAATATTGAAAGACTCTATGGGCAAAATATTTACCAATGTGGGAAACATCAAAAGAAGATGGAAGGAATACACAGAGTGACTGTATCAAAAAGATTTGGTCAGTGTTTGTCAATTTCAGGAGATGACATATGATGAAGATCCAATGGTATTGAAGGAAGAAGTCAAAGATGCACTCATGGAATTGGTGAAGAACAAAGCTCCAGGAATTGACAGAATACCCATTTAGATGTTTCAACAAACAGGATGCCCTGCTGGAGGCACTCACTTGGCTATGCCAAGAGATTTGGAAGACAGCTACCTGTCCAACTGATTGGAAGAGATCCATATTGGTACCCCTTCCAAAGAAAGGTGATCCCACAGAATGTGGAAATTACCAAACAATATCATTAGTATCACATGAAGTAAAATCTTACTGAAGATAATTCAAAACCAGTTGCAGCAATATATTGACAGAGAGCTTCCAGAAATGCAAGCTGGACCTAGAAAGGACATGGAACAAGGGGTATCATTGCTGATGTCAGATAGATCTTAGTTGAAAGCAAAGGATGCCACAAAGATGTTTACTTATGTTTTATTGACTATGTGAAATTATTTGATTGTGTGGATCACAACAAAATATGGATAACATTGAGAAGAAATGGAATTCCAGAATGCTGGATTGTTCTCACATGGAACCTGAACATAGATCAGGAGGCTGTCGTTCGAACAGAACAAGGGGATACTGCATGGTTCAAAAATCAGGAAGGGAGTGTGTCAAGGTTGTATCCTTTCACCATACTTATTCAATCTGTATGCTGAGCAAATAATCCAAGAAGCTGGATTATATGAAGAAGAACATGGCATCAGCATTGGAGGAAGACTCATTAACAACCTGTGATACAACGATGACATGACTTAAAGCACTTACTGGTGAATATTAAAAACTACAGTCTACAGTATGGATTACACTTCAATATAAAGAAAATGAAAATCCTCACAACTGGTCCAATGAACAGCTTCACAATAAATGGAGAAAAGATTGAAGTTGTCAAGGATTTCATATTACTTGGTTCTACAATCAACACCAACGGAAGCAGCAGTCAGGACATCAGACAATGAATGCATTGCATTGGGCAAATCTGCTGCAAAAGACCTCTTTCAAGTGCTAAAAAGCAAAGATGTATCCTTGAAGATAAGGTGCACCTAACCCACGCTATGGTATTTCCAATCAACTCTTATGGCTGGACAACGAATAAGGTAGACCGAAGAAGAATTCATGCTTTTGAGTTTTGGTGTTGGAGAAGAATGCTAAGAGTACCAGGGTCTGCTAAAAGGACTAACAAATCTGTCCTGGAGAAAGTGCAGCTGGAATGCTCCTTGGAAGCGAGAATGGCCAGACTTGGTCTCACGTACTTTGGTCATGTTGTCAGAAGGAAACATTCCCTGGATAAAGATATTATTCTTGGTAAAATTGAGGGTCAATGAGGATGGGAAAGGCTCTCAACGAAATGGATTGACACAGTGGCTGCAATGATGGGCTCAGGTACAGCAAAGATCGTGAAAGTGGCAGTGTTTTGTTCGGCTGTGCATAGGGTTGCTATGAGTCAGAGATGACTTGACAGCACCTAACAACACAACAACATTTTAAACATGAAACAGGATGTCAAAGAGGTTAAGTGATTTGGACAAGCTCAAACAGCTATAAGGAGATAGATTGGGACTGAAAAAGAGATTTCTCAGTCCAGAGATCCTTCTACTCCATTTAAATCCATGCCATAACTCTACAGCCAATCTTATGGGCACTGTTGAAGATTTAAGATGGAAAACTGTCAGATTATTAATTGGAATTGGAAACTGCCTTTGTAGTCACAGAAGTGAAGCAGAATTTTTGTGTTACTGTATTCTATGTACAAAAATGAGAAAATAGAAGGGAGACTCATTATAGAAGACGGGACCTGCAGTAATTTAACATTGGGCACATATTTACTGCGTGCTACTTTAATCCAGGGAGCTCTGGTAGCATAGTGGCTAAGACATTTGCCTGCTAACCAGATGGCTGGCAGTTCAAACCCACCAGCCACTCCTCGGAAGGAAGGTTGGGCAATCCTACTTCCGTAGTGATACTGCCTCGGAAACCCAAGGAGGGGTCGCTATGAGTTGGGTTTGACTCCACGGCACATAACAACAACAATAACAACTTTAATCCACCAGGTGCTCTGTAGGAAGAAGATGAGGCAATCTACTTCCATAAAGATTTACAGCCTTGGAAACCCAGTGGGGGTTGCTATGAGTTGGAGTCAACTCAATAGCAATGAGGTTTTTTTTTTTTTTGACTTTGCACCACAAATACATCAACAAGCCCTGGCCACTGCCCTGTTCTTCCTTATGGGAAGGAAAGAGAGGAATTGGATCTTTTAGTTAAGCATTCCACTGTTAACCAAAAGGCTGGTAGTTTGAAAACACCTAGCCACTCCGAGGGAGAAAGTCCTGTCCATCTGCTCCAATAAAGATTGCTCATTGCTGGCCAGTTGATCTGACTCAGTGATGTTATACGAAAGAGTAGAACTACCTAATAGGATTTGTAAAGCTGTGTAAATCTTTACAGAAACAGACTGCTACAGCCAAGCACTTCACCACTGTGCTACCATGGCTCCTCCCAATATACCACCTAGAAAATGCTAGGGGAGCAGTTCTACTCTGTCATATGCAGTCACTATGAGTCAAATTGGCTTGATGTTTCCCCACAATAACAACAATTTGGTGAAAATTTCTTTAAATAAAGTGATGTTGTAGAAACTAACTGTGATGACAGTCCTACAGGGAAGATATGTGGACAAAAGTAAAGGTGGAGATACTCTAAGTATATTGTTTTGGGACCTTCTGCTTTTACAAATAGATTATGAAACCATTTTAATGTTATTGAATGAAAAGCAGCACCTATAATGACTTCCCAAGACTCCAGTTTATAAAATTTTGGATATTTAGTTTATTTTTGCCTCTGTTATAAATAATCCAATGAACAAACTTGCAATACGTCTTTTAGGACTTTTATTATTATTTCTTTAATTAATTTGTAGGAGTGGAATCATTGGATCAAAAAACAGTTGTATATGTTGCTACCTATCACCAAATTGCCCTCCAGAAATGTTATACATAAAAATAATTGCTCTCCCTGTTTCTAGTTTTTCTCATTTCTATCGATAGTGTACATTCCCAGGCTAATGTAGCCAATGAGGTGTTATTCATGTCTAAAACAGTAAAGATTACCCATTACCCATTGCCTACAAATAATTCCAATTTCCACCTGATATTCAATGCCTGTTACTCTCAGACCCATCTATCTTTCATGGTTTTATTTTTCACTATTTTTCTGTATGATTTCCAGGCTTGGGCCAAATATGTTCACCAAACACACATATATTTGAAAAGAAGGGAATGTGCTCTTTTAACTTCAGCCCCACAATGCGTTCAACTTATTGATCTCTTCACTCATCTTTTTATTTTATTTCTATTTACCTGTATTATTTCTGTCTCTGGTGAAGAAATATCTACTCCATTACTACTAAAAAGGCATGGAGGCCAGATCTTCTGACGTCCTCTAACCCCACAAGAGGAAGACAGAATCATCATCAATAGCCCAAGGCCTATTCCTGCCAGGCCAGATATGCTGCCTCCCTCCAGCCCTTTCACCAACCCTGACACCAACAGTTCCTCCCACAGCACTCACCACTTTTCTGCTGAGTTAGATAATTCACTGCAGTGGCCACACAGAACTCACAGATTATTGGGTTTATTAGGGAAGCACCAGGCTACAATTCAAGTTCAGGAAAAAAAAAAAAAAAAAGCTCAGTCTCTCTCCCAGCCCATTGTTCCTCAGCCAACAGTCTCTCACAGTCTCTCTCCCAGAGCAGTGAGTGTCCCTTGGTGTTTCTCTCAGCAATGTGTGTCTCTTGCATCTCTTTCCCAGCAGCACATTTCTCTCAGGGGCACACCCTTACTCAGGCAGCAGTCAGAGAGAGCATTCTACATCTAGGAGGCCTCCTTTTGAGCTTGGCAGAGTGGCCAAACCAACCAATAATCACATCAGAATTCTAAGCACCTGAGAGAGAGTGAGCTCCCAGAACATTGTGTTGTGCCACTCCCAACAGAAATTCCCCAGGTGGATAACATTTACAATCAGGAGCTCCTCAGTTGCTCATTCCACCACTGAGTTTACAAAGACTTATGGGTAGAAAAGCCACACTAAATAATTTACTACACTGCAATTACATTTTTGGTTGAATTTAAATATGTAAAATTAAATAGAAATAAATTTAAAATAATGTAAATCAACATCCAAAAGACCAGTGAAGAGGTTCTTTAAACAGTCTGAGAGTAGACTGGAAATATCTTCCCACCTCTAGTCCATTTTCCAGCCTACAATTAGGCCTCTATTTCTAAGACATGGATCTGATCATGTCATATTTATTTATTTTTTTTTTAAACCTTCAATAGTTTGTCATTAAATACTAATAGAAATCCACACTATATATACAGACATTAACAACTCACTTTTCTACCTCATATGTTCAGTGGCATTGTGATGTACCTATACCACTCCTCCTCTCTGAAGGCATCAAACACTTCAATTAATCTATTATGCATTTTTGTCTGTCCACCCTTCTGACAAAAAATGGAACCACAATTTAAAGGCAATACCTAATGAAGGAAGTAGTTGGAAATATTTGCTACTTATAACATAATGGTGATTATGTTGTATACTGATATTCCTGTTATACAATATTCCTGATATACAACGAACTCAAACCCATCATTAACAATACTACAATACTGAACGATACTAAAACTCTGAAACATAATGAGAATTTATTCATAATAAATGAATTGTCATTGTTATTAGGTGCTGTCGAGTCATCTCCAACTCATAGCAACCCTATGCATAGCAGAATGAAACACTGCCTGGTCTTGTGCCAGCCTCATGATTCTTGCTATACCTGAGTCCATCGTTACAGCCACTGTGTCTATTCATCTAGTTGAGGGCCTTCCCCTTCTTTGTTGACCCTCCACTTTACTAAGCATGATATCCTTCTCCAGGGAATGTTTCTGTGAAAGTTGGAGCTGTGGGTCAACTTGGCTGGACAACAACTCTGTGTGGTTTAAGCAATAGTGATGGGGGTTGTTCCCATGATGCGATCAGGTGTATATGTTTTGAGCAGCCAATCCGTTGAAAGGGAGTTTCCCTAGGGGTGTGACCTACTTCTAATATATTTATGGACATCCTGGGAAAAGATACACTCTTCTGTGGATCAGGATTCTGTTGTGATGCTACAACTGTCCATGAGTGCACAATCCACCATTCGGCCTGGAGATCTTGGATTCGTCATTCATTGGAGTCAATAGCCAGTATACTGTCTGCCAACCTTCAGCTCGTCAGCCCCTGCAGCTGCATGAGTCGGGAAAAGCCTCCAGCTTGATGTTTGAGCCAAGAACTTGGGAGTGGCCAAGTTGCTTCTATAAGTGTGTAAGCCATTTTTCTAAGATAAATTTCTCTTTTTCTCTATCCAAACTTCACCGGTTTTGCTTCTCTAGAGAATCCAGTCTAACACATTTTGTACTGGAGTGGCTCTAGAGAGACAAAATCATAAGGATGGGCTTCCTAAATTGGTTCTCCAATTTCATTAATTGTAAAGGCACTGGTGACCCTGCCTCTGTTAGTAAAGAGGGCCCTGCTAATCTGTGGGGTGAGGTGGCAACATTAACATGCAAAAGAGCACCACCAATAGATCAAGTGCTTTTGAGAAGTGAGGCTCTGGGTGATCGCACATTTAATACTTTTCTGCAATTTTGTCAGCATGAAGAGTATAAGGAAGCTGGTTGGTTGGTCCTACTTACACTAGACAAAGTGGTGAAAGAGCAAGATGAGCTCAGGGATGCTGAGTTACAACTTAAGTGCCCCATAAAAGACCTCAATGTTTTCAGTTGTGCTCTGAAAGAAAGCCTTATTTCTTTTGGTAACAGAGCTGATACTGCCAAAAACCAAACCCAGAGCCTTATTGTAAGGGTGGCTGAATTACAATGCCAATTAAATTACCAACCCAGAATGGTATCTGAAGTTAAAGTGAGGGCATTGGTTGGGAAAAAATGGGATCCTGAAACCTGGAATGGGGACATATGGGCAGATAGTCAGGAAGATCAGGATATGGAGCCTGTAAATTCTGTTGAATCTCTCCCATCTGAAGACATTACCATAAAATCATTATCCCCTCCATCTCAGTTTGATGGTATTAACCCAACTGTTCCTGTGGGGTCATTGCCTGAGGTAGAGGCCACGGAAGACATTGCTGAATGTTCTCAGGAATTGCCCCAACCATCCATTGTTGCTGCTAGAGCACCATTAAATTTAACTCCAAGAGAGGCCCAAAAGGTGAAATACAAAGTGTGACTGAGGAGGTGGTACACAACATCTGAAAAGACCTACTTAATTTTGCTAACATGTACAGACAGAAACCTGGAGAATATGTATGGGAATGGCCACTGAGGGTGTGGGATAATGGTGCAAGAAATGTAACATTGGATCAGTCTTGAGTTTATTGATTTAGGCCCATAAAGTACGGATTCTTCTTTCAATGTTTCGGCTTGAGAAGTTAGGAAAGGATCCAGTAGTTTATTTGGTTGGCTTACTGAAGCATAGAATATGCAGTGGCCTACCTTAAGTCAAATTGAAGTACCAGACCTGCCTAGGTATAATGTAGAAGAAGGTATCCAGAGGCTTAGGGAAATTGGCCTGTTGAAATGGACTTATCACATTAGACCCCTAGAGCCAGAAATGGAGAGTCCAGAAGACATGACTTTCACCAGTACCGTGAGAAATAAATTTGCGAAGGAAACTCCTGCATCTTGAAGACTGCTGTGTTTGCTATTTTATGTAAACTGGATTTGACAGTGGGAATTGCCCTAATTGAACTAAAACACTTAACTACGATGGGGCTGATTGAACCCTGTGGTAGTAGGGGCCAAGTGGCAGCAGTTAATTGACAAAAGCAAGGGGGGTGTGGTTACCATAATGGACAGCAGAGTCAGAACAGTAATCAGAATAATCTGACTCATGTGGAATTATGGCATTGGCTATTTGCACATGATTATTTGCATAATCCTAGTAGTGAAATACATGGCAAACCTACTAAATATTTACTTGATCTGTATAGACAGAAGAATTCTAGGTCACGTGAACAGCAACCTAGATTGAATTGCCAGAATACAGAGTCACAGCCTCTCAATCAATTCCTAGACTTCAATCAGTTTACAGACTCACAACCCCTTGAATGAAGAGGAGGCCAGGTCCCTTTGATGAAGGATTCCACTACATTGCCAAAAGGTTATAATGTCAATCTTTCTCCTAGCCTTCCCCAAAGGGGCCTGATGCCTTTTACAAGAGTGACTGTTCATTGGGGAAAAGGAAATAATCAGACTTTTTGGGGATTACTGGACACTGGCTCTGAACTGACACTAATTCCAGGAGACCCAAAACATCATTGTGGTCTACCAGTCAGAGTGGGGGCATATGGAGGTCAAGGTATTGATGGAGTCTTAGCTAAGGTGCATCTCACAATTGGTCCAATGGGTGCCTGAACCCATCCGGTAGTGATCTCCCCAGTTGCAGAATGCATAATTGGAATAGATATACTGAGCAATTGGCAGAATTCCCACATTGGATCCCTGACATGTGGTGTAAGGGTTATTATGGTAGGAAAAGCCAAGTGGAAGCCATTAGAACTGTCTCTACCTACAAAAGTAGTAAATCAAAAACAATACTGCATCCCTGGAAGTGTTTCAGAGATTACTGCCACCATCAAGGACTTGAAGGATGCAGGGGTGGTGATTCCCACCACATCCCCATTTAATTCACCTATTTGGCCTGTGCAAAAAACAGATGGATCTTGGAGAATGACAGTAGATTATCATAAACTTAATCAGGTGGTGACTCTAATTGCAGCTGCTGTTCTTGATGTGGTTTAATTCCTTAAGCAAATTAGTACATCTCCTGGTACTTGTTATGAAGCTATTGATATGGCCAATGCCTTTTTCTCAATGCCAGTTTCAAAGGACCATCAGAAGCACTTTGCCTTCAGCTGGCAGGGCCAAGAGTATACTTTCACAGTGCTTCCTCAAGGGTATATCAACTTCCCAGCACTATGTCATAATTTAGTCTGTAGGGATCTTGATCACCTTTCCCTTCCACAAGACATCACACTGGTCCATTACATTGATGACATTATGCTGATTAGACCTAGTAAGGAAGAAGTATTGATGATTCTAGACTTATTGGTGAGACATACACATGCTAGAGGTTGGGAAATTAACCCAACAAAAATTCAGGCCCCGTCCACCTCAAGGAAATTTCTAGAGGACCAATGGTGTGGGGCATGTCAAGATATTCCTACTAAAGTGAAGGATAAGTTATTGTATCTGGCTTCCCCCACAAGTAAAAAGGAGACACAAGGTCTGGTTGGACTCTTTGGATTTTGTAGGCAACATATCCCTCATTTTGGTGTGTTGCTCCCGCCTATTTATCAAGTGACTCAGAAAGCTGCTAGTTTTGAGTGGGGCCCAGAATAACAAAAGGCTCTGCAACAGGTTCAGGCTGCTGGGTAGGCTGCTCTGCCATTTGGGCCATATGATCCGGCTGCTCTGATGGTGCTTGAAGTGTCTGCAGTAGATAGAAATGCTGTTTGCATTTATCAGCAGGTCCGTATTCGTGAATCACAACACAGACCCTTGGGATTTTGGATCAAAGTCCTGCCATCTTCTGCAGATAACTACTCTCCTTTTGAGAAACACCTTTTGGCTTGTTACTGGGCTTTATTAGAGACAGAATGCCTAACCATGGTCCACCAAGTCACCATGAGGCCTGAGCTGCCCATTATAAACTGGGTGTTGTCTGACCCACAGAGTTATAAAGTTGGATGTGCACAACAGCACTCCATCATTAAATGGAAGTGGTATATCAGAGATCAGACTTGAGCAGGACCTGAAAGCACAAGTAAGTTACATGAGGAAGTGGCCCAAATGCCCATGGTCTCCACTCCAGTCATATTACCTTCCCTCTCCCAGTCTGCACCTATGGCCTCGTTGGGAGTTCTTTATGATCAGTTGAATGAGGAAGAGAAAACTTGTGCCTGGTTTACAGATGATTCTGCATGATATGCAAGCACCACTCAAAAGTGGACAGCAGGGGCACTGCATCCCCTTTCTGGGACTTCCTTAAAGGACAGTGGTGAAGGGAAATCCTCCCAATGGGCAGAACTTCGAGCCATGCATATGCTTATTCACTTTGCATGCAATAAGAAATGACCAGATGTGTGACTGTATACAGATTCATGGGCTGTGGCTAATGGTTTGGCTGGATGGTCTGGGACTTGGAAGGAACATGATTGGAAAATTGGTGACAAAGATGTATAGGGAAGAAGTATGTGGATAGATCTCTCTGACTGGGCCAAAGGAGTAAAGATATTTGTGTCTCATGTGAATGCCCAAAAGGTGACCTCGGCAGAGGAGGACTTTAACAATCAGGTGGATAGCATGACACATTCAGCAGAAACCAGCCATCCTTTTTCCCCATCTACTCCTGTCATTGCTCAATGGGCTCATGAACAAAGTGGCCATGGTGGCAGGGATGGAGGTTTTGCATAGGCTCAGGAACATGGACTCCCACTTACCAAGGCTGATTTAGCTACCCCAACTGCTGAGTGCCCAATCTGCCAGCAGCATAGACCAACACTGAGTCTGTGACATGGAACTCTTCCTTGGGGTGATCAGCCAGCAACCTGGTGGCAGATTGATTACATTGGACCACTTCCATCATGGAAAGGACAATGTTTTGTTCTTACTGAAATAGATACTTATTCTGGATATGGATTCAACTTCCCTGCATGCAGTGCTTCTGCCAAAACTACCATCTGTGGACTTACAGGATGCCTTATTTACCATCATGTTATTCCACACAGCATTGTTTCAGATCAAGGGACTCACTTCACAGCAAATGAATGCAACAATGAGCCTATGCTCATGGAATTCACTGGTCTTACCATGTTCCCCATCATCCTGAAGGAGCTGGCTTGATAGAATGATGGAATGGCCTACTGAAAACACAATTACAGTGCCAGCTAGGTGGTAATACCTTGAAGAGCTGGGGCAATGTTCTCCAGGAAGCTGTATATGCTTGAAACCAGCGACCAATAGCCAGGATTCTCAGGTGCAAGAACCAAGGGTTGGAAATGGGAGTGGTACCACTCACTATTACCCCTAGTGACCCATTCAAAAGATTTTTGCTTCCTGTCCCTGCTACCCTATGCTCTGCAGGTCTGGAGATCTTAGTCCCAAAGGGAGGACACTCCCACCTGGAGACACAATACAGATTGCATTGAACTGGAAATTAAGAATGCCACCCGGCCATTTTGGCTTTCTCATGCCTCTCAATCAACAGACAAAGAAGAGCATTACTGTACTATCTAGTGTGATAGATCCTGATTACCAAGGGGAAATTGGATTGACATTACATAACAGAGGTGAAAAAGAATAAGTCTGGAATACAGGAAATTCTTTAGGACATCTCTTAGTACTACTATGGCTTGTAATTAAAGTCAATGAAAATTACAGCAATCCAATTTGGGTCATCCCACCAGGCAAAGAACCATGACCAGCTGAGGTGCTTGCTGAGGGCAAGGGAAATGCAGAATGGGTGGTCTGAGAAGGTAGTTCTCAATATCAGCTATGACCATGTGACTAGTTGCAGAAACAGGGGACTGTGATTGTTATATTTCTTCATTGTATATGTGAATCAGATATTTTTGTTTCTGTAATGAACTGTGAAATGTAAATAAGGTTAATGCATTTTGGTTGTATGTGTGTTAGTGTATCATGTTAGGTACAAATATGACTTCATAATTGTCCTTATTTAGGGATTATATATGGTTAAGAAGATGTGTATAACTGCCAAGTTGACAAGGGGTGGACTGTGATAGTTGGAGCTGTGTGTCAACTTGGCTAGAGCACAATTCTGTGTGTGGTTTAAGCAATAGTGATGTGGGTTGTTCCCATGATGGGATCAGATGTATATGTTTTGCGTAGCCAATCTTCTGAAAGGGAGTTTCCCTAGGGGTTTGGCCTGCTTCTAGTATATTTATGGACATCCTGGGAAAAGAGACACTCTTCTGTAGATTGGGATTCTATTTTGCTGCCCACAACTGTATGTGAGTGAACAATCCACCATTTGGCCTGGAGATCTTGGATTTATCATTTGTTGGAGCAACAGCCAGTATACTGCCTGCCAACCTTGAGTTCATCAGCCCCTGCAGCTGTGTGAGTTGAGAAAAGCCTCCAGCTTGATGTATGATCCAAGAACTTGGGAGTTGCCAGTTCCTATAAGTGTGTAAGCCATTTTCCTAAGATAAATTTGTCTTTCTCTATATATACATATACAAGTTTTACTGGTTTTGCTTCTCTAGAGAACCCAGCCTAACACAATTTCTTCTGACATGACCAAAGTAGGTGAGACCAAGTCTGGCCATTCTTGCTTCCAAGGAGCATTCCAGCTGTACTTCTTCCAGGACAGATTTGTTAGTCCTTTTAGTAGATCCTGGTACTCTTAGCATTCTTCTCCAACACCACAACTCAAAAGCATGAACTCTTCTTCGGTCTTCCTTATTCATTGTCCAGCTCTCACATGGATAAGAAGTGATTGGAAATACCATGGCTTGGGTTAGGTGCACCCTAGTCTTCAAGGAGACATCTTTGCTCTTTAGCATTTGAAAGAGGTCTTTTGCAGCAGATTTACCCAATGCAATGCATCATCTGATATCTTGATTGCTGCTTCTGTTGGTGCTGATTGTAGAACCAAGTAATATGAAGTCCTTGACAACTTCAATCTTTTCTCCATTTATCGTGAAGCTGTTTATTGGACCAGTTGTGAGGATTTTTGTTTTCTTTATATTGAAGTGTAAGCCATACTGCAGACTGTAGTCTTTAATCTCCACCAGTAAGTGCTTTAAGTCATGTCATCTTTGTATCACAGGTTGTTAATGAGTCTTCCTCCAATGCTGATGCTACGTTCTTCTTCATATAATCCAGTTTCTCAAATTATTTGCTCAGCATACAGATTGAATAAGTATGATGAAAGGATACAACCTTGACCCAGTCCCTTCCTGATTTTGAACCATGCAATATTCCCTTGTTCTGTTGGAATGACAGCCTCCTAACTATGTACAGGTTCCTCGTGAGAACAATCAAGCATTCTGGAATTCCCATTCTTCCCAATGTTATCCATAATTTGTTGTGATCCATACAATCAAATGCTTTTGCATAGTCAATAAATCACAAGTAAACATCTTTGTGGCATCCTTTGCTTTCAATTAAGATCTATTTCACATCAGCAATGATACCCCTTGTTCCATATCCTTTCTAGATCCAGCTTGCATTTCTGGAAGCTCTCTGTCAATATATTGCTGCAACTGGTTTTGAATTATCTTCAGTAAGATTTTACTTCATGTGATACTAATGATATTGTTTGGTAATTTCCACATTCTGTGGGATCACCTTTCTTTGGAAGGGGTACCAATATGGATCTCTTCCAATCAGTTGGACAGGTAGCTGTCTTCCAAATCTCTTGGCATAGCCAAGTGAGTGCCTCCAGCAAGGCATCCTGTTTGTTGAAACATCTAAATGGGTATTCTGTCAATTCCTGGAGCTTTGTTCTTCACCAATTCCTTGAGTGCATCTTTGACTTCTTCCTTTATTATCACTGGTTCTTGATCATATGCCACCTCCTGAAATGGACAAACATCGACCAAATCTTTTTGGTACAGTAACTCTGTGTATTCCTTCCATCTTCTCTTTATGCTTCCTGCATCATTCAATATTTTTCCCATTTAAAAAAAAAAAAAAGAAAGAAAAAAAACTCACTGCCTTCCAGTCGGATCTGACTCATAGCAACCCCTTCTTGGGTTTCCAAGGCAGTATCACTATGGAAACAGATTGCCCAATCTTCCTTCTGAGGAGTGACTGGTAGGTTTGAACATCTAGGCTTCTGGTTAGCACTTTGCCCATAGAGTCTTTCAATATTGCAACTTGAGGTTTAAATTTTTTCCTCAGTTCTTTCAGCTTGAGAAATGCCAAGTGTATTCTTCCCTTTCGGTTTTTAAACTCCAAGTCTTTGAACTTTTCATTATCATAATTGATGTTATCTTCTCGAGCTGCTCTTTGAAATCTTCTCTTCAGCTCTTTTATCTTGTCATTCTTCCATTTGCTTTAGCTACTCTCTGCTGAAGGGCAAGTTTCTGAGTCTCTTCTGACATCCATTTTGGTCTTTTCTTCCTTTCTTGTCTTTTTAATGACCTCTAGCTTTCTTAATGGATGGTGTTCTCGATGTTGTCCCACAATTCCTCTGGTTTTTGGTCATTGATGTTCAATGCATCAAATCTATTCTTTAGATGGTCTCTAAATTCAGGAGGGATATAATCAAGTTCATATTTGGGCTCTCATGGACTTGTTTTGATTGTCTTCAACTTCAACTTGAATGTGCATATGAGCAGTTGATGATGGTCTGTTCCACAATTAGCTCCTGGCTTTAGTTTGGCTGAAGATATTCAACTTCTCCATCCCCTCTTGCCACAGGTGTAGTCAATCTCATTCCTGTGTATTCCATCTGGAGAAGTCCATGTGTATAGCCATTGCTTATGTTGCTGAAAAATGTATTTGCAACAAATAAGTTGTTGATCTTATAAAATTTTATCATGCGATCTCTACTGTTATTTCTATCTCCGAGGCCATATTTTCCAACTACTGGAAACTCTCCTTGTTTCCAACTTTTGCATTCTAAAACCATTGATAATTAACACATCTTGATTGCATGTTCAGTCAATTTCAGACTGCAGAAGTTGATAGAAATCTTCAGTTTCCTCATCTTTGGTTTTGGTGGTTGGTGCATAGATTTGAATAACAGTAGTATTAACTGGTCTTCCTTGTAGGCATATGGGTATTATCCTATCACTGACAGTGTTGTACTTCAGGATAAATCTTAAAACAGTCTTTGTGAGGATGAATACCCCACCATTCCTTTTCAATTTGTCATATGCCCATCATAGTAGATCATATGGTTGTCTGATTTAAAATGACCAAAATCAGTCCATTTCAGCTCACTAATGCCTAGGACATCAATCTTTATGCATTCCATTTCATTTTTGACAACTTCTAATTTTCCTATTTTCATACTTTGTACATCCCATGTTCCAATTATTAATGAATCTTTACATCTGTTTCTACTCATTTTGAGTTGTGCCACATCAGCCAATGGAGGTTTTGAAAGCCTTACTCTATCCATATAGCTAAGGGTGTCTCTACTCTGAGGAGTCAGCTCTTCCCCAGTCAAATTTTGAGTGCCTTCCAACCTGATGGGCTCACTTTCCAGCAGTATATTGGACAACGTTTCAGGGCTATTCATAAAGTTTTCCAGTACTTGTGAAACACTGCTATTCATAAGGTTTCCACTGGCCAATTGTTTAAGAAGTGGATGGTCTCTTTCTTCTCCTGAGTCCGTCTTAGTTTGGAATCTCCACTAAAACTTGTCTACCATGGGTAACACTGCTGACATTTTGCATCACAGTGGCATAGCCTCTAGCCTCACAGCAAAACGTAAGCCACCACAGGACAACAAACTGACACACAAGTTCACCTCCCTTAGTTGTTCCTAACCCTTCCTGCTTATCTCAGGCAACTATCTTAAAATGAGCTGCCCCAAAGAAAAACAACTCCAAGCCCCCGCCCAGCTACCTCAGGCCCTGGTCTTAATAAAGAGCCACCCCCAAAAGAAAAGCAGCCTCCAAGCTGCAGGCCTGCCTACCTCAGGCCCTAGCCTTAATAAAGTCCCACACCTGAACAAAAAGCAGCCTCCAAGCCCAGGGCCAATAAATGAATTATGAAATGACAATTTATTAAAAGGAAGATATGTGGCTTATGAACATTAGAATTCAAATAAAGAACTCAAAGAATTCAAATAACAATGAAATACATTTTACCCATGAAATTAATAAATATATATTTTTAAAATTCTGATTGCTGCTTAAGAGTTCAATGGAGTTGACACATCTATAGATTCTATCAAGAAGTAGAAATTGTTGCATTCTGTCTGAAAAATGCTTTGGCAAGAGCTCTAAAAATGTTCAAGCCCTTTGACCAGCAGTTTCACTTATTCCTGGGAATGTACATTTACAGAAGTAATCAGAGGTGAAGGCAAAGATCATTTGCAATAAAGCAATGTTTATCCCAGCTTATCTTATTAGCTTGTTATTGTGTGGTTAACTAAGTCCCTGACTTGCTGCCAGGTCTTGCACCATCCTGTGATCAGTTGGGAATCAGTTTTTTGGAGAATTGGACTTGGGTCTGCTGCATGGTGTGGCAGTGTTCTACCTTTGAACCAACCATTACTGCGCTCATTTTATTAGCCACAACAATCAAAATATACATACAACCCAAAGAGTGAACAATAGGAAAATACTTAAATATGTTACAGTTTATCCATACAATGAATTGTTAGACAGTCATTAAAATGATTTGTATATATGAAGAATTTGTAAGGATTTTGGAAATCACATAATGTGGTATGAAATAGCTCTGGTAGCCTAGTGCCTAGGGCATTTGACTGCTAACCAGAACATTGGCGGTTCAAACCCACCAGTCACTCTGCAGAAGGAGGACTGGGCAATCTATTTCTGGAAAGATTTACCACCTTGAAAACCCAAAGGAGGTCACTATGAGTCAGAATTGACTCAATGGCAGTGAGTTTGAAGTTTTGGTATGAAATACAATGTATCGTTGCATAAAAAGAAAGAGAAGAGTTTGCATGTACATTATCATCTCAACTGTATAAGTGTGTATTTGGTATAGCAATGCTCTCTGGGAGGGAATTGTGTGCTTTTTTTTTTTTTTTTTCTTTGTGGTTTCAATAATAGTCACAAATTTTTCTTAAAAATTGCAAAAATAAAGACAACAATTTATATTACAACTTTACCATGAAGTCATTCATACATTTGTCACTTCCCTTTTCTTTCCTCACCACCATGTTTGGGTTTCTAATGCTTCTATGACACTTAGTGTGTTAGGCTGGGTTCTCTAGAGAAGCAAAATCAGTAAAGCTTATATATACATATAGAGAAGGACAAATTTATCTTAGGAAAATTGCTAACACACTTATAGAAGTCCCAAGTTCTTGGATCAAAAGCTGGAAACTTTTCCTGACTCACACGGCTGCAGGGGCTGACAAGCTCAAGGTCGGCAGGCTGTATACTGGCTGCTGATTCCAACGAATGATGAATCTGAGATCTCCAGGTCGAATGGTGGATTGTTCGCTAGTGGACAGTTGTAGACAGCACAACAGGATCCTGATCCACAGAAGAATGTGTCTTTTTCTCAGGATGCCAATAAATATATTGGAAGCAGGCCACACCCTAGGAAACTCCCTTTCAATGGATTGGCTGCTCAAAACATATACATCTGATCCCATCATGGGAATAACCCACATCACAATTGCTTAACCACACAGAATTGTAGTCCAGCCAAATTGACACACAGCTCCACCTATCACACCTGGTAAATAAGTTTCATCTTACAATTACAAGGGGATCATCTCCTGGTGATGACAATAAAGTCTTTAAGAGCTTGAAATATTTCTTTTGCAATGTTATGTCCTTTGTAAAAGTTCACAATTATATGCAAGTGACTGAATGCCTGGATGACTGACTGCCTGCCTTAAACATTTCAGACAGTTGAATGTGTCACTTTGCTTTCTGAATGGGCAGAAGCAGCACTTGGAACAGAGAGCCTGGTAGATTTTGTTTTGAAGGGCATCCAACCCATGGAGGGATCACAGACTATATTCTTTTGTCTTTTCTTGATGTTAACACATTTGATGATCTCTTTATTTAGAGGATGAAACTTGCCTTTTTCTTAGGACTTTGCCTTAAGCCTTGTTGAGATGCAGAGCTCTGGTTTGTCAAATATTTGGGGGATTTCCATTTTTCAAAACATTCCTATATGCTATTGCTATAAGTACATTTTCATAAATCCAGTAAATAAAGGATGTACTACTATCTTCTCACCCAGAACAAACTACTTTTATTCAGACACTTCTTTTATGAATGTCTTGGGCATATTGTCAAAGACCTTATTTAGAACATTAAGTCCTAAATACTTCAGATTTAATGGGAGATTTATGGCATTTCCTAAGTTCCTTTCCTATTTAAAAAAAAAAAAAAAAAAAAACGCAAACTCACTCCTGTCGAATCGGTTCCAACTCATAGCGACCCCTTCTTGGGTTTCCAAGGTGGCATCACTATGGAAGCCGATTGCCCAACCTTCTTTCCAAGGAGCGGCTGGTGGGTTTGAACCACCAGCCTTCTGGTTAGCAGTCAAATGCCTTAGACACTTTACCACCAGAGGGGGGTGGGGTGTAGCAAATCATACCTAAGGCATCTGTTATTTTTTTTCACAGCTACTAGCAAAAATTATTTAAATTACTGCTGAGATTATTCAACAAAAACATTCATTTTGTTACAAAATTACTGGAAAATGGAGAAAGGCTGTTTTCCTTTAAATGGAGGCAATTAAGTCTTATCTATATTGTGCGGTATTAATATTTTCTTTCTTACTTCTAAATCTTGTGTTATAAAACTAGGAATGCAGTTTCTGAACTCAGACATGGAAGTCATAATCCTCCCTCCACTGTGTCATCTGGGCCAATCTCTTAACTAAGACTTGGATTTCTTGTCTTTAAATAGGGCTAGTCAGAGTATCTGCCTCGTAGGGTTGCTATGAATCTTGAATATAATAATAAACTTTAATTGCTCACAAAATATCAGCTATTATTAATCTAGTTGTGTTTGTAGTGCAAAAATTAACCAAAAAGTAGTGTAATTAACACAATGTCTCTCGTACACTCACACCATTTGTATAAATACTGCTGTTTGGTCAGTCAATTCTTCCTATATTTTAAGTGGTCTTGAGAAAGAACTATTACAGTTTGTTCAAAAATTTATGTCTCATATGTTTCCCTTCATAACAAAATTGCTCTTATAGGCCAACTACAGTCATGATCTCTTCTTCCTAACTTCAATCCCCCTCTACAATTCATTCCAGTCTGGATTCTGGTCCCACCACTCCACTGAAGCAGCTTTTGACAATGGCACCTACAATCTCTTATTTGATGAACACCTTTCTGTCTTCCCTTACTTACTCTTTCAGCAGCATTCCCCAAGTGGACAATTCACTCCTGAAATACTCTCCTTTTTTATTTTCCTTCATTTCACATTCTCCCATCTTACTGCACACTCCTTCTCAGGCTTCTTTGCTTGTTTTCCCTTCTTCATCTCTCCTCTATGAGGGCATTGGTGGTGTGGTGGTAGAATAATTGCTTTCCATGAATGAGACCCAGATTCGATTACTGGACAATGTACCTCAAGCATAGCCACCATCTGTCCACCAGTGAAGGCTTTCATATTGTTGTGATGTTGAATTATGCTTTCATGCATTTGAATTATGGTATTGGTGAAGAATATTGAATATACCATGGGTTGCCAGAAGAATGAACAAATCTGCCTTGGAAGAAGTATAGCTTGAATGCTCCTCAGAAGCAAGGATGTCAAGACTTTGTCTCACTTAGTTTGGAAATCTTATCAGCAGGGACCAATCCCTGGAGAAGAACATAATACTTGGTAAATTAGAGGACCAGCGCAAAAGAGGAAGAACTTCAGTGAGCTGGATTGACACAGTGACTGCAACTAGTGGCTCAAATAGAGCAACAATTGTGAGGATGGTGTAGGACCAAGCAACGTTTCATCCTGTTCTACATAGGATCACTATGAGTCAGAACTGACTCGATGGCACCTAACAATGACAATATGATGCTGAATAGGTTTCAGCAGAGCTTGCAGACTAATACAGACTATGGAGAAACTCCATGGTTACCTACTTCCAAAAAATCAGCTAATGTTTTCATGAATTACATGATAGGAATGGATTCACATGATAGGATTTCATTGTGCATGGGATCACCATAAGTCAGAGGTCAATGGAGGGTAGCTACCAAAAAACATCTCACCTCCAAGTGGTTGAATGCCTCAGGACTTGGCCTGAGCCTCTACTTTTCTTTCCAAAGTGATTTCCTTCCATTCCAAAGCATTAAATACCATGTATATTCTGATAACTCCCAAGTTGAATCCCTGAGCTAGACACTTCCTGTGAATTGCAAACTCACCTATACAACCAACTGCTTGATTCCTCCTCTTTCTTTTTCCCTTTTTTTTTCATTCTAGAATTTGTCCCACTTCTTCCCTGCCCACCGCTTCCTTTTACCCTTCCTTCCCATCCCCTACTGCCTACCTAGCTCTATCCTTGGGCAAATGGTGTCCTCTTAATCTCTTTTGGTTCATTGTTCTAATGCTGCATACCCTTCTGATATTACTGTTCACTTTATAGGCCTGTCTATCATTTGACTCACAGTAGAGTCATGGGGATTAAGTTCAGTTCCTCACTTGAGTGGTGTCTAAGAGCCATAGTCTCAGGGGTCCCACCAGTCTTCATCAGCCCAGTAAGCCTGGTTGGTTTTATCATTTTGAGTTTTGTTCTACATTTCCCCCCGCTCTATCTGGGACCTCTTGTGATCCATTTCAGAGCAGTCAGCAGTGGTAGCCAGGTACCTTCTAGTTCTTCTGGTCTCAGAGTTATAGAGGCTTGATTCACATGCTCCACTAGTCCTTTGGAGTGATTATTTTCTGCATCTTTATTTTTCTTCACTCTTCTTTGCTCCAGATGAGGAGAGACTAACAGTTCCACCTTAGATGGCTGCTCACAAGCTCTTATGACTCCAGTTGCTGCTCTCCAAATTAGGATTTAGAACATTATCTTTGTGGATTGTATTATGCCAATTGACCTTAATGTCTCTCTAGGCTATGATCCTGAGCCTCTGTACCCAGGTACTCCTCAAGTAATTTATTGTTATTACTATTACTGCAAGATAGTGTATGTAATAGTATTCTTCCAAGTATAACACATCTAAAACTCAACCCTTTCCACCTCAGTAAATGGCACCACTATCTCTGGTAGCATAGTACCTAAAGCACTTGACTGCTAACCAGAAGGCTGGAGGTTCAAACCCACCAGTCACTCCTCAGAAGGAAGGTTGGGCAATCTACTTCCATAGTGATACTGCTTCAGAAACCCAAGGAGAGGTAACTATGAGTTGGGTCCGACTCGATGGCACATAACAACAGCAACAAAAATCTCCCCAAAATATGTCTCACCACCAGTCTATTTCCAAGAGTGATCTCTCAAACAGTGAAATGAGATTACGTTCCTTCCCTATTTATATTCTTTGAATGGGAACTCATTGCTAACAGAATTAAATAAAAATTCCTCATTAACTGTAAAACAAAAATCCATACCAGTTGCTGTGAAGCTTATTCCAACTCATGGTGACCCCATGTAATGCAGAATAGAATTCCACAGGGTTTTCACAGCTGTGACCTTTTGAAAGCAGATTTCCGGGCCTTTTTTTCTAAGGTGCTATTGGATGGGTTCAAACTGCCAACCTTTCAGCTAATATTCAAGCACTTAACCATTTGCACCACCCAGGAACTCCTCACCAACTATAAACAAACAAAAACAAAAACACCTCACTGCTGTCGAGTAAGATCCAACTCACCAACTATAGAGCCCAGCTTTATCTGACTTCTCTTTGCCTGACTGATTTCAGCTAATTTCACTCTCTTGAAATTGTAGAGGAATCTCACCTTCAACTCCTGTCACACTGGCCTTTTTCCTTTCCTGGAATAAAGCAAGCTTGTTCCTTCCTCAAGGCCTTTGCATACCTTCTTCTCTCTGCCTAGAATGTATTTACCTGGTTCTTTGCATGACTAGCTCCTTCCTGGTCCTTCTCCCTGAACTGTAACTGTAACTCAAGTAGGCCTGCCTTGACCACCTACATACAGCAGACTTTCCCATATCCCATATACATTATTTGGTTCGTTTTTGTGCTATCAAAACTAATTATTATCTCATTCCTTCCCAAAACTTAGCATCTCTATGAGGATAATGCCATGTTGAGTTGTTCCTTGCTATATACTAGGAGTCTGGTAGAGTGTTTCCTACACAGTAAGGTCTCAGAAAATATGGTTTATTGAATGCATACTTATCAGCTCGTCCTCTAAGCCCTGGGATTAGTTCTGAAGGAGACATAGGCCCTACTCTACTTGATGAGATTTGCCATATTGCCAAAATGACTGCACAATGTGCTATGGAAACACATATGTAAAGGGGAAGCTTCAGCAAATAGCTGACTTTTGAATTCATGTAAGTATAAATGTGCTAAGCCAGTGTTAGATTACCCAATAATCAAGGTAAGCACAGGCTTACTTGTGTTTACTTACTAATCTGTAGTGAACCATTTCACATTTTTTTTTCACCACATCAAAAATTCTGCTTCTACATTTTGCTGGCATATGTCTCTCTCCCAAACCCACAGTACCATCCTACAGAATCAAATCCTATTGTCAATTTATAATCCCTGACAGGAATGGAGTACCAGTAAGCAAGGTAGCATGGGCTTACTGTAGTGAAGTAAGTAAGTGCAAGTAGGCTTGTACTTACCCTGCTTATTGAGTATCCACCCCTGACTAAGTTGATAGGTGGGGAAAGGATGAATGGGCCAAATGAGCAGCATGAGCAAAGACCAAAACCAAAAACCAAATCCATAGCAATTGAGTCGATTTTGACTCACAGCGACCTCCACTGGGTTTCCAAGGCTGTAAATCTTTACAAAATTAGATTGCTTTATCTTCCTCCCCCAGAACAGCTGGTGGGTTTGAACCACTGACCTTCTGGTTAGCAGTCAAATGCCTTACCCAGTACACCATCAGAGCTCCTTGACCAAAGATCTGGAGGTGTGAAAAACTATGTCATGTTTAAATAGTTCAACTAGTTTCAAAAGACAGGACAAATAAGCAAAGATCCATGAAACTTGAAAATAAAAGTCAAGACCTATGTAATATCCGATTATGGAGAAAGAGTTTTAAATTTAAATAGAAAATGCAATTTCACAACTTAGTTCATTTAAGCTGCTGGTAATTAAAAGCATATATAGTAGCAAATACCACCTGGGTTTTGCAGGTGTGAATAAACTTAAAAAAATATAGTGAGAAAGTTTGAAATGGCTCAAAGATGTAACTGAAGAAAGCCAAGGCTGTGAAATTGATGTCTTTTGACTAATAATGGAAAGGAGCTTGCTAATAATAATATAATAAGAAATTGGAGAAACTCTTTTGTATTTACTCATTTCACTTCAATAAACATATACCCAGCTTTGGTCTAGGTAGTAACAATAGAAACGGAAGTAATGTTAAGACTCAAAGAGACCATGGCCTAATAAAAAAACACAGGTACATGAGTAATTAATTGTCACTCTGGGATTTAAAAGGAGCTTTTGAAATTCTTATAAATTTCTCCCTCAAAACTCTGCCAATACTTGCACATAGGTATTTAGTGATGAAGCTGGGATTCAAACCCAGGCAATCTGTCTCCATAGCAAACACTCAAACACTTCATCACACAGAATTGTTTATCAATGCAGAGACAAGAATAACACGACTATTCAACCATAGTAGATAGTTGAATAAATTAGGAAACATTCATCCTATGAAATATTACAAAATTATTTTTGGAAGTGAATTAATTCTAAATGTACTGCCTTGGAAAGATGTCTTTGATGTGTTTTTAAGTAAAATGAACAAATTGTGGGGTAATTGGTATATTATTAAGCCATTAAAAAATCTTTGTATGATCCATGTTTTCTTACATTTGTATAAAAATAGATCAAAGAGTAAATTTATTAATATTAAAAAAAATTCTTCCAATATTTTATCTTTAGCATTTAGTGTCACAGAGGAAAAGACTGAGGCCAGTTTGATTTTTTTCCTTGCGCATAACTCACTTTTATACGTGGATGATGATGATGATGATGATGATTTTTTCTTTCCTTTCATTTCTTGGAAATCAAGTCTTTTCTTAAGATATATCTAATTTTTCTGACAGACATAGAGCAATCCCTCACAGACAGCCAGACACTGTGAGAAAGAGATCCAAGGGATCTACTGCCTCAGGACCATAGTACTGGGGGACACCAGACTCAATTGGCACAACAGAATACATAAAAATCTTGTTCCACAACCTACATTGGTGAGTATTGGGGTCTTAAAAGCTTTCAAGTGGTCATCTAAGATGCAGGTAATGGTCTCCTTTCATTGGAAATGAAGCAGAGTGCAAAAAACCAAGGGCATTTGGAAGCAATCAGCCCTAGGACATGATGGATGTTGAGATCACAACTAGATGGTGTCCAGCTACCAATGCCAGCCACTCAGGAAAGGATTAAAACTGGAGATTCTGGAAAGAATGGGAGGAAAAATATGGAACAAAATTCAAAAACAAAATAATGACCAGAAATATTGGTCAGGTAGGTAGAGTCTGGTTGGATCCCCAATACTATGGCCCTGGGATACACTTTGGGCCTGGAATAAAACTCACTCTCAAAAAATAATAATAATAATAATAAAGACATATTTCATTTTTCTAAGAATTTAGTGAACTCTATTGAGTTTAATCCCCCAGTATATATATATATATATATATATATGTATATATATGTGCATTTATGTCTGATCCTTGCTTCATTTCAGTCGTTCTGCTGTCTTCTTCAGGTAACCAAATAATTATTGTCTGAGCTAGACACTTAGCTTCTTTCTTGTTGATTTTCATTATTTTTGTCTTCCTCCTCTGTGTTCCTGAAGAGTTTCTTAATCTTTCCCTCCCTGTCACTGATTTGATTGTCTGAATTGCTTATTTTCCATAATTGCTCTGATTTTTGCTTCTGCTATTACATTTTTCATTACCCTCAATGTCATTTCCTTCTTCCTCTCAGACTTCCATTTCTATTTCTTTCTGCTTCTTTTTCATGAAGAATATGTCTTCTACTCCATTAAAGTTGACAGTTTTTAACAATTTTCTTTGGTTTCTGAACTACATCCATCTTGAAGACTTGTTTTAACTCTGGAGTTTTCAAGAACATCTTTGCCATTCTTTACCCCTAGTTCATTGCTTTTTTCCTTGGGCATATTTTGTTTCTGTTTTTGTTTAGTTTGCCCATCCATCTTAGGAGGAAAGAGACCTCTATAGTCCCCGGTTCTTAGGTTTCAGCAGCAAGGAGATAAACACTGCAAGATGAAGAAAACCTCTTCTCACCTTCCGCCATGCTGGCATCCATTGGATAGGTCATAGAATATACTTTTCAATCCAATTTCATCAGCTTTAGAGTTACAGAACATTCTTTATAAACTCTACTAATAGGTTGTTAGAAATCTTAGTTTCTGAAGTGACTGAAAGTTTTCTCCCTCTCTTATCTTCATCTGTATTTTATTTTGGGAAGCTGGGAAGAGCTACTTTCAGTTCCAATAACCAGATGTCATTGATTTTTCTCCTCTACGAAAATAATTTCCTGCAGAACTATTTTTTCCTAGGAACCGAACTTTTATTGAATGATAAGTCCTTCTACTATAGACATACCAGGTTTAATTTCTACCAGGTAACAGAGAGAAAACCTCCCTATTCTCATCAGCTGCCCTGAGTCATCTGTTTCCATCAAGTCGTGACAAGCTTTGTTGTTGTTAGTTGCTGTTGAATAGGCTATCTCATGGCAACCTTAGGTACAACAGAACTGTGGTGCAGTGAAGCGCTTGGTATGGACCTTCTAGCCATGGTCTTTGTGACTCTCATCAGATCACTGGGTGGGACTATGAAAATGTGAGGTGCTTGTGGCCCACCAAGGGGATTGGAAAGCTTATTAATAACTTAAATAAGATTACATGGCACCCTTGTGGGTGCCATGTGTTGTTGTTATGTGCCGTCGAGTCAGACCCGACTCATAGCGACCCCTCCTTGGGTTTCTGAGGCAGTGCCATGTGTAGCACCATGGCAATAAGGTTTGTTAAAATCTAACATGGGAACTGGTCAGTTTTGCTGTTCAAGTAATTAAAACGAACGATCTCGGAAGCAGAAAGAGGATCTTACTACCACCAAGAAAGAAAAGCCAGGAATGGAGCACTTCCTTGGACTCAAGATCCTTGCACTGAGAAAGTGAGAAGCAGTGGCAGAGAGATGACAAGAAGCAACCGAGGCAATAGAACCAAGAGACTCACTTGAGACAGAGTGGTGGGCTTGTCCGTTCAGAGAGTGACAAAACTTAGTGAGGAGGCTTGCTAGCAGAGTGTGGCACACCTATTGGCAGAGCTAAAAGAGCTTTGTAACACTTGCTGGAGCAGAGTACAGGCCAGGCTGAGAGACCAAGGGGCAAAGAGAGGCATCCCTAAGGGCCTGGCCAAGAGGAAGCTCTTCTGATCTGAATTGTACCCTAAGTGTTCCTGAACCTGAATTGTGACCTGTTAACTTCCCTAATAAGCTGCATAACCGTGACTATTGTCAGTTCTATGTGGCCATTGTAATGAATTATTGAACCCAGCAGAGAACTAGAGAGTGCTATGGGAGGGATAGTTGGTAACAGAATTGGTAAAAAGTGTGAAGTGTGGTAGCATGTCTGACCTCCACCTCACAGGAACCACCCTTGGGCTGTTGATATTATTCTGGATCCTCCTTACCCCTTGTGAAGTTAGAGGAAGTCAGAAGATATTTTCCCCAAACACAAAAATGATGAGCATTACTGGAGACTGGTGGAACCCCCTAGACTAGGGCCCCAGGTTGTCCTTTAGGCCTGGAACTGGACTCATTTCTGTGGATTAGCTCTCAGTTAAACAACAGAAAGACCTACAAGCAGAAGAAGGGTAACATCTGCATAGTGGAAAAGCTGGGTAGGCAGGAATGCATAGATAAGAAGGGCACAGGGAAAGTATAGTTACAAGGAGGAGATGGGAGTAGAGTTTTTTATGGTTGAGGATTGTAATCGGGGCATGAAACCAAATGTGCATGAACAGTTGTGAGTAAAACCAATCTGCTTTATAAATGTGAATGCACATCATAGTAAAAAATTAAAAAAAAAAAATACCACACACAAAAAAA